>NC_073303.1:150084069-150432819 GCF_027595985.1 Sorex araneus | reverse complement strand
ATAGGGATATTCCACCCTGTTCCACTGGTTGCGGCTCTGCCTTTGTTCCAGTACCATGCTGTTTAATTGTTACCACTTTGTAGTAGAGTTTAAGGTTGGGGAGGGTGATGCCTCCCATTGTCCTTTTCCCAAGAATTGCTTTAGTTATTCGTGGGCGTTTGTTGTTCCATATGGATTTCAGGATTGCTTGGTATATTTATTTGAAGAATTTCATGGGTATCCTTATGGGGATTGCATTGAATCTGTATAATGCTTTAGGGAGTATTGCCATTTTGACAATGTTAAGTCTTCCTATACATGAGCAGGGAATATGTTTCCATTTCCTCGTGTCTTCTTTTTTAAAATTTTTTTTTCTTTCGTGTCTTCTTTTACTTCATGGAGTAGGGCTTTGTAGTTTTCTTTGTAGAGATCCTTAACCTCTTTAGTTAGGCTGATTCCGAGGTACTTGATTTTCTGGTCCAGCCCCCATTTTTAAGCAAATTTAATGGCTTCATTTTTCTAACAGCTGCGTAGTACTCCATTTGTACATGTACCATAGTTTCTTTATCCAGTCTTCTTGTTCTAGGACACTCAGGTTGTTTCTAGATTCTGCTATTGTAAATGGTACTAAAATAAAATTAGGAGTGCAGATGGTGTTTCTGCTGTGTGTTTTTGGATGCCCAGTGTATATTCTCAAAAATAGTATTGCTGTGTCAAATTGGAATTCAGTTTTCAGTTTTTTGAGGAATGTTCATATTGTTTTCCAAAAAGGCTGGGCCAGTTGATGTTCTCACCAACAATAAGCATTCAGACTGTTTTATTTCTCTTGTTCATAAAATTATGACTGCTTTATGTTTTAATGCAGCATGGTGTGGAACAGAGCCATAGATATAATTTTTCTATGATGATGGAAACCTATATACACACTGACCAAAATTGTAGTCCTAAACTCTTGTGACTATTGCTTATTTGGAGTCTAGCTATTATGCATAGGCAATACAATTAAAATTTTAATTTTAGTTTAAATTTAAAGAGCTGTACTTGGCAAATGGCTACTGTATGGCCTAGTGTAGTTATAGATACTGGCGTAAGAGCAATTTTCCCTTCCTAGATATTACTGAGAGCAGCTGCCTCTTTACCAGGTGTTACAAGTAGTGATTAATAAATATTTCTATTACAGATGTCAAATAGGGTGTTGCCTCTTTAATGAAAGATCAATGTTATTTTGTTCAATTGACTTGTTTAATATCACTTTTTTTATTTTTAATTTTTAAAAAATTTATTCTTTTATTGAATAACCATGTGTAAAGTTACAAAGCTTTCAGGTGTAAGTCCCAGCTATACAATGCTTGAACACCCATCCCTTCACCAGTGCACATATTCCACCACCAAGATTTCACAGTATACCTTCCCCCACACCCCTACCTCCCCAGCTCCCCACCCAACCTGTGTAACTGATAAATTTCACTTTACTTTCACTTTACTTTGATTACATTCAATATTTCAACAAAAAAACTCACTATTATTATTTGGAGTTTCTCTCCCCTAAAGTCGGACCTGCTGAAAAGGGAACACTTGATAATTTGTTTTCCATTGCTGAGAATGAAGAGAAATGAGGTCAAGTGGCCGCACTAGCAGCCGCACGGTTTTGGATTTCTGTATTTTACTATTTTAGTAACTAATTCCAGAGAAATATCTCCCAGAAATTGCATCATTGAAAGCTTGTACCTCTCAGCTACTTAATTTTTTATTATTTAAAAAAATTTATTCTTTTATTGAATCACCATGTGGAAAGTTAAAAGCTTTCAGGTTTTAGTCTCAGTTATACAATGCTTGAACACTCATTTCTTCACCAGTGCACATATTCCACCACCAAGAATCACAGTATATCTTCCCCCCTCCCCACCACCACCCCAGCCCCCCACCCCACCTGTGTAACTGGTAAATTTCACTTTACTTTCCCTTTACTTTGAGTATATTCAATATATCAACAAAAAACTCACTATTATTGTTTGGAGTTTCTCCCCCTAAAGTCGACCTGCTGAAAAGGAATCATTTGATAATTTGTTTTCCATTGTCTCAGCTACTTTTTATTTCACATATGAGTGCAACATTTCTATGTCTGTCTCTTTCTTTCTGACTCATTTCACTCAACATGACACTCTGCATGTTGATCCACTTATACGCAAATTTCATGACTTCATGTTTTCTGACAGCCATATAGTATTCCATTGTGTAGATGTACCAGAGCTTCTTTAACCAATCATCTGTTTTCGGGCACTCTGTTTTTTTCCACATTGTGGCTATTGTAAACAATGCCGCAATGAACATAGAAGTGCAGATGTCATTTCTACTATACCTTTTTTGCCTCTCTGGGATATATTTCCAGGAGTGGTATTGCTGGGTCAAATGGAAGCTCAATTTCTAATTTTTTGAGAATCGTCCATATTGTTTTCCAAAAGGGCTGAACCAGTCGGCATTCCCACCAGCAGTGAAGGAGAGTCCCTTTCTCCCCTCATCCACGCCAACACCGGTCGCTTTTGTTTTTTGGGATGTGGGCTAGTCTCTGTGGTGTGAGAAGATATCTCATTGTTGTTTTGATCTGCATCTCCCTGATGATTAGTAATGTTGAACATTTTCTCATGTGCCTCTCAGCCATTTGGATTTCTTCTTTGGGAAAATTTCTGTTCATTTCATCATCCCATTTTTTGATCGGGTTGGCAGTTCTCTTCTTGTGGAGTTCAACCAGTACATTATATATCCTTCATATCAACCCTTTGTTGGATGGGTACTGCATAAATTTCCTTTCCCATTCTATAGACTGTCTTTTTTTGAGGTACAGAAGCTTCTTAGTTTGAGATAGTCCCATTTATTTATCTCTGTTTTCGCTTGCTTGGCCAGTGTTGTGTCAGCTTTGAAGATACCATTGGCTTCAATGTCGTGGAGGGTTTTGCCGACCTTGTCTTCAATGTACCATAGGGATTCTGGTCTGATGTTGATGTCTTCAATCCATTTAAAGATCATACACCATGACCAAGTGGGATTCATTCCGGGGATGCAAGGATGGTTTAACATCTGGAAATCAATCAACATAATCCATCATATCAAAAAAAGAAAATATAGGGGCCGGAGCGATAGCGCAGCGGGTAGGGCGTTTGCCTTGCACGCGGCCGACCCGGGTTCGATCCCTGGCATTCCATATGGTCCCCCAAGCACTGCCAGAAGTAATTTCTGAGTGCAAAGCCAGGAGTAACCCCTGAGCATCGCTGGGTGTGACCCAAAAAGCAAAAAAAAGAAAATATAAAAATCATACAATCATATCAATAGATGCAGAGGAAGTATTTGACAAGATTCAGCACCCATTTATGATGAAAACTCTCACCAAAATGGGGATAGAAGGGGCCTTCCACAATATAGTCAAAGCCGTTTATCAGAAGCCTACGGCAAGCATTATCCTCAATGGGGAAAAACTAAGAGCCTTCCCTCTAAGAACAGGGATGAGACAAGGATGCCCACTCTCTATACTTTTGTACAATATAGTACTGGAAGTCCTTGCAATAGCGATTAGGCAAGAAAAAAATATTAACTGCATTCAGGTAGGAAAGGAAGAAATCAAGCTCTCACTATTCGCAGATGATATGATACTATATTTAGAGAATCCTAAAACTTCTACCAAGAAACTCCTAGAAACAATAGACTCATATAGTAAAGTTGCAGGCTATAAAATCAACACCCAAAAGTCCATGGATTTCCTATGCAAATAATGAGAGAGAAGAAAACGACACGACAAAAGCAATCCCATTCACAATTGTGCCTCAAAAAATCAAGTACCTTGGAATCAGCTTAATTAAGGAGGTAAAGGACTTGTATAATGAAAACTACAAAACGCTACTTCAGGAAATAAAAGAGGACACGAGGAAATGGAAAGACATCCCCTGCTCATGGATTGGAAGAATTAATATTGTCAAAATGGCAATACTCCCCAAAACTTTGTACAAATTCAATGTGATCCCTATAGGGATATCCTTGACATTCTTCAAAGAAATGGAGCAAGCGCTCCTGAAATTCATATGGAACAATAAGCCCCCACGAATAGCTAAAGCAATTCTTGGGAAAAAGAAAATGGGAGGAATCAATCTTTTCAACTTCCAACTCTACTACAAAGCGGTAGTAATTAAAACAACATGGTACTGGAACAAAGGCAGAGCTGCAGACTAATGGAACAGGGTTGAATACTCTGACAAACACTCCCAAATTTATGATCATCTAATCTTTGATAGGGGAGCAAGAAATGTGAAGTGGTGCACGGAAAGCATGTTTAACAAACTGTGCTGGCAAAACGGGACAGCTACATGCAAAAAAATGGGCTTAGACCTCCACCTATCACCATGTACAAAAGTCAGATCAAAATGGATTAGTATCACATTTTTTATGAACTTTTAAAAATTTAAGCATTGTGTTTTACAATACTGTTACTGATAGGATATATATGCATACAACGTTTCAACATCACACCTTCCACCAGAGTGTCTGCCATACACCATTTTATCATGTTCCACCACCTTTCCCCCCACATCCCTGTCCTCAGGTCCCCTGTCCCCCTATGTTGTAAGTCCAGTTCTCTAGGCCAGTTCTCATTTTCTATTTTTCTTGTTTCTTTCCATATTGAGTTGATAGTTTTGGCTTTGTACTTTTCTACTAATATGTTTTTTGAGTGACTATTAGTTATTCAGTACTGTCTCAGTGGTGGAAATACCATTGTGAATAAGGTGCAGCATTATCTATATATGTGAAGCACAGAACCTACAAAACTGAAAATGGGTCAACCAAACTACAACAACCAAACTTAAAAAAATATATACTTGTCAAAAATGTAGGCTGTGGGGTTGGAGGTAAATCTAGGTATATTGATGGCGGGAAGTCGGCACTAGTGGATGGATTGGTGTTAGAACATTGTATGTCAGAAACTCTAGTATCGATAACTTTGTAATTTCGATGCCTTAAATAAAGTAGAAGACTAATCAGGTCCTTGCTCTCATTGAGGTTATATTAACGCAAAATTGTACAATTTATTTGAATACATTTCTAATTTATGTATGTAATTCAGGTAGGGTGTTTTTCTTGCACGTGGCAGACCCCGGTTCAATCCCTCCATCCCTCTCATAGAGCCCAGCAAGCTACCGGGAGCATCCCGCCTGCATGACAGAGCCTGGCAAGCTACTTATGGCATATTTGATATGCCAAAAACAGTAACAATAAGTCTCACATTGAGAGATGTTACTGGTGCGCGCTCGAACAAATCGGTGAACAACAGCAACAGTGATCCGTAAATGAGAAAAAAAGGAAATGCGGGGTAAAGGGAGAAAATGACTGTGGTATTTTTAAATTAAATTAATTTTTGAATTAAAAAAATCTAGGCACCAAAATTTACAATACTGTTAAAGACTGTTATTGATTTTTTTACACATTTTTTGGGGGTGGGGGGTACTCTCAGCAGTGCTCCGAGATTTGTTGTGGATTTAAGCTTAGGGATTACCCCTGGTGAGACTTGGAACACCACATAGGATGCCAAGGATTGAGCCCAGGTCAGCCCCAAGCAAGGCAAAAGCCCCACCCACTGAATTACCACACTGGTCTGAGAGGCACAATAGAAGTACACTTTATGGAAGGGGTATTTGTTTGCATTCTTATATTTTATTGTTATTACTTGGGAATTGTACAAAAAGAGAAAAAATTAATATAAATAAAAGACTACTCTCCAAAGGCAAAATATTCAGTAGCAGATATAAGTATTAAAACTTTTTCTCCTGATTCATGATCTGTTTCCAGAATCATGTACAAATTTTAAATGTTGCATGTTATTCTGTGGGTGTGGATTGAAGGGATGAAAACTGAAAATAGAAAGAAATAATAGAAAATAATTCTCAATTATTACTTATGAGTGGGCAAAACTAGCTCTAAGAGGTACTTTCTTTGTTTATAAGACATAATGATTAATAATTTGTGTTAGTTTGCCAAGTTTGAACCATAGATTTTCGGGCAATTATTTCTCTTGCAGTTATACTTGAGAAGTACTTGATATTATCTTTCATTTGTTTTTGCAGGTGGTGTTTGCTTAATTATTCATATGACAGTAATGAAACCAATTTTCATATTATGTCACATCCTTTTGCTCACTGTTCTGGAGATTTATATCCTTTGCCTTGGTTTAGGAAGCATTGAAAATAACAAATTTCTTTCCTATTGGAGCATATTTACTCACATATCTGATTCAAATGAATGTGTAAATAAAAGTAAAATCTCGATGCCTTTAGATTGTACTTTGACTTGTCCAGACTTGGAAGCAAACTGCATCATAATTATCTTAATCTTTGTATTGTCAAAGAAAATGTAGAGTATACTTGAGAATTGCTTTAGTTGGAGTGATAGAATAGCCCATCATAGTAGACAAATATAAATAAGAAATTTCCTTTGCAGAATAGTAAATATTCCACTTAGATATTTGTGTTTCCTTCTCCAATGGGATAGAGGACATACTAAATAAATTACTGTTTCTACAAAACCTTTCGGCAGAATCTCCTGCCACCACGACAGGCTTTCTTCATCAGGGCCCCTCGAAGGGGGGCAGGTTGAGTTTTCCTCCCCACCCCAAGCAGAGCCCTGTCAGCTGAAAACCTCCAGAACCCAGCCACAGCCATGCTCAAGGCCACGCTCCACATACTCAGATGAACCTCATGCATGAAAGAGCTGTCAGAAGAACCCAGTTATGCAGGAACCGTGGCTGAGATCTCCAAGACTGCTCAGATTGGGACTGGACCTCCTCTGCCCAGACACCCAGTTTTCCAGTAGCTTGGCAGCCACACCCACAAACTGCTCCTGGCGTCATATAATGTCATTAATGGCCAAGATCCAGAGACTATAAAACAAAGCTCCTGGAAGAGAGCTATGCAGAATCTCCAACAGCAGAGCCTGGCAAGTTACACATGGCATATTTGATATGCCAAAAACATAGCAATAATGGGCCTCATTCCTCTGATCCTGAATGCGTCAGGGATGAATGGAGACATTACTGGTGCCTGCTCGAGTAAATCTATGAGCAACGACAGTGACAAAGTGATACAAACCCTTGCATTAATTGTTGGAACAAATGGTCTCATAAGTAGTGTTTGGAATCTGTTATGGTTTGTGTAGTACTCAGAGGGCACTTAATTGCTGTCATTCTTCCCCTTCCCTTTAGACAGTTCATTGTATGAACAACTTTTTTTTTTTATTATGCCTCCCCCAGATTATCAATTATTTTCCCACTTATTAGTAAATACTCTTTTTTTCTTCTAAGTTACTATCTATATTACTTTTCCTTCTAATTTGTTGTGCAAAGCAGCATACACTTTATAATCATTAACTTAGATGTTTAGTTGAAGTTTCTAAGACTCCAACCTCTTAAGACAACTTTTGCTCTGGACAGAGTGGTAAGTTGCTTGCTGCTAGCTTCAGAAGTAAAGAACCTACCACCACGTATTCAATACCTGTGCTCATAGTGCTGCCTAGAACCTCACCTTCTTGGGACATCATTTCCTTAATTTCTGATAGGTGTTATTGTTCAAAAGCTAAAGTATTTCCAAAACAGAAAAGAGCTCAAAGTAGATTTCTAGGCAGAGTGTGGCTTTGGTAGTAGATGGATGGAAGTGAGGCACCTGAATATGAAAAGGCCACTGACAAGATTGTAAGAACTAGGGGCTGGAGCGATAGCACAGCAGGGAGGGCATTTGCCTTGCACGCAGCTACCCGGGTTCAACTCCCAGTATCTCATATGGTGCCCTGAGCACTGTCAGGAGTGATTCCTGAGTGCAGAGCCAGGAGGAACCCCTGAGCATTTCCGGGTGTGACTCAAAAAGAAAAAAAAGCAGATCTTAAGAACTTTTATTGATTGTGCATTCCATAAAAGGCCAGGTGAAGGTAGCAGGGCCTAGAAGACTAGACCTAGCCTCTAGTGTATCAGGAGTTGTTATGTTCATTTTCTTGAGCTACTTACAAAGAGGGAATTTTCTTGAGCTACTTACGAAAAGGGAATTGAATGTAATTTAGGAGACTGGCCACTGGCATGTCACTGCAATGATAAGGTCAGAATAAGTCAAAGGTTACAAAGAAAGCCTGCAAATAGAAGACGGATTATTCAAGAAAAGAGAAGAGGTGAGAAACAAGACCAGATGATAGCAAGTGGAAGAGTTCATGCAACAACATGGATTAACACAGTTATTCTTTAGTCACTAGTCAGGGAAAATAGGCTTAATGAATAACTCATTTAAAGGATCCGATCTAATACCCTTAAATATATTACCATATTCAAATTGATTCCTCAAACCCCTAATCCTGATAAGAGCAGGGATGCAGCAATGAATAAGAAATCTTTGACTTCACTCTTAAAGATAAAGGGCTAAGATGCTTTTAGTCCCTCTCATGAGCTCTGTGGAGCAGCACTTAAAAGTTGGATCCACCAGGGGCCCATTACTGGAGCTGATCATTTTGGAGACTGAGACAGGAAGCTCATTATGGAAAATCAGCCAAGTGCTTTGAGGTCCTTTTGGCCTTCTTTCTCCTCCCTCTTTCTGTAATAGCTTGTCTAGAATTTGACAGAGCTTAAAAGTAATCAAAGAAATGATCCTTAATGTAGCTCTCATATGAAACTTTCTTTTGGTTGTGGTTTACTGTGGGTAATTGTTTTTCACTTGTTGCTGCTTTTGCTCTGATTTTCCAGTTTTAATGAGCTGCCAGTTTCTGGTTTTTAGGTAGGACAAAAAGCATGTAAACATATGAACAAAAAATACACTAGAAATAAAAATGTAAAATTCTCAACATTTTAAAGTTTTACTTTATTTTAAAGTAAATAGAAATACTCTTTTAGAGATATTTTTCATATATATCTGTATATATGTGAAAAATAGAAATGCTTTATGTTTCTAAGATTTTGAAATTCTTTTTCATGGGAATTAAATCTTTTAAACGATTACTTAAACATGTAGGATCTATTAGCTAAGAACTTGTGCTTCTTGCTAAAAGCAGGTAATTATGTAGCAGGTAAATATGAAAGCAAGTAAGTAGAAAGGACACTCACTGGTAAGGTTACAATACCAGTGTAAAGCTTCAAACCCCATTGATCCCTACTTGGTCTAAAAGAACTTCTGTTGGAAAACAATTATTTTCCTTCAAAGCATAAATAACAAATGAAAATATTTGACATAGAAAAAAAATTTTCTCTTTATGAATGTTATTTTCCTAAGAATTTCTCATCCGGTACTTTATGACAGGAAGACATAAGTCAGAGAAAGCAGCAGAGTTTACAAAGGCACCGAAGCCTAAGAGTGAGAGATTAAGTTGTGTCCTGCAGATTCCTGTTCTGAAGGTTTAGTTATGCAATGAATGAAATCAGCATGTCTCATGTCTGTCAAGGTGGCTTTTTTTTTCTTATCACAATTCTTCAAGGCAATTTTAGTCATTCTTTACTAATGAGAAAATAGAGGCTTAGAGCACTGCAATAACTTGGCCAACTTCACAAGTTCACTAGATGTAGAGACAACTTTGAGTTTATAACTGACTTTCTCCAACTGTCATCTCCCTGTATACCTGTACGCTACAGCTCAGAAATTCTACATGGATCAGATTTATGTAAAGGTCACTTTAGTGAAAGTTTCTGCTGTGTGTTCCCAGGAACATTTGAAAATATTCATCATTCATATTGGCATGACCATGACAGTTATTGAATCTTTCAAGTAAGCTAGGGAATAGATATATGAGAATGTCCACATTGGCTTCATATTTGCTACTGAGGACGAGTATATGCATAGTTTTTAATTTATTAAGGTCACTATGAACCTTACAAATAATATAGAGGGAATATAATTAGAGCCCAATGATGCATATTATTTCTACCTAAATTATTGGTAAATAAAATTCAAATACAGAAATCTCATATTTTTATTAATATTTGATTTTTTCTGTTTATAGTTTATAGTTTACATAAATATTTAAAAATCAAACTGCTGTAGAAATAGAATGCTCATATGATTGTTTTATATTTGAAATGATTATTCTTCTCTATCAATATGTAAAGGTCAGTTGAGGTTTTTTTATCAAGTGTTCTCCCTCATACACAAACACATACACAAATAAAAAATGTGTTTTTTTCTGAATTAAAAATCAAATAGAGGGGCTGGAGCAATAGCACAGCGGGTAGGGCGTTTGCCTTGCACGCGGCACGCCCGGGTTCGATTCCCAGCATCCCATATGGTCCCCTGAGGACCGCCAGGGGTAATTCCTGAGTGCAGAGCCAGGAGCAACCCCTGTGCATCACCGGGTGTGACCCAAAAAGCAAAAAAAAAAAAAAAATCAAATAGAAACAATTATGCACTGCTTACTTTGAGTGTGTGCTACAATAGTAATTTTCAAGTTGAGTAATATTTCCATGTCTTATTTTGCCTTATTCAAAGGACTTCAAAATTGTGTATATGCAAATTCATAAGAAAGGAAGGTTAATTGCATCTTTAAATATTCAGTTATGCATGCAGGATAATGTATTTATATTTTCTATATGCTTGCAATTTAGAAGTCTAATTTATTTTTAATTTTTTTTATTAAGTTACCGTGTTAAGTTATTCAGAATTGAGTTTTAGGCATAATATTCTAACAATAATCCCATCACCAGGGAAATTTGGGACATTGGCAAAGAGATATTGACACTGGTGATGGGATTAGTGTTAGAAGAGTCTTTTAAGTGCTCTTTTGAAGAATAGTCAGATTGTATAGAAAAAGTAATTTTTAAATTAATTATTTTAAAAATTGATCACCATAACATACACAGTTGCAAAGTTGTTCATGACTGGATTTCAATCATACAATATTTCAACACCCATTTCTTTACATTACTCACCACTAACATCCCCAGTTTCCCTCCCACCACCCACTTCCCAGCCTGCCTCTATGGCAGGCATCTTTTTCCTCTCTAGCTCTCTCTCATTCCCTCTCTCTCTCAAAACTAAATTTTAATAAAGAATTTTCAGAATTCTCAGATATTTTTGGGCAGGTGAGAGGTAGTTCAGTACAAAGAAAACTTATTAGCCATCATTTATTAGCTACTTACTAGGTTTTCATCACATGGAAAGTGAGACTAATAAAACTAATATGCATTTTCTTTTTCCATACCCAGCTCAATGATTTAATGAATAGAAGAAAGAAGAAAGTTGATTGAGGTAATTGTAAGAAAGATGACTTGATAAAGATAAATTGAGATGGCTCATCAATGGCCTGAATAAAGTTTGAAGTTCTTACAAGATTGATTTATGCCTTGTTTAAAATAATATTTATGACTCTTTAAAATACAGTGCAAGAAAGGAAAATTATATCCAAAATATGATATTGCAATTGTTTTTATTTTTTCCCCTGGGGGGAAGCAAAATGCTCACTCCATTAAGTGTATTCAATAAACAGTGTGAGTTTAGAAGGGTAGGTAAGCACTCATTTGTAAGGCACTGGAGGACCGGATGGATTCATGATCTCTTTTGGACTGTTAGATGTTACTTCTCAGTCATAACTCTTTCTAGTTATAAGCTTCTTGAGGAAAGACTTTACATGATGTGTATTCACATTCCCTGCATTCTTCAGTGTTCTCTAAAAGAGCAAAATCTCACATGAAATATTTATCACCCAAACATTTACTGTTTGACTGAACACATTAAATAAAATCTAATGATCAGAGATCTTAGGACTTTCATTTTGTTTTCTAGAATGCCTTTATTCATAGTTCAGATAAAAAGCATCTTGATTTACAAGCAACTTACAAGGCTGCATCAGTAAAAATCTCATGAGCACTGCAACTTTGCTCTCTCCAAGCTATGTCCCAATGTGTCATGTATCTACATAATGGGGAAATTTTATAACTGCAAGATTTGAATCTGATTTCTTTCCAATACCCTTATTGCTTGTCTTATGTGCATGCTCCTAATTAAGTAAAAGTGAAGGACTTGGAAATACTTTTGTGACAAATCCATTTTTCTATTCTTTCCGATATAGCACACAAACTAGAGAATAAGAGATAACACAATGGGTGCCTATAAGTATAAGGGAAAAAGTGTGGTCCCACTAATTTAGCCTGTGTTTGTATAATAACGAGGAATTCTTGACCTGCCGTCAAAAGAGCAGGGTTTCCTTTTTTTTTTTCCTTTTTTTCAGGTCACTAAGGGGTTACTCCTTTCTCTGCACTCAGGAATTATTCCTGGCAGTGTGGGGGGACTATATGGGATGCTGGGAATTGAACTCCAGTTGGCCTCCTGCAAGGCATAAGCCCCATCGACTGTGCTATCACTCCAGCCCCATGGTTTGAATTCTTTTTTTTTTTTAAATTTAAATTTTATTGAATCACCATGTGGAGGGTTACAAAGTTCTCAGGATTATGTCAGTTATACAGTACTCAAACACCCTTCCCTTCACCCGTGCCCATATTCCATCACCAACCACCCCATTATACCTCCCGCCCCCTCCCGCCCCCCCAGTCCCCGCCCTTGTAAGTGATAAGTTTCACTTCGTTTACGCTTTATCTTGGTTACAGTCCATGTTTCAACACATAATTCACTATTGTTGCTAGGGTTTCCCCCCAAAAAAGAGAAGACAGTCCCACTGTCAAGGAAGCATTTGATGGCTCTCCATTGCTGAGAATGTAGAGATATTAAGTCCCGCTGTTTGTTACATAACTTTTCTATTTTTTTCCCCCCTCGTCCCTCGCCACCGAGATCACGCCTGTTTAGTAATCACCACGCTGCCTGACAAAGGGAAAACAAACCAAAAGAGATGGTTATTTCTCGTCATCAGCCGGCGTGGGGCTCTGGCTTAGTTGATAGTCTAGTAGAATGTCTGCAAGCAGTTTCTGGAACCAAAAGTAATACGCTGGTATCGGCCCCGGCTCAAGATTCCACCAGCGTCCTGCTGTTCCAAGTACATAATAATTTATTCCCTTGTATCCGATTCCCACGCCACCAGGTCCGTGTCAGCTTAATGGACATCATACTATGGTTAACGCCACGCCGCGTTTCTTCCCGAGAAAGAAGGATATTTCTTCTCAGCCGGCGTGGGGATATGGCTTAGTTCAGTCTATAGAGATGGCTACCACTTTGGTGGCCTTCAATATTTAAAGTCCAGGGAAAATTCTGCCTAAAATTCTATCGCTACAATCTTTTACCCTTTAACAAAAAACTTAGTACTATTGTTTGGAGTTTCCCCCCACATTAAGCCCTGCCAAAAAGGAACATTTACACGTTGCTGACAATCAAACAATCAAAAGATATTAGGTCGTGCGGCTGCTATTGCAGCCGCGCGGTTTTGGATTTCTATATGAAGTCCAAGGAAAATTCTTTTGGTAATTGCATCACTCGCTGGCAACGCCTGGGCCAGAAGCTCCCGGCACACAGTTTGGAGGCATTTTGGGGGCGCTGCTCGTGTCCAAAGTGGTTCAGTTGCCTCCGGGGTCGATCTCGCGCGGGGCCGCAAAGGCCATGGTTTGAATTCTTAACTGTGCCTTTTGTTGTTTATGTAACTGTTGGTAAGTTATATGTCCCCTCTTCCTCTATTATTTTATTTTGATAGAAAAAATGCACAAAATACTTAATTTCTTTAAACCTCAATTATATTTTACAAAGGATATAAAAATGGCAGTATCTGTTGTATAGATTAATTTTCAGATTCAAAAATATAATTCATATCTTCAAGGATATACAAGGCACAGGTTGAACTCCCAAGAAGAAAACTACCACCCCGATCAAAAAATAGGGTGATGAAATGAACAGAAACTTCCCCAAAGAAGAAATCCGAATGGCTTAGAGGCACATGAGAAAATGCTCTACATCACTAATCATTAGGGAGATGCAGATCAAAACAACAATGAGATATCATCTCATACCACAGAGACTGGCCCACAACCAAAAAAACCAAAGCAACCGGTGTTGGCGTGGATGTGGGGAGAAAAGGGACTCTTCACTGCTAGTGGGAATGCCGACTGGTTCAGCCCTTTTGGAAAACAATATGGACGATTCTCAAAAAATTAGAAATTGAGCTTCCATTTACCCAGCAATACCACTCTTGGGAATATATCCCGGAGAGGCAAAAAAGGTATAGTAGAAATGACATCTGCATTTCTATGTTCATTGCAGCACTATTTACAATAGCCACAATGTGGAAAAAAACAGAGTGCCCGAAAACAGATGACTGGTTAAAGAAACTCTGGTACATCTACACAATGGAATACTATGCAGCTGTTAGAAAAGATGAAGCCATGAAATTTGCATATAAGTGGATCAACATGGAGAGTGTCACGTTGAGTGAAATGAGTCAGAAAGAAAGAGAAAGATCACACATAGAAAGATCACACTCATATGTGGAATATAAAGGAGCAGAATGAGAAACTCCCACCAAAGAGTAGTAGAGATTAGAACAAGAAGGTCTGCTCCACAGCATGGAAACTAGCCTCACATGCTGGGGAAAAAGGCAGCAGTGACAGAGAAGGGAACACCTAGTAGAGAATGTTGGGAGGATCCCTTGGGTTGAAAGCCATGTACCAAAAGTGGACTATAGACTGAACATGATGGCCACTCAATGCCTGTGTTGCGAACTACAGCATCCAACAGGAGAGAGAACAAAAGGGAATGCCCTGCCACAGATACAGGGTGAGGTGGTGGGTGTTGGGGTGGGGGTGGTGGGAGGGATACTGGGAACATTGGTGGAAGAGAATGGGCACTGGTGAAGGGATGTAAATCAAATGCAAACATGAAAGTTCATAAGTTTGCAACTGTCAAAAAAATAAATAAAAATAAATTTTAAAAAATGAAATTAAAAATATAATTCGTATCACTATCACTATTATCCCATTAATCATCAATTTGCACGATCAGACAGGCCCAGTAACGTCTCCATTTATCCTATCCCTGAGATTTTAGCAGCCTCTCTTTACTCATTCTTCCCAACGGTGCCCTATTAGAGGCTCTTTCAGGGTCAGGAGAATGACACCCATCATTTTCACTGTATTTGGCATATGAATATGCCACGGGGAGCTTACCAAGCTCTCTCTTGTGGGCAGATAGCTCTTGGTAGCTTGCCAAGCTAGGCTATAAGATGTCACATGGCCGAGAATTTTACCGAGCACTTCTGGGAGCTTGTTTATTTTTTGTTTGTTTGTTTTGTTTTTGGGTCACACCTGGCGATGCACAGGGGTACTTCTGGCTCTGCATTCAGGAATCACCCCTGGCGGTGCTCAGGGGACCATATGGGATGCTGGGATTTGAACCCGGGTCAGCCGTGTGCAAGGCAAATGCCCTACCCGCTATGCTATCACTGGGAGCTTGGTTTTATAGTCTCTGGATGTTGGCTGTTGATGGGATTACACAGTGCTGGGAGCAGTTTCTCGGTGTGACTGCCTAGCTATGGAAAATGTAGGAACTGGGTTGAAGAGGCCCAGTCCCAATCCAAGAGGCTTGGCAATCTCAGCCCCAGGCACACCTGGGGTGTCTCAGTTCCTTCATGTGTGAGGTTCATCCAAGCATGTGGAGAGTGAGCTTGAGCATGGCTGTGGCTGGATTCCAGAGGTCTTCTGTTTTCGGGGCTCTGCTAGGGGAGGGGAGGGAGACTCAATTCACCCCCTCCAAGGGGCCCTGGTAAAGAGAGCCAGGCTTCATATGTTATATGAATTAATTCATATGCTATATAATTATATTATTAATATGTTAATGAATATAACATATAATTCATATTAATTATAGAACTCATATTATATAATTCATATAATTATATAATTCATATAATATATTCATATAATATATTTATATCTTGTCTGATGCCCAGGTTACCTTCAATAAATATGTTGTCCATTTTGACTTTTATTTTTGTTTCTGTTCTTTCAGTATCCCCTTTGCATTATAATTAATTGTATAGTTATTTACATATCATCAGTATATGGACCATTTTACATCTCAATATCAACTTTTCTGCTACATTCATTGCAATATAATCTATAATGAATCTCTCTACCCTTTCTCTGTCTTTTAGACCTACAGAGCTCTATCTTTTTTGATTTTATGAATCAGAAGCTATACCCCTGATAGAAAGTAAGTCTTCTATAATTTAGTAGTTGCCATCTGCATCAAGCTCCAGCAATAACTATAGAAAGTATACAATTATATAAATCAAGAGTTAACCTTTCTATATTGGTTTAAACTTATTTTGGGTAATTAGTAAATTCTTTAAGGTTTCTGAAATCTTTATAACTATTTGGCACTTTGAACTGTTAAAGGGGACCATGACAATTTCTTCATTAAAAATAAAATTTGCCAAGGCTGATATTCTTCACAGCAACCATTTTAGGCAGACGTTTGAATCAGGGCAGCTATGTACACTGGCACTGCTTGCGAAAAAAACCCTGCCTCATATTGTTCTCTTTTTATAAGACATGGCCTTGTAAGAAAAAGTGTCTGAAGTGTGCCAACTTCAGTTTAATTTAGATATATTTAAAAGATTTTAGGAATGCTTGGTGGACAACACAAGGAAACAAGGGGAAAATAAACATTATGAGCTACCTTTTCAGGGGGCATGGAAGCTATCAACTTCTTTTGACATATTCCTAGGCAATTCAGAGATTTACTCAAGACCATTCAAAGATCTGGCATATCACCCACAAATATGTGGCTATGCAATATTAAAT
Source organism: Sorex araneus (assembly GCF_027595985.1). NCBI lineage: Eukaryota > Metazoa > Chordata > Mammalia > Eulipotyphla > Soricidae > Sorex > Sorex araneus. The sequence continues at coordinate 150,416,108 of NC_073303.1, read as the reverse complement.
TAGTAGTAAGATATATTTAATAGCCCATTTATCAACAACTTTACTAATAACTAATTAATAGATCTAATGACAACAAATGAGATATTCGTACCATTGAAATTAAATTGTAAGGGAGTTGAAAATCAGGGTTACAATATGAGAAAAATAGGAGAAGCCCTTAAAGGCAAACCAAAAGAATTTGGGATACTGTGATAGGTAAAGAGGATACAGGGAAGTATTTTGTTATTTATTGTGCTTAGAGTCAAACCTAGTACCTGTAAGCAAGTACTATATCATTGGACTTGATCACTGATACCTCACGAAAGGATTTTGAGGCAGGTAATATTGTATGTGGAAGACAGTGTTTGAAAATAGTTTGCCTAACAGTAATCATCACTTGCACAGAAGATAAAACAAGAAGAAGCTTTTGTTTGAGAGCTTGAATGAAAAGTATCATCAGTGGTAGAAAAAGAATAACATTGAAAGGAAGTGATAGACAAATGTTTAGAATAACTGGAATCCAGGAATGGAAACAGAATTGCAAAACGGTTCCAACATGGTTTTAGGCTCCAAGCTTAGATTGAAATAGATTCTGAAGGTTTGACAGAAGAGTGACTTTTGAGAAAAAAACTACATTTTGAACATAGAGTGAGTCACTGAAAATATATAGGAACAAGAGAAAAATCCCCAAATAAACTTTACTTTATAGAGGACAATTTTCTTTTGAGGGTTTTGAGTTATATAGGTTTGGGAGTTAGCCCTGTTTTTGTTACATTTTTTACTAGTTTCTAAGTAATTTTAAGCTTTAGGTTGTTTTTTTTTAAATCTATAAACTGAAAGGATAAGCACTGCCCACTAAACAATTCTTGTTAGTAAGTTACAGTAAATAAAGATATTTAATAACGTTTTAGGCAGGCTAAGCCCTATTACATGGAAAATGATAAAAATGTACTTGGTCAGTTTTTTGTTATTAGACATGAATAGGGGCAGACGAGAGGGAAATTGGGGACACTGGTGGTGGTAAATGTACACTGGTGGACTAAAGGGATAGATAGCACAGGGTGTAGGGCGTTTGCCTTGCATGCAGCCGACCCGGTTGATTCCTCAGTCCCTCTAGGAGAACCAGGCAAGCTATTGAGAGTATCCCGCCCACATAGCAGAGCCTGGCAAGCTACCCGTGTCATATTTGATGTGCCAAAAACAGTAACAAGTCTCACAATGGAGACATTACTGGTGCTTGCTGGAGCAAAATAATAAACAACAGGATGACAGTGCTACAGTGCTAAATGTACGCTGGTGAAGCACTGGTGTTGAACATTGTATGACTGAAACCCAATCTTTTTTAAATTTTTTATTGTTTTGTTTTTTGGGTTACACCCAGCGATGCACAGGGGTTACTCCTGGCTGTGCACTCAGGAATTATCCTTGGCAGTGCTCAGGGAACCATATGGGATGCTGGGAATTGAACCCGGGTCCACCTCGTGCAAGCAACTGCCCTACCTGCTGTGCTATCGCCCCAGCCCCTGAAACCCAATTGTGAGCAACTTTGTAACTGTATATCATTGTGATTCAATTTTTTAAAAAATCCAATAAAAGTGTGAAAAAATATTGGATAATATTGAAATCTAGAGTTATAAGTGGGAAATGTCAAGATTGTTTTTTCATTTATAAGCCCTGGCACTCTAAAAGAATATTGTCTGCCCTTAAATTATTGTTGAAGTGAAAAGATTCTTGATTTTAACCCTCGACAAAGAGACTTATAAAATCCCTTGGAGATAATGCATGAACCCTGCAAGGGAAAGTAGACCATAATGATGAGCTAGTAATAAAATGCATCATTAATTTGTCTACTGTGATCGAGGTTATTTATTGAGATCAGTGCAAGTTTCACTTACTCTGAGTCACCACCCACAGTCCTGATATTGCTCCTTTCTTTAAAGGCAAACTGCTAGCTTAATTGTGCACCAAAGGATTTAAATATTATGATTCCTGACACATGGCAAAATATTTTTCTGCCCCACTGACTTACTTAAGATGCAAATAATAATTCCACACTACTCCTCTAGGATATCATATGCAATACCTTGTAAACGAATGTCTAGAATGTAAAAAAGGATTAAATATGAACTAAGTGTTAACCATTATTGTTATTTGTTCTTAGCCATCATGACTTTATCTCATTTTGGTGGCTTAGACACTTTTTCTACAGCTGCAAAAATGCATTTGGTAATTATGAGAATTAATCAAGCCCAAAACTGGATTATGATGGTGGCAGACATCCTTAATTACAGGCAATGGAAAGTGAAGGTCGTTGCTGGTTTAAATCCAGCGGAGGTCAGTGCAGTAAAAAAGCCATTAACAGCTGAATGTGATTTTTGTGCTCTGAACAGAATGAATTGTCACCTCAGCCCAATTTCTTAATAAACAGGTATCCCACATTCAAAACAACCATCCTGGAAAGGATCGATTGGTCCTTCACTGGCAATGTGGGTAAGCAGAGGCTCTCAACCTGGTTGACATGTTAGACTGAGCCCGAGAGCTTTGGAAATGCAGATGCCATATAGCACCTGGGGCAGTTAAATCCTGGTACCAGGATTTCTGGAAGTAAAATCCTGGTACCAGGATATTAAGAACAAAACCAAAATCCAAAAGCAAAATACCAAACTCTCCAGGTAGTTCAAATCATATTTGCATACCCCTGAAGGAAAAGTCAAGATGCAGCTCTCTGTCTGCCTCCCCAGTACAAGATTTTTTAAAAATATTATAACTGCTATAAACCAAAATGTGTGGCAGAAGTGCTTACTTCAATGCAGAACAAGAGCTTTGTATTAAAAAACAAATAAAGCCATCACTTGGGGGCTGGAGAGATAGTGCAGTGGTTAGAATTCTTGCCTTCTACACTGTCAACCCTGATTTAATCCCTGGGTCCCCATATGGTTTCTCAAGCTTGACCGGAGTGATTTCAGAGTGCAGAACCAGGAGTAACCCCTGAGCAATACTGGGTGTGACTTAAAAACAACAACAAAAGCATTCATTTTATATGGATATCTCGTGGATAGCTCTGAGAACTGTTTGTTACCTTAAAAAATGATTTGCTATCCCAGACCCAGTATCTGTTTGGGTACTTGATGTTGTAAACTGCCTGCAGACAGGGACATTTGAAGCCTAAAAAAGGTTTCTGAGGCTTCTACACTCTTCCCTATTTATCACCCGGTTGATGCACAATTTAGGTGTTTGCCTGAGGACAGGAGAACTCTTGTACTTGCTAACTTTATATGAGAAAAACAAATACTTGATTTTTCATCTGCCATCTTATGTTCAGGCCAATGAGCCAGAGGTAGAATAGGCTCTTCATCCCCACCCCTACCTCCGCTTCCTCCTGACAAAGAAAGTCTAAGCTAGATGCAAAAGTACCTACTGTGTGTACATATTCAATGAGTTAGAAAGAAACAAGAACACTTAGCATCTCAAGTGTTGGAGAGTGCAGTTCGGTATTTTTTTTTCTCCATTTTGCCTAGACATCTTTTCTTTTATTCAGGAGATAGGCCAAAGGCACAGCTGGACCAAATATGATATTATTTCTCGTATTCTCCTTTCCAGAAGAGCTCTGTCTTTGATCACCATGGTTTCTTTGAGGAGAAGAAATTCTCCTGAAAGGCTGATGAACCTATGAGTAGTCCATTGCAAACAACTAGTTTTATTTCTTTGGCAGAAATGCTTTTGTTTTTGTTGGGAGCCCCTTATCACCTGTACTTTCTCTTGGGTCAGAGGGAAATAACTTTGGTATTACTATCTTAAAACAAACTCCTCATCTTACCCTCTAGACTTTCAAAAATTCATTGGATTTTTCTAATGAAAGGAATTAAACTTCTTCATATTTTGGATGATAAAACTGAGTATTATTACCACCCAAAGATTCAAAATTTATACGCAAATATAACCCTATCAAATAGTTTTTGCTACTATTGTAGCCCTTTCTCCCACCTCTCACCCCTCAATCCTCAACAAACCATGAGTCAAAACACAGGGTGCTCAAACCTAGTGTTGCCTAAACTGCTTTAAAGCATGTAGAAGCAAGCTCAGTGATTATGGCCGTGTATTTAGGGGAGTTTCTCTTGTTTGCACCAAAATATTGCAATTTAAAAGTGCATTTTTTCTAAAGCTATCTGAGCCCTTTAGAAAAATATTGAGGGATATGCAAAAAGCACATCTGATAATTAGCATGTGAATTCTGACACATTATACTTATTTGGGAAATTAATCTCTTCACAAAAATAGTGGGCCACCACTTATATACTTTAATATGTAAAAAAAACCCTAAAAAGCTTTAACACAAAATGCCAACAGTGTGCTTTGGTTTAGTAATTCTGCTTAATATTTGAATTATGGACATATATTAAATTATTTATATATTTTACATATTGTACAGATTGTATGCACATTAAATTATTTGAATTATGCACATATATTTGTATATTTTTGTGTGTATAAATGTATATATACAAATATATGTACATAATTCAAATAAGTCTGGCAAGCTACCTGTGCTGTATTCAATATGCTAAAAAACAGTAACAAGTCTCACAATGGAGACATTACTAGTGCCCACTTGAGCAAACTGATGAACAACGGGACAACAGTGCTACAGTGTTATGTTCATATATTAAAAATGTCACCGGAGTAATGGAGGGAAAAGAGAAGCACTTATACTGTCCATTTAAAAAAAAAGTAAGTTAAGTCCATATATACTCAGTATTTCAGTATAGTGTGCATAATAATTAGTTTTTTATTCAATGGTTATGTCAGATTGATTTTATAATGCTTAATTTCCCATATTATATCTGACATTGTTTTTCTTTCTTTTTTTTTACATTTTAAAAAATTTTATTGAATCACCGTGAGATAGTTACAAGCTTTCATGTTTGGGTTACAATCTTAGAATGATCAAACACCCACCCCTCCACCAGTGCACATTTCCACCACCAATATCCCGGGTATAACCCCCCTTTCCCACCTTCCCCTGCCTCTAAGGCAGACAATATTCCCTATACCCTCTCTCTACTTTTGGGCATTATAGCTTGCAACACAGACACTGAGAGGTCATCATGTTTGGTCCATCATCTACTTCCGGCATGCATCTCCCATCCCAACTGGTTCCTCCAGCCATCATTTTCATAGTGATCCCTCCTCTATTCCATCTGCCTACTTCCCTCCGCTCATTAAGTGGTCTTCCTGCTATGGGGCGGTCCCCCTGGCCCTTGTATCTACTGTCCTTGGGCTGACATTGTTTTTCAAAGAAATTGCAAATTTTAAAAGTTTACTTGGCTGGTTGATACAAGTAGATGGCCACACATTACATTAGAATGTAATTGCCTTTCTTAGAAATCCTAATTACAAAATATTAAAAAGTAAAAATGGCTGTTGTGAAGGAACCAGTGGAAAACTGTATCTCATCTCAAGTTTATGCCTTTTTGGATTGCATGTACCACTGGAGAAATATGATAATAAACAAAATAATATGAGGCAGAGATAGATATCAAGAAAAATTCAGCAGAGCTTGAAGAGTTAGAATTGATAGTTTGTTCTTTACATTTTGTGCTTAGAAAAAGTCTCTGATAAAATGTTTAACTAATATTTACTATAGAGACTAACCAAAAAATTTGTACTGCTTCTGGAAGAATAACATGTTTAGTTTAATAGATAATAGCTTAATATCTTAACTTTTAAGGAGTTTAATATTTTAACTATTATGAAGAACTTTGTAAATAATGGTACCTTAAAATAGGCACTTTATTCCTTACGAAAAACTAAGCAAAAGAAAACTAACTAGCAAACAAAAGCATCCCAAAATTTCTTAGCTGCTATTTTTTTTAAATCGGAGTAAAAAAAATAATAAGAGATTGCAGTAATACATGTTGATAGTTCACAGATTCTCAGCAGGATTAGAAGACTTGATGCAGATTTTCACAGCCAAGAAAAAGTAATTAGATGAAAGAATTCAGTTATTACTGAAAACCAGAGTGAATATTGATGTTGAGTTGGAAACTTGAGCTTGTGTCAACTGTTTTTACTTCCAGAGATTTTCTCTGTCCCTCACTTTTTTCAAGTGGTAGAAAGGTTAGGGCTACACCCAACAGTGCTCAAGGCTGTTGACTCTGTGTATAGGGGTTACTCTAGGTGTTTATTGGGGAGCTATATGTGGTTCTGGTTATCAAACCAGAGTCAGTTGCAGAAAACTCAAGTGCCTTAAAACCTTGTATTATCTCCCCAGCCCTCATCACATCTTTTAACTATTGTCTCACTAATGGAAAATCAGTATATCAAGTCTGAAATGCAGAACATTTGACACACATACAGACCCTAATTATACAAAATACAGGTGGAAAATGGTTGGCATTTTCAGATTTTATAGGTGGAGAATTCAATCAACATAGGAAGTAACACAAAAGTCTGGGTTGTCTTAAAGGATTGCAAATTTTATCATGCAGTAGTCCTCTAAAAAACGGTCTTTTAATAAACTTTTCTTACATCATCCCTAGACTAAGAATGGTTAATACATCTTTAGTACTTATAAAGAGGGGCTACTATTTAAGATATTAAATATCCACAACAGCCTCTATGTATACATAAAGTTCCATACTTGAGTGGTCTAAGTGGGGTTTTGATGAAACACAAGCAGAATTTCACTTCAGCTAACAGAATTTAGATGCTACATAGGGTGGGTATCTATAGTATAACTTTGAAATGTGTTATTTTTAGATAATTGTTGATGTGAAACAGTATGTGAAGTCTTCATATATTAATGGGCTATGAATACATAACTGGATTTACTATCCTGTGAGAACATATTAAAAGTCATGATATTATCTGAATTTCAATTTCTTCAATACCCAAATAATTTTGTAAATTTCCATCTACTTCCAAATACTTTGTAGCCCCATAATGTCAGATGGTTACGTGATGGTATCACAGGTATTCTAGAATATACTTCATATGTTCCTACCTATCCCTAATGTGTATGGTTGTCTCACCATGACCTCTAATATTGGAGACTTGTAGTAACAATTTTTTCCTTCTTTTATTCTCAAATTGACCTCAAAGCAGTGCTGTGTTAACTCAGAATCTCAGAACATCATTAATAAGCAGTGATGTAAACTGATATCTTTTTAAATTTTATTTCACAAAGGCATAAAGCTACTCATTTCAAGTAAGTACAAAGATAATGTCTATTGTTCTCTAGGTCTCTATCAATACTTCTTGTCCAGGGATGCACTGGTCTTAAAATGTCATTGTCATAAACAATAATAAAATGCCTATTTTCTCCTTTAATCAAAAATCTAAAATGACCCACTCACCTTAATAAATGAAATAGATATCTACAGGTAATTGTGAATAGAAAGATATCTTTCGATTCTGCTGAGATACTGTGATACACCCAAAGTGATTAATAATAGAAGTGGATCTGATAATGGACAATGTTATAATTAGGTGTACAAATTAGGTGTGTTTGGTTCATATAGTTAGTTGTCTTTTACTGTACCTAATTCAGAAACATGAGTGTACACACTATATTTGGTCCCTTTTCTGTAGTCACTTCCAAATCCTTACTGGGAAGTAATGGTTCTTCATTTAGTCAGTTAAATAAAAGCTATAAAAATGTGCCTTTAGCAACCAGAATGTTCCAGCCTTCCTCAGTTCAGATCAATAAAGCAGAAAAGTCTGCTGTTTCCTAACTAAGCAGCTTTCTTGGATGTTTTTGAGCAATTAGTAGCTTAAGAGAAAATGGGAAACAAATGCACAACCATGTTTAACACAATTTTATTTACATATAATTTTTTTCATCAAAGCTTTTATTTATTTTTTATTTTTATTTTATTTTTAAGTTTTTTAATTTAATCACTGTGAGATACACAACTACAAATTTGTTCATGTTTAATTTTTAGATTCCCCTTTCTTCTTTTCCCTCCTTCTCCCCCTCCTCCCCTCCCCCTCCCCCTCCTCCCCCTCTCCTCCCCCTCCCCCTCCTCCCCCTCTCCTCCCCCTCTCCTCCTCCCCCTCTTCCTCATTCTCCTCCTCCCCCTCTTCCTCATTCTCCTCCTCCTTTTCTTCCTCCTCTTCTTCTTCTTCTTCTTCTTCTTCTTCTTCTTCTTCTTCTTCTTCTTCTTCTTCTTCTTCTTCTTCTTCTTCTCCTCCTCTTCCTCCTTCTCCTCCTCCTTCATCCTCCTCCTCCTCCTCCTCCTCTTCTTTTTGGGCATCATGGTTTGCAGTACAGGTACTGAATGGTTATCATGTATATTCCTTTACCACCTTTTAGCACTAAGTTCTTGTTCAGAGTGGTCATTTCCAACTATTATGGTCATAGTGGTTCCTTTTCTATATTACCTGTCCTCTGCTCCCCCATACACTTGTGGCAAGCTTCCAAAGTGGACCAGTACTCCTCTGGCCTATTTTTTTAGTCATTGGATATTAGTCTCATGGTATTTTTTTAAATAAAAAAATAGCTGTATCTTATATACAAGATATATTTTTTGCTTTTTTTTATTTTTTTTTAATAATTTATTTATTTTTAATTAGAGAATCACCTTGAGGGTACAGTTACAGATTTATACACTTTTGTGCTTATACTTCCCTCATACAAAGTTCGGAAACCCATCCCTTCACCAGTGCCCATTCTCCACCACCCGTAAACCCAGAGTCCCTCCCACCCTCCCCAATCCCATCTCCCCCCCAACCCACCCTGCCACTGTGGCAGGGCATTCCCTTCTGTTCTCTCTCTCTAATTAGCTGTTGTGGTTTGCAATAAAGGTGTTGAGTGGCCGCTGTGCTCAGTCTCTAGCCCTCATTCAGCCCGCAACTCCCTTCCCCCACATGGCCTTCGACTACAATGTAGTTGGTGATCGCTTCTCTGAGTTGCCCTTTCCCCGGAACGTGAGGCCATCCTCGAAGCCATGGGGTCAACCTCCTGGTACTTATTTCTACAGTTCTTGGGTATTAGTCTCCCACTCTGATATTCTATATACCATAGATGAGTGCAGTCTTTCTATGTCTGTCTCTCTCTTTCTGACTCATTTCACTCAGCATGAAACTTTTCATGCCCATCCACTTAACTACAAAATTCTTGACTTCCTTTTTTCTAACAGCTGCATAGTATTCCATTGTATAGATGTACCAAAGTTTCCTCAACCAGTCATCCGTTTTGGGGCATTCGGGTTATTTTTTGCTTTTTTAGAGATCAAATTACATTTAAGAGCATCATTTAAAAAATGTTATGGAAAAGAAAGGGACTAAAAAAGAAATTGGGCTGTAGAGAAATACAGGCGAAATAAAATTTAATTGAACTACTAGGATTGTTAGTGTCTGGTGCCGGAGAGATGTAAAACAGGTAGAGTATTTACCTTGAATTCATCCAACCCAGTTAAATTCCTTAAACCCCATACATTACGATGAGCACCACCAGGAGATCCCGTGAGCACAGAGCCAGAAGTAAGCCCTGAGCACTGCCAGCGATGGCCTCCAAACAAAAATAAAATAAAAACACTCGTATATGGCAATGCTAATCACTGTATCACTGTCATCCCATTGCTCATCGATTTGTTTGAGAGGGCACCAGTAACGTCTCTCATTGAGAGACTTATTGTTACTGTTTTTGGCATATCCAATACGCACGGGTAGCTTGCCAGGCTCTGCCGTGAGGGCTCGATACTCTCGGTAGCTTGCTGGGCTCTCCGAGAGGGGCGGAGGAATCAAACTCGGGTCGGCCTCATGAAAGGTGAACGCCCAACTGCTGTTATTGCTCCAGCCCAGCAATGCTAATAAAAAATGAATTTCTTATTTATTTAAATATACTAATATCATTTACTTATTAGCATTTTATGACCCTGTTGTTGATAATTTTAGACTTCAATTTAGTATTAAGTCATGTGAAAACTGCTTTTCCTTATCTAAATTTTTGACTCAGGTAAAATTTGAATTTAGTATTTTGATTATCATAAAGACATTTTGGATTTTATAAGAACATGTATTTATGTAGTATAAAATTTAGTGTAACAATCCTTAGACAATAGTATATTACTTTCTGTATTTTTGCTAGATTTTTGTATTTTTCTCTAACATTATTTTTATTATTTTTATTTTTTTAATTTAAATTTATTTATTTTTAATTAGTGAATCACCATGAGGGTACAGTTACAGATGTATACACTTTTGTGCTTATGCTTCCCTCATACAAAGTTCGGGAACCCATCCCTTCACCAGTGTCCATTCTCCACCACCAGTAAACCCATCATCCCTCCCACCCTCCCCAATCCCATCTCCCCTCACCCCACCCTGCCACTGTGGCAGGGCATTCCCTTCTGTTCTCTCTCTCTAATTAGCTGTTGTGGTTTGCAATAAAGGTGTTGAGTGGCCACTGTGCTCAGTCTCTAACCCTCATTCAGCCCGCAACTCCCTTCCCCCACATGGCCTTCGACTGCATTAAAGTTGGTGATCCCTTCTCTGAGTTGCCCTTTCCCCAGAATGTGAGGCCAGCCTCCAAGCCATGGAGTCAACCCCCTGGTACTTATTTCTACAATTCTTGGGTGTTAGTCTCCCACTCTGTTATTCTATATACCATAGATGTGTGCAATCTTTCTATGTCTGTCTCTCTCTTTCTGACTCATTTCACTCAGCATGAAACTTTTCATGCCGATACACTTAAATACAAAATTCCTGACCTCCTTTTTTCTAACAGCTGCATAGTATTCCATTGTATATATGTACCAAAGTTTCCTCAACCAGTGTCTGTTCTAGGGCATTCGGGTTTTTTCCGGATTCTGGCTATTGTAAACAGTGCTGCGATGAACATACATGTGCAGATGTCATTTTGATTATACCTTCTTGCCTCTCTGGGATATATTCCCAGCAGTGGTATTGCTGGGTCAAATGGGAGCTCAATATCTAATTTTTTGAGAATCGTCCATATTGTTTTCCAGAAGGGCCGAACCAGTCGGCATTCCCACCAGCAGTGTAGAAGTGTCCCTTTCTCCCCACATCCTCTCCAACAGCGGTTGCTTTTGTTCTTTTGGATGTGTGCTAGTCTCTGTGGTGTGAAGTGGTATCTCATGGTTGTTTTGATCTGCATCTCTCTGATGATTAGTGATGTAGAGCACTTTTTCATGTGCCTTTTAGCCATTCATATTTCTTCCTTGGTAAAGTTTCTGTTCATTTCTTCACCCCATTTTTTGATGGGATTGAATGTTTTCTTTTGTAGAGTTCAACCAGTGATTTATAGACCATTGATATCAACCCCTTATCTGATGGGTATTGTGTAAATATCCTTTCCCATTCTGTGAATAGTCTTTGTATTCTGGTCACTGTATCTTTTGCGGTGCAGAAGCTTTTTAGTTTAACATAGTCCCATTTGTTGATCTCTGTTTTTACTAGATTGCTTAGTTCCGTGTCACCTTTGAAGATACCTTTATCTTCAATATTGTGGAGGGTTTTGCCGACCTTATCTTCAATGTACCTTATGGTTTGTGGTCTAATGTTGAGGTCTTTAATCCATTTTGATCTGACTTTAGTGCATGGTGTCAGTCAAGGTCTAAGCCCATTTTTTTGCATGTGGTTGTCCAGTTGTGTCTAACATTATTTTTAGAAACTGTCTAATGCCATCTTAACTGGAAATTGACTGTTATGAATTGGAAATTAATACTAACCTTTATGCTTTGTACATTAGCATATATTAAAAGTAGTGTCATTGTATCACTGTCATCCCATTGCTCATCAATTTGCTCGAGCGGGCACCAGTTATGGCTGGTCTGAGTGCAGTGGTGTTTACAATTAATTGATCACAGCCAGTTAAAAATAGTACAATAGAAAAATAACCTAGCCGTGGTATCTTAATTTTTTTCACTAATTAATATGATTTTATCTCTCCAAAATAATTCTCCATACCATACAGATTTAAATGATCAAAAAAAACCCATAGAAATTTGCCTTTGAGACATGGCAGGTTTGTATTACTATTCCTTTTTAAGATAACCTAGTACTACAAAAAACTAAGAAAGAATGGGGTTGGAGTGATAGCACAGTGGGTAGGGAGTTTGCCTTGCTCTCGGCCGACCTGGGTTCAATTCCCAGCATCCCATATGGACCCCAGAGCACGGCTGGGGTAAGTCCTGAGTGCAGAGCCAGGAGTGGCCCCTGAGCATCACTGGGTGTGACCCAAAAAGAAAAAAAAAAGAAAAAAAAACTAAGAAAGAAGATTCACTTTCAAGTATAAATCTCATCTCAGAGGAGTCTGTGAAACCTAAAGATAACCTAAAGATATCGTATTTTCACAACAATATTCCTTTGATGGAAGGGGAAAATATTTAAATATTCTTTTTGCTATCATCAACAAATGTTGACTTATATTTTATTATGCTAGGAGGCCTGTCCCTCCCCCAGAGCATATTTCCCACCACCCTTGTCCCTAGTTTCCCTCTCTCCATACTCCCACTCAAATTTTTATTTTTAAATTTTATTAGAAGCAATGCACTGGAGCAATATCACAGTGGGTAGGGCATTTACCTTGCACATGACCAACCTGGATTCAATTTCTCCATCCCTTTCAGAGAGCCTGGCAAGCTACCAAGAGTATCCGCCCACACAGCACAGCTTGTCAAACTCCTGTGGTGTATTTGGTATGCCAAAAACAGTAACAACAAGTCTCACAATGGAGACATTATTGGTGCCCACTTGAGTAAATCCATAAACAACAAAACAACAGTGCTACAGTGCTACAGGAAAACAAGGATAAAGGATTTTTTTTTTTTGGTCACCCCTGGTTATACTCAGGGGTTACTTCTGGCTCTGCACTCAGGAATTACTCCTGGTGGTGTTTGGGTTGACCATATGGGATGCCAGGGATTGAACCCAGGTTGGCCTCGTGCAAGGCAAACAGCCTACCTGCTGTGCTATTGCTCTGGCCCCCAAAATAAAGGATTTTTAAGGTTGTATAAATTTCAGTTATGTATGCTAGAAAACTTTTTCACAACAAAGATTAATAATGGTGCAAAAGTCTATTTAGTGTATGTGTGAAACTGCTGTTATAGAGAATCTCCACCAAATTGAAGTAGTAATCATCATTAATACAGTGTATTCCTTGTAATCAGAGTAGAGAAAGAGTAATGTGGAAATGTCTGCCACACAGGTAGGGGGAGGGCGTGGGATGGGGTGATGTTAGGGTTTTTGGTGGTGGAAAATATTCATTGGTGAAGGGCCGAATGTTTCATCATTGTCTGACAGAGACTTAAACCGAAAAGTTTGTAACTGCTCTCATGGTGTTTCAATAAAATTTTTTAAAAAAATTTAAAAAATGCGGTGTATTCTGTTGGCCAAAATAAAAGAATGAGAGTCAGCACACTAGTAACAGATGGTGCTGATGGTCACATGTTTGAGTTAATATAAACGCCAAAATAATTCCTTTACTAATCCAGAGAATGTGGTAGTTGGAGAATATGGGATTTAAGATATTTGTTGGGGTGGGTAGACTATACCTAGCAGTGCTCAGGAGCTACTCCCAGTTTAGTGCACCTTTTACGATGAAGTAAGAGAGCACTAACAGTCTCACATGTCTTAACATCACCTTCAGATGTTCTTTCTCAAGAGCCTTTTTTCTAACTTTTGTTTTCATTCGCCTTATATCTTACTCTCAGCTCCTGTGGAAAAGTGCAGGTGAAAAACTAAGGCAGACTGCAAAAATAAAAGAAAATAAAACTCAGCCTTGTTATTGAATAGCACAGGATCATTGTGTTTTTGTTACTGCTCCAATGAAATAATTTATAAATGACTAAAATAAAATTCAGTTAATGCACCTAGATGGGAGATTAGAGAAAACTGATAAAATATGGGTAATCTAATAGTAATAAAATCAGTGAGTTTTTAACTGTAAATTTCACTGCTTTGATGAAAATGATTCTTCTGTTAAAAACAGTGTCACTATTAGATTTTCATATTGTTTGCTCTAGTGATTCATGTTCCACATATCAACGAAGCTATTCAATAATTCTTTCATTATTTATTTTACTCAGAAAAGCATATCAAATTCCATATGTTTTGTCCCAAGAGGCATAATTTCATCGTTTTAAGTTTGCCTATGTTGTCTTCAATGTATTTTATAGATTCAATACTGAATCCAAGTGTTTAATCCATTTGGAGTTTACATTTACACATGCTATGGACAGTGATATAGTTTCATGCTTCCCCATGTGTCTCTCTAGTTTTCCCAATACCATTTATGGAAAGCACATAATTTTCTCCATTTTATGTATAATAAATTTATTTATTTATTTATTTTTTAATTTCTCAAGTGATTCTTAGAAAGCCTGGGAGCTCTTCCTGGCAATTCTTAGATAACTGCTCAATTTAACAGCTTGAGGATGTGGTACTGCTCAGATGCTGCAGTGCTAGGCATTACCTGGGCCATTGTAGGACACAAAGGTTCTTACAGGGTTACAATCTGTATTAATCAGGAAACCATGTTGGGAGCATTTGAATGAGGTTGACTGTATGCAAGGTATGTAACTTATTCCCTGTGCTGTCTTTCTAGCTCCCCTTTCTCCATTTATCATTAGTTTGCAATGTCATCTCCTTTTTATAAGTCAACTTTGATACATGCTAATACATATTTTAACCTTTAAATTTCAGTATATTGACCAAATATATATTTTTATCCCATTATCAACTGTTTCAGTTCTACAGATTTATATAATAGCTTAAAGTTGGGGTTTGTAATATCTCCATGTTTTTTTGAGTTTATTCAGTTTCTTTTGTAGCATTTCACTGTCACTGTCACTGTCATCCCATTGCTCATCGATTTGCTTGATCAGGCAACAGTAACATTTCCATCGTGAGACTTGTTGTTACTGTTTTTGGCATATCGATTATGCCATGGGTAGCGTGCCAGGTTCTACTCTGCAGGTGAGATACTCTCTGTAGCTTGCCGGGCTCTCTGAGAAGGGTGGAGGAATCGAACCTGGGTCCACCACATACAAGGCGAGTGCTCTACCCGCTGTGCTATGGGCTGGAGCTATTTCAAATTGTTAAATTTCATATTTCATAATATGTGCCCCATTTTCTTGATGAATGCCATTGAAATTTTTATGAGTTTCATTAAATCCATATGTTGTATTGTTTAGGTTTACTATTTAAAATTGCTGATTCTTCTAATTGATGAATATCTGATGATTCCATTTTTTGTGTGTTTGATTCCTCTTAAGATTTGTATAGTAAAGTGACAGGCTACAAAATCAATACCCAAAAGTCCATGGCTTTCCTATATACAAATAATGAAAGAGATATTTTAAAAAATCCCACTCACAATTGTGCTTCAGAAAATCAAGTACTTGGGAATCAGCTTCAAAAAGAGGTGAATGACCCTTACAAAGAAAACTACAAAATGCTATTTCAAGAAATAAGAGAGGACATGAGGAAATGAAGATATATCCCTTGCTTATAGATCAGGAGAATCATCATCATTATCAAAATGGCAATACTCTCCAAAGCATTTTACAGATTCAGTGTGGTCCCTATAAGTATACCCATGACGTTTTTCAAAGAAGTATACAAAAGAGTCCTGAAATTCATATGGAACAATAAAACCCCACCAATTTCTAAACCAAGTTGTAGGAAAAAAGAAGATGGGAATCATTGCTTTCCCCATCTTCAAACTACTACAAAGTGGTAGTAATTAAAAGAGCAGGGTATTGGAATAAAGACAGACCCTCAGATCAATGAAACGGAGTTGAATATCCTGATACTGACCCTCAAGTATATGATCACCTAATCTTTGATAAAAAAAATTATGAAGTGGTGCTAGAAAAGTTTCAACAAGTGGTGCTGGGAAAACTGAACAGCTACATGCAAAAAGAAAATGAACTCAGACCTCTTTCTAAAACTAGGTACAAAAGTCAGATCAAAATGGATTAAAGACCTCAATATCAGAACTGAACCATTAAGGAAAAAGTGAGCAGAAAACTTCATGACCTTGAAGCTATAGGCATCTTTAAAGATGAAATACCATTGAGTAAGCAATTGGAAGCAAAGACAAACACATGTGGCTATATTAAACTAAGAAGCTTCTGTACCTCAAAAGAAATGGTGACCAAGATACTGAGACAGCCATAGAATGGGAAAAGTTATTTATCCAATACCCATCTGATAAGGGGTTAATATCCCAGATATAAAAGACACTGGTAGAATTTCACGAGAAAAAAAATGTCTAACCTCATCAAAATATGGGAAGAATAAATGAATGGAAATTTCCTCGAAGAAATACAAATGGCCAAATGGCACCTGAAAAAATTCTCTACATCACTAAACATCAGGGAGATGCAAATACAAACAACAGTAACATAGCATCTCATACCACAGAGACTGGCACACATCAAAAAAACAAGATCAACCAGTTCTGGCTTGAAAGTGGGGAGAAAGAGACTCTTCCATTATTGATGGTTATGTCAACTGGTCCAGTTGTTTTGGTAAATGATATGATCATTTCTCAAAAATCCTAGAAACTGAGCTTCCATTTGACCCAGCAGTAGCACTTCTGGGAGTATATCCTGGGGGCCCAAAAATATACTGCAAAAAAGCTATCTACACTTCTATGCTCATTGAAGCACTAATCACAGTAGCTATAATCTAGAAACAAAATTACCTGAGATCAGATGAATGTTTAAACATTTTCTCTAAAAACGTTTTGTATCTAGTGTAAGTGCTTCTCTTTAAGTTTTGAGCCTATTTAATTAAGTTTTGTTGTGTCTTGGTTTTGGTTTTGAGACACACACACACAACACACACACAGAGAGCTGTGCTCAGTTGGGGCTTACTCCTGGCTCTGCACTAAGAAATCTTTTCTGGCAGGACTTGGGGGATCTCGGTGCTGAATCAGCCACATGCAAGGCTTACACACTATCCACTGTATGCTCCGGCCTGGAATATAATTTCTTGTTTTAATAGGTACGTAGGTTTTATGCTGAGTCTTCTTTCAAAGATGGGACTATTGTTTAATTGCTTCTATAATCTTATTAGTACTTATGCTGGTAAAATGTTTTTTCAATTTTTGTTTCTAGATTCAATACAAATAAAAAAGTCTGTAGCTTTGACCATTATTCAAATATATAAAAATAGTAGTGGGAAATTTAATTCAGAGATAATTTCATTTTGAGATAGTTTTTGTATCAGGGTTTCTGTCTAAAGGTAGGGAGTTAATTTAATGATTCCTTTGAAACATTTGCAATATTACTTGTTTTAAGAGGAAACCCTTCAAAACACAAGGCAATGGGGTTAAGTAAAACTCTACCAGCATTATTTATTTAAAATTGTCTGCTTTATTTATTTGTTAACAATTTTTCTTTATTTTTGTACACAAAACAAGTTGAACAAAGTGCAACTTTTTTTTCTTTCAGAACTCATCATTATTTTTTATTTATTTACTTATTTATTTTTTATTGAATCACCATGTGGGAAGTTACAAAGCTTTCAGACTTAAGTCTCAGTTACACAATGCTAGAACACCCATCCCTTCACCAGTGCACATATTCCACCACCAAGAACCACAGTAAACCTCCCCACCACCTCCCCATGCCCCAGCCCCCCACCCGCCTGTGTAGCTGATAAATTTCACTTTACTTTCTCTTTAACAAAGTGCAACTTTTGAAAGTGAATATTTATTATTTCAGTTGCCTATTTAAAGTGAGGTTTTTTCACTTTTGTCTATGATATCATGTAGCAAAACAACTTACTTGATAAAAACACCAACCTGCATTGTAATTTTTTCACAAGAGTTAGAGAAGAATTTGTGCCCACAAACCCCACTAACACATATCGATAGTATATAATGATATAATAAAAGTATCAACTTATGCTTCTAAGTTGAATATTTACTTTATATTTTACTTTATATATAAGTATATATATATCACTGTAACTGTCACTATCATCACTGTCATCCTGTTATTCATCAATTGATCAAGCAATCGACAGTAACGTCTCTATTTATTTGTTGCATGCTAGTGTAGCCCAATAGCTGCACATTGACAAATACGCACCTGCCTGCGTTTCTGGCTGGGCAGCACCTGGGACATCTGTGGCCTCAGGTTCATCCCCTTGAGGTTGATGGAATGTGCTCAGACATTGTTGTTGAGCAGCTGGCACAGCAGGACCCTATTGGCAGAGGGTCTGTGCCAGGTCGAACACCTGTGCTGAGTCCCAGGTCACCTGGTGGTTGACTGAGAGCACCCCACAGTGGATGAGCCACTGTGTGCACTGCCTCCATGGGTCTATGTCCAATGGCGCTGCAAGCTGCGACTCAACCAAGCCCAGGCAGGCGGCAACACTGTGGCCGCCGCTGTGGTTTCTCTGTGTCCTGCCAATGCCATTTTGTCCAAATCTTGCAAAAAATATATATATACATACATATATATATGTGTATATATATATATATATATATATAGTATTGATGCCCACACAGTAGAGCCTGGCAAGCTACCCTTGGTGTATTTAATATGCCAAAAACAGTAACAATGACAGTCCTCATTCCCTTGACCCTGAAAGAGTTCCCAATACACCATCGAGCTACACTATCACGCGACAGGACAA
Organism: Sorex araneus; assembly: GCF_027595985.1. Taxonomy (NCBI): domain Eukaryota; kingdom Metazoa; phylum Chordata; class Mammalia; order Eulipotyphla; family Soricidae; genus Sorex; species Sorex araneus. Next base: position 150,397,511 of record NC_073303.1, on the reverse strand, counting down.
ATGGAGACATTACTGACATCCACTCTAGCAAATCGATGAACAACGGGATGACAGTGATACAGTGATACAGTGACAGTATTGACATCCACATTTCACCACAACCCCCATGTAAGCTCATCTAGTGGCCCAGCTGCAGAGACTCATGATTAAATCTCAAAAGGTATCAACTAGCTCTGGGTGACCTGGAGAAGTGGATTGGTCAAATTCCCACCCTGCTGAAGCCCAGCATTTGCACACTCGTACCCTAACGGCTGCTGCCTTGCCCATGGCCAGACTCTACCTCCTCAACTGAACTGTGTAGAGACGCCAAACTGCTGAAAAATTTCAGGCATACAAGTTTATTTATTTATTTTTTCTGAAAACTCTGGGCCACCTTGGGGTGTCCACTCTTCCCAGTACTACAGGAAGCACCAGTAGCCACCCCCATGTTTCACAGCCACTTTCGTGTCAGCTCCAAACTCTTCAACCCTAACATCTCACTTGGAGCACACCAGATTGGATGGAAATGTAACGTAGAAGCCAACTAAGCTTGATTAAAAAAACCATTAACACAGCAGCTTAATTAGCAACATCAGCTTAGTAAACTCTCAGAGAAGGACTTAATGTCCCCAAGGTAGAATATAGCAATTCTTACAAATATTCTCTTACTGAAGTATTTTTTGATAATTCTACTAGCTGTTCAGTGTTAATGAACAATATAAAATAAATTATTTGGGCTTGCTACAGAGACAGGCTTAAGGGGTGGTTGGAAAAATGGGGACAATGGTGGAAGGACAGTCACAGTGGTGATGGGATTCAGGTTGGGATATTGAATGCCTGTAATAAATACATTGTAAATCGGGGAGTGATAGCACAGTGGTAGGGCCTTTGCTTTGCACGCGGCCAACCCGGGTTTGATTCCTCCAGCCCTCTTGGAGAGCCTAGCAAGCTACCAAAAGTATCTTGCCCACATGGCAGAGCCTGCAAGCTACCCGTGATGTATTCAATATGCCAAAAACAGTAACAACAAGTCTCACAATGGAGATGTTCCTGGTGCCCACTCGAACAAACCAATGAGCAATGGGATGACAGTGATAGTGACAGTGACATTTAAATAAAGTATGAAAAATATATAGCATAACTATAATTATCATCACATGTTTACATAATTAATAATCATCATATAATTAATAATTTTATAGAAATTTAATAAAATGTAGATAAAAAGCTATATAGCTTTATATAGAAATATGGTATCACTGTATCACTGTATCAGTGTCATCCCGTTTCTCATCAATTTGCTCTAGCGGGCACTAGTAACATCTCCATCGTGAGACTTGTTGTTATTGTTTTTGGCGCATTGAATACGCCAAAAAGCATGGGAAGCTTGCCAGGCTCTACCGTGCGGGCAGGATACTTTCGGTAGCTTGCTGGGCTCTCTGAGAGGGATGGAAGAATCGAACCCGGGTTGGCCACATACGAGGCAAATGCCCTACCCACTGTGCAATTGCTCCGGTATAATATTAATATAAATACTTTAGTATATATCCAAAGAGCACATGACAAAAATGAGAAAAGGTTACTAGAATATTATGCCTTCTGATATTTTAAGTCAAACAACTGAAAACAATTTATGATCTCGAGGGAAAAGTGACCATTGTTGCAGGGATAGTGAAGTACTCTGAAAATATAAAATTGTGACTTTATTACTCTTGTGAACTATGATACTTTAAGTGAAAGCAATTGTAAAACTATAAGCAATTGAATTCTGGTTAAAGGTAAGTGTTTCTTTAATAATTGCTGAATTTTCCTGAATAATTGTTAAAAATTTAAAATCTTTTATTTTATTTATTTTTATTTATTTTTTATTTTTTAAAAATTTTATAAATCACTTCACAATATTTATTTATTTATTTATTTATTTATTTATTTATTTATTTATTTTGCTTTTTGGGTCACACCCCGCGATGCTCAGGGCTTTGCACTCAGGAATTGCTCCTGGCAGTGCTTGGGGGACCATATGGGATGCTGGGGATCGAACCCGGGTCAGCTGTGTGCAAGGCAAACTCCCTACCCGCTGTGCTATTGCTCCGGCACCTTCACAATATTTATTATATTTAATATTCAAACACCAATCCCACCACCATTACACCTTTCCACTACCAGATTCAGGATGTTTCCATCCCAGGCCCCAAGCCCTATCCCAAAACACTACCGAAATAATATATTTTGTATTGTCTGTTATGAAGAACTGCTGAACATGCTTAAAAGAAGTGTTCATATAGAAAACAGTGTGAAGATTGTACTATTTTGGCAGGAGCCATGAAGACATTCTATAGGTATCACTAACATGTTAAAGTTTGGGTGATGTGAGCTTTGGTAGTTATGTCTGAAAAAATGTATATATGCATATATGTATATTTCTTTCTATGATTTGTTGCCTACTCTCTAAACTGCATCAAATGTAATGAGGCAATTATGGAAAATGGGTAGGGAGTGTCTTATGATGTGTCACGCGGCTGTAAGAGGTCCAGAATATGTTCACTCATTTGTGAGGCTTGGCCCAAGCATGTGGAAAGTGGCCTGGAGCGTGGCAGAGATTGGGTTGTGAAGATCGGCTGCCAGGGCTGGGTCCCTTGGGGCAGGGAGGGCTCTCACCTGCCCCCTTCCTGGGCACCCCAAGTGAAAACAGCCTGGTGTGGAGTCTGGTGGCAGATTATGGGGGCCTCATTTTATGCTTCCTTCCGGGAGAAGCAGCCCTGAGATCTGGATGGTGGCCGATGAGATTATCTGGCACCAGCAGGAGTTGGCTTATGGGTGTGAACCCTGGTCGCCGGAGACTGGGAGAAACGGGCTGACAGCCTCCGTTCCCTGATCCTGTTCAATCCAGAGTCCAAGGTTACAAAGTTCTGCATTACCTGGGTTCTGTGGGACTTCACTCATGCGGAGGCTCGGCCCCAGAATGTGGTAAGCGACCTGGAGGATGGCAGCGGTTGGGTTGTGGAAGTCGGCTGCCAGGGCTGGGTCCCTTGGGGTAGGGAGGGCTCTCACCTGCCCCAGTCTGGGGTGCCCTGAGTGAAAACAGCCTGGTGCAGAGTCCAGTGGCCTGGTTATGTGGGCCTCATTTTATGCTCCCTTCTGGGAGAAGCAGCCGTGAGTTCTGGATGGTGGCCGATAAGATTATCTGGCCTGAAATTTGAAATCTTTTAAATCATAGATTTAGATTTAAGAAAGAAAATAGTTCACTACATTAATACCAAAATTTCCTCCAAAAATATATCTATTGATGCAATTAAAAAACATCAATTAATGAGGATAATTTTCAGCATTACCAGTGAAGTCTGAAAAAGCAATTTTATCTAGCATGTTCAGTAGTATGTCACCATTTTGTGTTGTGCCTGGCAAGCTACCGAGAGTACCCCTCCCGCATGGTAGAGCCTGGCAAGTCACCCATGGCATATTATATATTTCATAAACAATAACAAGTCTCACAATGAAGATGTTACTGGGACCCGCTTGAGCAAATCGATGAACAACGGGACAACAATGCTACAGTGCTATTATTGTGAGGGCTAAACCAAAGTCATGACAAGCTGCAGCTAACATTACATCTCAACTAGGCCCATGTTTCTGTTTCCCCAAAAGCAGGACTTGCAGTTTCTGGTAAAATTCCAGTTGAGTAATTTGCTATGATAAGGAATTGGGCAGTTGGGTCTGGTCAGTCATGAAGGATCACTGTACCCTCCTTAGAAACTGTTGCTAACTATTGCCTAATTGCTGACCACCACTGTAATAGGAACAATGCTAAAAATAAATCAGTATATAAATTGCTTCTTATATCTGACCCCCATATAAACTGCTTTTGATTTGAATTGGGGTTCTTGTCAAGACTCCACTGTGTTGGATGAGAATTGGACCCTTGCTCTAGCTGGCACTGGCTTGGGCTAGTAATAAATTTTTTTGCTTTTGTATTATCATGTGTGGAACTTGGTCTCTCCACAATTGGGGATCTGAAACTTGGGCACAACACCATGTAGCCTGACTATTATGAATAGATATCTGTAAACGTACATCTCTAAATATTGTAGTATGTTTTGATATACAATTGCAATGCTGAATACTTGAAACACATATGGTATTAAAAACCAATGTTTACTATAAAAAATTTCAAGCAAAAATTAAACAATATGTGACATAAAGGACACAACAGCTATTAAAAATTATCAGTAAAATGCTTTCATGTGATTATCTTTAGACTTATTTTAGAATGTACTGATTTAACTGCTACTTCATGGAAGGCTATAAAGCGTGGTAAAAGGGAGAAGTGTTTAGAAAAAACAATAGGGGGTGGGGCTGGAGTGACAGTAGGCATGATGCTTGATTTGCATGTGGCTGACCTGGGTTAAATCCTGGGCGTTCCATATGGTTCCCTGAGCACTGGCAGGAATGCCTCTGGAGTGCAAAACCAGGAATAAACCCTAGAAATCACCAGGTCTGCCCCTACCAAATAATACTAAAAAAAAATAATTAAAAAGGAATTGGGGCTGTTCTGGGGTGTAAAGATGTAATGAATTTAACCTTACGTAGATGTATTTGAGGAAGACTTATTTACTCTTTCATTTACTATTGATTTAAGTTGCATTATAACATTGCATAAGTTTCAGGTGTATGATATTGTAATACACATACATATGTACATATATAGTATATCAGATTTACCAATAAAAATCCAGTTTTATTCTTCACCATATATTTGTCCTGTTTATCCAAATACACCTCTCTCTTTTCCTTAACCTTCAGCAAACTTTAGTGGTCTTATAGGGCCATAGAAAATTAGCTTAGTTTTCTTTATTGAGTTCATCTTTTATTTTCCTTTATAGACTACATAGCACTGAGATTATGATCTCCTAAGTCTGCTTTATTTTACTAAGTGCAATGCCCTCTTAGTGAATTTCTGTTACAAATAGAAGATCATTGAGAGCCAGAGAAATTATACAACAGGTATGATGATTGCTTTGCATGCAGCCGTCCTGGGTTCAATTATAGAATCCTATATGGTCCCCCAATCACTTCCAGGAGTGATTCCTAAGTGTGGGGTCAGGAATAACCCTTGAGAATTGTAAGAATGGTTCAAAATCAAAACCAAAACAAACAAAAACAAAAAATTAGGGCTGGAGCGATAGTCCAGCGGTAAGGCGTTTGCCTTGCATGCAGCCGACCTGGGTTCAATTCCTCCACCCCTCTTAGAGAGGCTGGCAAGCTACCCAGAGTATCTTGCCTGCACAGCAGAGCCTGGAAAGCTACCCGTGGCGTATTCGATATGCCAAAAACAGTAACAACAAGTCTCACAATGGAGATGTTACTGGTGCCCACTGCAGCAAATCGATGAGCAACAGGATGACAGTGACAGTGACAGTGAAAAGAATAAAGTAGAAAGTATGGTGCCTGCTCAAGCAAATCAATGAGGAACAGGATGACAGTGATACAGTGATACAGTGTATGTAAAATGGTAAGCAACAACATAACATAAGCTTATGAGAAGTACAGAGTGCATGAGAACAAAAATATTTATGGTTGAAAGCATGCATTATAACATATGTTTATAGATATACTTAAATGATGTCATGTATATGTAACATAGATGAAAAGTTTAGGCATATGGTTTATTTTTACATATAGCGTCTAGATAGACATGGAAACTCTAAAGTACAATGTATGAAATGACTGCAATAAATTATATGAGCTACACAGGGGAAGAAATATTTGATAACTGACTGAAATAAAATTTGTGTATTTGAATGACTCATTTGATGAGACCATGAAGAGAAACATGATGATTATGGTTGTTATAAAACAATGAATGCTTTTTATGTGCAAGGTACTTTTCTTATTTTCTTTTTTAAATTTTATTTTTATAAACTTGTTCATAATAATTTATTACATTCAATGTTTCAAAGCAATCTCACCACTGTTATACTTTCCCACCACCCTTATGTTGAATTTTTCTACCACCACCCAAGCCTGCCCGAAAGACAGATGCTAAATAAATTATTTTGAATTGCTTGTTATGAAAATCCACTAAAAATGATTCAAAATGATTTTCTTAGAGAAATATGTGTGAAAATTGTGTATAGTGCCTTGAAGCCATTAAGCCCCTGTATAAGGGATCACTAACATGTTACAGATTGAGCCATATATATATATATATATATATATATATATCACTGTATCATTGTCATCCCATTGATAATCGACTTCCTTGAGTGGTACAGTAATGTCTCCATTCGTCCCAGCCCTGAGATTTTATTTATTTATTTATTTATTTATTTATTTATTTATTTATTTATTTATTTGGGTCACACCTGGCAATGCACAGGGGTGACTCCTGGCTCTGCACTCAGGAATCACCACTGACAGTGCTTAGAGGACCATATGGGATGCTGGAAATCGAACCTGAGTCGGCCGTGTGCAAGGCAAACACCCTGCCTGCTGTACTATTGCTCCAGCTCCTAGCCCTGAGATTTTAGTAGCCTCTCTACTCGTTCTTTCCGGTGGTGCCACATTGGAGGCGCTTTCAGGGAAAGGGGAATGAGACCTATCATTGTTACTGTATTTGGCATATTGAATACACCACGAAGAGCTTGCCAGGCTCTTCCATGAGGTCAGGATGCTCTCGGTACCTTGCCAGGTTTTCCGATAGGGAGAACTAGGCTATAAGCGGCCACACGGTTCCAGAAGCATTGTTTTATGATCTCCCATGGCACGGGGGTAGGGGGAGACAGTTTGTGGGTGTGGTTACCAATCTACTGGAAAATGGGGGATCTGGGAGGAGGAGGCCCAGTCCTGATTTGAACAGGCTTGGAGATCTCAGCCCCGGGTCCCACACACTTGGGTTCCTCTGCCAGTTTCTTCATGCTTGAGGCTTGTCCAAATGTGTGGAGAGTGGCCTTGAACATAGCTATTGCTATGGTTCCAGAGTCCTTTGGCTGCCAAGACTCTGCTTGGGCGGGGAGGGAAATTCAACCTGCCCCCCTCAGAGGGGCCCTGGTGAAGACAGCCAGGCTCAGGGATAAGATCATGAAGTATGAGATGTTGTGCAGCTGCAAATGTAGCTGCTTGTTACGGGAATTCTGAAACTTTAAATAGAGTGATAGAGCTGGAGTTAAATTTTTAACTGGATGGTAATTTGGGGGTCAGGAGTTATCTCTGCAGCATCTTGCTTTCTTCTGAGATAGACTTATTTATACAGTGCCCAGAGGTAGTTCATGGGCATGACTGTGAGGCACCCCAAAACACAAAGAGATGAGGGGAGGGCACTCATTCCTAACACTGTGTGAGCCTGGAGATTTCAGTCACAAAACCCACATACCTGATTTTTCAGTGGATTCATTCTTGTGCATGAGCTTGTTAATCTCAAGCCTATGAAGATCAGCTGTGAGCATGGCAACGATTGGGTTCTGACTGGGTTTTCCGCTGCCGGGGCTCTACTGGGACAGGTAGAGGGACTCATCTGTTCCCCTTCAACCTGGTGTGTGGTGATAGGCATCTCTGTAGTGTGTTGTTCTCTTTTGAGATTTATTTGTGAATCTCTCAAGGTATTTATTTATTTATTTATTTATTATTTTAAATGAATCATCATGAAGTACAGTTACAGACTTGCAAACTTTTATTTTTAAATTTATTTTATTGAATCACCATGTGGAAAGTTACAAAGTTCTCAGACTTATGTCTCAGTTATACAATGCTCAAACACCCATCCTTTCACCAGTGCCCATATTCCACCACCAAAAAAAGAAAAGAAAAAAAAACAGTATACCTCCCACCTCCCACCCCCCAACCCCCCCACCCCACCTGCATAACTGATAAATTTCACTTAATTTTCTCTTTACCTTGATTATATTCCATATTTCAACACAAAACTCACTATTGTTGTTGGAGTTTCAACACAGAACTCACTATTCTTGTTGGAGTTTATCCCCCAAGAATACGGCCCTATTGACAAGGAAACATTTGATAATTAGTTTTCCACAGATGAGAATGAAGAGACACAAAGTCGCGTGGCTGAGAGGTTTAGGATTTCTGTATTTCAGTAATTAAGTCCAGGGAGATTTAAGTTGGAAATTGCATCATTTCCCTTCCTGGGGCAGCATGGAGCAAAAGTTTAGTTCACAGTCTGGAGACATGGCTGCAAGCACTTGCTGGGACCAGAAGTAATATAGCTGGCTCTGGATCCTGGTCGTTCAGCAGCAAAGTGGCTGTGCAAAGGCATGACCACCTGGGTTGAATCTCAGCAGAGCACGAGCCGGTACCGGCCCCGGCCCGAGACTCCAGACTTGCAAACTTTTGTGCTTACATTTCAGTCATACAATGTTCAACCATCTCTCCATCAGTGCCCATTCTCCAGCACCAATGATCCCAGTATCCTTCCCACCACCCCCATCCCATCTCCTCCACCCCACCCTGCCTCTGTAGCAGGACATTCCCTTTTGTTCTCTCTCACTCTAAAGGTACTTTTTTGAATGCTTTAAAAAATATTTAATGCTTGTAATGAACCAATTAAGTATGATAATATTATTGTTCCATTTTACAGAAGAAATTAAATCATAGAGAGGTTAAACAACTTGCTCAAGATTACAGAGCTAATCAGTGTTTATATTCATAAATAAATATTAACATTGATGTGCTCAGTTTATTAATGTGATTCATTGAATTAAATAAATATTTATCTCCTTTATCTCTTGACAACTATATCTAGTTTGTGCTTAGTCATCTGTGAAGTAAGTTAGAAGACTAAAATATAGTTCTTTCTTTGAAGTACACAGTTTTGTTAGAAAGATATACTTTAATATAATAGAGCACTAGGGCTGAAGAGATGTAGATTAGGTAAGGCCCTTGTCTTGCACACAGCCAACCCAGTTTTGATCCCCAGGATCTCATATGGTCTCCCAAGCATTGCCAGAAGTAATTCCTGAGTACAGAGGCAGGAGTAACACCTGAGCATCGGTGGGTGTGCACGCTCACCCCCAATAATACAGCACTAGTCTACATTTATTTAAGATCTTTGTTTAATATTGACATGATAAAGTGCAAAAGTAGAGATTGCACGATATGATTTGAATAATTTTGATGGGTATTGAAGATAGAAAATTGGACATAAAATCCAAAAGGATATAATAGGTAGAAGTGATAGGAATATCTTATCGATGATACAAAAATAAAGAGGAGGATGAATTATAAAATATGCCTATGTAGAAATGAATCTTAAATCAGGCACAATTTGAATCAAGGAACTGAAAAGTTGAACTGGAATAATAGTTTTGGAATTTTATCGGTCTCCTCAGGCACTGTATAGGACATGAACATGTAACTTAAGCCAATAAGCAATTTTTAATATAGATTTGAAGGTCAGGAAGCTATATCATTGCTTATAGCTCCTTTGTATGATGAGAATCTGTTTTCTGGATTGCAAATGTTGTCATCTCATTGTATCCTCATACTAAACAGAGCAGAGAGGAAGTAAGTACTTTCCTTGACACTAATCTAATTATGAGGCTTCATTGCATGACCTAATTACTAAGAGCTTTATTTTCACATTATCTTTTAATGTGAATTTTTTACTATACAAAATTTAGGGGGTTTAAATATTCAGTCAATAATAGAGGGATTTAAATCATAGTATTATATCTTTATCCTATTCAAAATTTGCTACAGATTTTTTTAAAAAGAAAACAAAATTGTGGTAGTAGTTATGATAACAGCAGTGTTGCAGCAGGATTCATGTACTTCTTTCTATGAGACAAATTAGTAAAATAAATGCAAAAACTTCAGCTAAGAAAAAAATATAAGAATATATGGGAAATAATTCAGGAATGGATAATGCACTCTTAAATTAAAGTCATGACAATGGGAATAAAAGTTAGATAGAGAAAGGGAACGTGAAATATACCTGATGATTGAATTCAGTCAGTCTCATTTGGCCACACAGATTAGAAAGCTCATAATAAATCTCTTCAGAATATCTTCTAAGGTGTGAAAGCAACAAGTAATATTAACAATAATACATGGCGACTCCCAGTCCTAGATTCTTCATTGTTGCAACTGTAAAAATAAGTAAATGCCTCACAAGAGAAAATTCTATATCACACACACAAATGTGTAACTAACACAGGATATGTTACTCAAAACAATAAATATAAAACATTTTTAGGTAGATAGCATGAAATATTAAACGAAAGTCAAACAACTCACCTTTGTGGATCACCTACTATGTTCTTGTATAATTATGCTACCACAGTTTATCATTAACTTTTAAAAACAATAACTTATATGTTACAGATATATTTCTCTTCAGTATTATGGATTTTATATATGAAATAATTTTGAATGCTAGTGACATTGCTGTGAAGAAAACTTCATAAATTTCACAAAAAATGGTCACTGGTAATTCTGAGGTGTTATAGCCACCCAATTTTACCTAATATGAATATTACAGAGTAGAAAAATATTGCAAACATATCAGAGGAAATTTTTTTCTATCCTAAAAGTTAGAAAATGCTATAAATTCACAGGTGTCAAAATGTGTGCTACACAATTTTTAAACTGCAATATTTCACTAATGAGTTTACCACTATCAGTCACAGCACATTTTTCAACTTTTTGACAAATTGAATTTAAAGCAATATAGTTTCTGAATGGCTTATGCTAAAAATGAGGAGATGTTATTTGTGTTATGGGATAAACTAATAGGAAGAACCATATGGATGTATTCAGCATTATGCAATTTCTATCTACATCCATATAACTGTTGGAGAATTCCCATAATTGACTCCTGGAACTGATGAAAAATAAAAAGAATGAGGAGAGCAGCTTCTCTATGGTATGTTCTATAGAAGGCTGAGAAGTCAAAGGAAAAGAACTTGTTTCCATGCCTCAATGTGAAATTTCATCTCCAAACTGGCTTACACTCTTTTCTTCCATTTTTCTCCTTGTCTCTTCATTCCCACACTGTTCAACATTAGAAGAGGAGGTGATTATTTTTTCTTCTTTTCGTATCCCCAGGTCTGTAGGAAGAGCGTGGAGAGGAGAAAGAGTCACATCATTTTAAAGTTGGTTGGGAAGAACAATGAATATGATTTTGTTGTCTTATCCTTTCTTTTTGATTGCTTTAATCTTACTCTTCTATATTTCCTCCTCTTGATTTTTTTTGTTCGTTTGTTTTTTGGACCACATCTGCTCAGTACTCAAAAGTCTTGGCAGTGCTCAGAGACCATATGCAGTACCAATGATAGAACTCAGCCCTCCTGTTTACGAGCCATGTACTCCTACTCCTTGAGCTATCTCTCCCGTGCTTTCCTCCAGAGTTTGATGGACTGCTTTGTGCCTCTCCCAATTTCATTGGTTGAATTTCTAATTCCCCCAACATTACCTCATTTGAAATAAGGCTTTTAAGGAAGTACCTAGGCCCTTAGAATATGACTTCAAGTATGGCATTTAGATTTCAGTTCCCAATGCCAGCTGCTTGTGCTGAACTCGGTCTGTTGGCTCTGTTCTCTGGAATCTAATGCAACAAATTATTTCTTTTCAGGAGCAACATGGCAAGATATGTTAGATCAATACAATTTCAAAAAAAAGTGTCACTGCTGATGATCACCATTTTATTGATTGATTGATTGATTGATTGACTTTTATTAGTGAATCACCATGAGTTACAGTTCCAAACTTATGAACTTTCATGTTTGCATTTTGTTTACATTCCTCCACCAGTGCTCAGTCCCCTCCACCAATGGTGCCAGTATCCCTCCCACCCTCCCACCCTATCTCCCCCACCCCACCCCACCTCTGTGGCAGGGCATTCCCTTTTGTTCTCTCTCTCCTTTTGGGTATTGTGGTTTGCAACAGAGGCACTGTGTGGCCATCGTGTTTGGTCTATATTCTATTTTCAGTGCACATCTCCCATCCCTTGCGGGTCCTCAAACCACACTTTACCTGGTGTTCCCTTCTCTATGCGAGCTTCTCCTTTCTCCAATATGTAAGGCTAGCTTCCAAGCCATGGATCCAACCTCCTGGTACTTATCTCTACTATTCTTGGGTATTAGTCTCCTATTCTGTTATTTTATATTCCACAGATGAGTGCAATCTTTCTATGTCTTTCTCTCTCTTTCTGACTCATTTCACTTAGCATGATACTTTCCATGTAGATCCACTTATATGCAAAGATTATGACTTCATCTTTTCTAACAGCAACATAGCATTCCATTGTGTAGATATACCAAAGTTTCTTTAACCAGTCATCTGTTCTCAGGCACTCGGGTTTTTTTTTCCAGATTCTGGCTATTGTAAACAATGCTGCAATGAACATTCGAGTGCAGATGTCATTTCGACTGTACATTTTTGCCTCTCCAGGATATATTCTCAGGAGTAGTATTGCTGGGTCAAATGGGAGCTCAATTTTTAATTTTTTGAGAAGCGACCATACTGTTTTCCAAAAGGGCTGAACAGTCGGCATTCCCACCAGCAGTGTAGGAGGGTCTCTTTCTCCCCACATCCACCCAACAGCGGTTGCTTTTGTTCTTTTGGATGTGGGCCAGTCCTGTGGTGTGATGATCACCATTTTAATGGTATATGAGTGTAGGATAACATTGGTTTGTCCTTTCTCCCTTGCCCCAGGGAGCTTAGGTTTATCGGGTTACACCCATCACAATGCTTCTGAGACATTCCCATTCCTTTGTTTTTTAAAATATAGCTCTAATGAGTTTTAGACTGAATGTTGGTTTGACCTTTCTCCCTGGACACAGAGAGTTTAGGTTTACTGAGTAATACTCATCACGATGCTCCCGAGACACTCCCACTCCTCTGTTTATCTGTAACCTCTTTCTTTGTGCTTTGCTTCCCCAACTGGTTAATCACCTCTATCCCATAACCAGACTGTTAACTTGTGAGGTCAGATACTTCTAAGGACACTGAACTTGTATTTATAAGTGAAATATTGCCTTTTTCTTCACCTTATGTCCTTTGCATAGTTACTTCAGAGCAATGTCCTTTTTTGTATAGACACAGGAAGACAGCTAATGCTATGCTTTTGTAACTTGGGAGTTAATTGACTCTAAATAATATTTACTCCTGGACATCTGTCTTCTCGACTTAAGTTTTAGTTGCCTTTATTCCTAGAACTCCAAAAGTAGGGTCCCGACAAGGAACTGGATGAACCCAAGGCAACCTGGCATCGAAATGGGCCAGGCACCATAATACTTAACTATAAGTTAAGCACAGCACATGTTCATGGAAAAATTCTGTCATGATCCAAAAAGTAACAACTAGATCAGGACCCTGCTAGGGTTAGGAAAAACTAATCTGGCCTTAGCACTATAGTCTGAGATCTATAGCAAGATGTCCCCAGAAGAGTCACCCTATAAACTTAATGTATCTCTTACGGTGTCCATACAAAAATGACTAATATCATTAAGAAGTAGAATTAAGATGAATTCAGAACATGGTTGCTGGACTAAGGAAAGGAGAATTTCCCCCATAGATGGCATTTCGCTCTTAGGTGTGTTTTCTTACTGAATGAGAGTTTGTCCTGGAAGAAGCTTCCCCTAGGGCAGGATTTTACATCTGTTGATTGTGTGTGACCACACCTATGTGTAATTGTTATCCTAACCCCTCACTATTTGGGATATAACTAAGACTGTAAGAGTGGGCAGGGAGAATCCAAGAGGAGAAATAGAGGATGGAGGAATATTGGGGGAGACAAAGGAGAATTGGTAGGAGAAAGATAGAAGAGTGGGCAAGAGAAGAATGAAAGTGCAGGATTCGAAGAGGAAGGAAATGAGATTCAGGGAAGGAGATTCAGAGGAGAATGGATATGAGATTGGAATTAACTGCAACTGATACCATCCAGCCTGGCCCTCATTTCCTCTTTTGTCCTCCCATTGCCTCGGCCACCTTGGGGTGGGGAAAGCAGCCTGAGACCACAGAACATTGGTGGCAAGAGAGAGAGAGCTGCAGGTTTTGAATTTATTGTTTGAATACACATGTGAGCATCATGGCCAGAATATAATTCTTGTATTGCACTGTGTGAGCATCTAGTAACTCCCAATATTCAAGTACAAGAATGTACTTGAATACCACAACTTAAAGATTGTGACCTTTGGCATGCATGTACATAAAAACCATAATACTGCCGCACCATAGCCAAATGTGGATTAATCAGAACTGAGTATATGTGTGAGGCCTAGTCATGGTGACACCAATACAAGAAAAGAGGAGAGGAAGGAGGAAAAACCCTGACAGGTGTCTGTGTTAAAATCAGGTCATTGGCTCTATCCTTGTTGTCCCATATGGTCCCCCCAATTACTTTCAGGAATGACCCCTGAGCACATTGCTAGGGGTAAGTCCTGACACTGTCAGGTATGTTCCCAACCCCTAACTAGACGAGATCATTAGTGTGGACCCTAAATAGTTTCACCATATACTATCACTATATCATTCTCATCACTGTCATCCTGTTGTTCATTTATTTACACCAGTGGGCACCAGTAACATCTCCATTTGTCCCAGTCCTGAGATTTTAGCAGCCTCTCCTCACTCATCTTTCCCAACGACTGGAGGCTCTTTCAGGGTCAGAGGTACGAGACCTGTTCTTGTTACTGTTTCTGGCATGTTGAATATGCCACAGGGAGCTAGCCAGACTCTGCCATGCAGGTGGGATACTCTTGGTAGATTGCCAGGCTCTCCGAGAGGCATATATATTTATTTCCCTCTATAATGATATCCAGGAATATGTTCACTCATGTGTGAGGCTCAACCTGAGCATGTGTAAAGTGGCCTGGAGTGTGGCGGCGGTTGGGTAGTGGAGGTTGGCTGCTGCGGCTGGGTCCTTTGGGGCGAGGAGAGCTCTCACCTGCCCCCCTCTGGGGCACCTCAAGTGAAAACAGCCTGGCACGGAGTCTGGTGGCATGGTTATGAAAGGCCTCATTTCATGTTCCCTTCTGGGCGAAGCAACCAGGAGTTCTGGAGGCCGATAATATCCTCATCGGCCACCTTCCAGACATATTAATCAAGACATCAAAGTGTTTAGATTTATATTTTAACTAGAGTGATCATTTTAATGTAAGTTCTAATCTGATTCATTCACTAGAGTGACAGTAATTCCCAATCAACAACTAAAATATACTAACAATAGAGAAAATGCTGCCATATAAGAAACACCAATGGTGTGTGTGTGTGTGTGTGTGTGTGAGAGAGAGAGCGTGTGTGCATGTGTGTGCACACATTCTTGCATGTGCACACACGTGTGTGTGTTTGTGTGTATAGAGGAATAAGCAAATGAAGAGGCAATATGGGGTTATTATCTGTAAGCAGATGAAAGAGGACTCAATAAACTCGCTTTGTTGTCACCTTTATCTTGAATTTCTAGATTTTAGAACAGTGGTTTAAGTCTGTTGATATTTAGTTATGGTGGGCCTAGTTAATTAATATTCCAATGTTCTCATGAAGCTTGACAACCTCATCTTAGTGCCATTCTCTACTTATTTTCTCACAAAACACTCAGCTGCATATAAGAAAAAAATCTCATCAATTCACAGTAAAACAAATTTTATATTTTTATAAGTACCACTCATTAACCAATTTCACAACTGGAGCTTAGATGTACCTTTTTGTATATCAAATGAGATACTTTTTTATGAAAATATTGCCCTGTAAGCATCATATTCTTAATAAACTTCAGAAATAGAATATCAATCTGTGTATTTTTTAATTTTAGTCTTATTTTTTCTTTCACTAAAAATTTTCTTTTGCTTATTTATCATCATAATACACACCATTAGAGAACTGTGAGTTTAAGTTCCTTTGGCTTTTCTTGATACTAATTTTTTAACCAGTCCTTTGGTATATGCTATGAAAAAATCATACAGCTTAAAACTAGCTGTTGTATTCTTTGTGAAATGTCACCTATGATTGTCACGCTCTGTATCTCATAGTATTTCCTGGAGGAATATCAAGTGGTATTGAAGGACCTGATGGATTGTTTATTTGGATTCCAGCTTTTTTCTCTGTATTTTCTTTTCTTAAACATACTCTTTTTTTAAAAAATAGATTTACTGATCCATGTTTTACATAGCAGTTTAGTTCAAAATGTTAATGTGCATCTTTTCCTTCATTTTTTAAAATAATTCGCAACCAATTCCCTAGGAAATGTCCAAAGATTCACATCCACAAAACATAGACCCGGTAACCTTCAGTGAGAGATATCACATCTTCATTAATCCTATAGACAGATCGGTAGGAGAAACAGAACTGAAATATATAATCATTTAATTTGAGACCACTATATAAAAATTCACTAAGATTAAGCACCCTGAGTTTACATGGTTCAATATCATTTGGTATCTTTCTACTTTGTTATTCCTTGAAGATTAAGTTTTTCTATTCAGAGAGACTCTGAGGTGTTCTCAAGGGAAAAAATATATACTTATACCAGATCCAATCCATATGTAGTCTAGAAAAAAATTGAGATAAGCAAAGTCTACTATGCCTACTAATCAAATAATGAACTTTGTAAAAACCTACCTGCATGGTCTTATACATTTATTTCAAAAAATGATATAGGAGCTGGGGAAAAGGCAGGTGGAATAAAGAAGAATCACTAAGTCAATGATGGTTGAAGAATCATTAGGGATGGGAGGTGTATGCTGAAAGTAGATAAAAAACCAAACATGATAACCTCTCATTATCTATATTGCAAACCATAATGCCCCAAAGTAGAGAGAGTATGAGGATAATTGTCTGCCATAGAGGGGTAGGGAGGATTGGAAAGGGGGGGTATACTGGGGACATTGGTGGTGGAGAATGTGCGCTGGTGGAGGGATGGGATTTGACCACTGTATGACTAAAATTTAAGCATGAAAGCTTTGTAACTGTATCTCACGGTGATTCAATAAAAAAAAGACTAAAAAAATTCATATAGAAGTAGTGAGTATATTAATAAAAAAACTTAGTTCATACTAATGCATGATTTTATTTTATTTTTATCTATTTATAATATAGATACATATTACTTGTATTAAAATATTTATTTTCTAGTAATTTATATTAATGTAAAGTTTTAGAAGTATTACTTTGCACCTCACCACTAAAATTCTAGTGTCATCACACAGTCAAAATGACCCCTCTGCCATTCTTTCTGTTCCCTTACTCTTTCCTTCAGGACACATATTTTTCAGACTGTAGAAATTATTTTTGTGTTTTTGTAGTTTATTTTCTCCAGTTATTTATATTTATAAAACTATATTTTTGTTCAACATGGCAGTGAATTCATTTTCTTACTTTCTAAAACTTCCTAACTTATTTTGCTTAGAGTAGTTGCTTTACATTCGTTGATGGGTTAATTTTATATATAATACTTTTCATGTTGTCTAGATGAGTAATAAATATATGTAATTGGAAAAAGTGTACCTTTGAATGGTATTGTAAAATTATTAATTCAAAGGAACAGAGTATAATGATATTTACATTAGATCTTAGCTTCTAGAAATTGACATTTTTATAGCCCACACATACTTTTTTTGGTATGTTCAATCACTTAAATACCATATGAAATTGTGGATATTAATGAAAAAGTGATCCTATGCTACATATACATAACATGTAAAAGTTTATACTTATATATGTTGTCAGTATACTCAAAACCTCCATAAGGAAGAATTTGTTATGCTGACTTTCTTTTTAGTTTTAATTTTTATAAAAGTTAGACATACACAAAGTTAAGAAGACTATTGTTTCTAAAAACGTTTTCTATAAAAACCCAAAGTGCTTTACTGTTACTTTGGTGGATTATTTTTGTTCATATTATAGACATATAAACAGCATGCTTTAATTTTACATGGTGGTTTGTAAAATTTAGGTATGGTCTATAGAATCTAGAGATTTAGCTCTGTTGCCCCACTTTCTTTCTCCCATTGCACAAGTACTGATTCCTATCTCATGTACATACACAATTGATAGTTGAACCATGTTGTGATTCTCAATAATTATATTTTCCATGTACAGTTATATAATTTCCCTTGATGTCATAGTTATCTAATGTTGTCTAAAAAATTAAGATGCATCTAAGATGTTTTTAAATTCATGAAGAAGAATCTTACTGAAGATATTGGAGTTTTTGTCAAACTCAAATCTAGATTATTGAAATTGTATATTCAATTTTTGTTTGTTTGTTTGTTTGTGAACCACACCTGGCACTGCTCTGGGATTAGTCCTGGTAGTTTCAGGGGACCATATTGTGGAGGGGATCAAACTTAGTTCAGCCATGTGCAGGAACAAGGCCCCAACAGGCAAGTGTTGTACTTTCTCCCCAGTCCCTCCATATACTATTCTTAAGCCTTAAATTCTACATCCTGTTTTAATAAGGTTAGTGGAAAAAACAGAAATAGATATGAATGCTCAGTTCTATTTCCCCAAATTCTGACATATCAACATTTGTTATTTCTTGCCCTATTATTGCATTTTGCATATTTCTATATACTATTTTAAGTTATTTTTTAAAGAAAGAAATATTTAAAAAATTACTGATTGGAGTTTTACATGTTCATATTTTAGTAAATAATATTTTAAGTTACAATTGCGATTGCAAATTAAATCACTATAGACCATATCTAAATTTGACAAACCACCATGTAAAAATGAAGCATGCTGTTCATATGTCTATAATATGCACCAAAATAATCCGCAGAGTCTCTTGCCCCCATACCTGGCTGTCTTCACCAGCGCCCGTCAAAGGGGGATGGGTTGTTTCCCTCCCCGCCCTGAGCAGAGCCCCAGCAGCCGAAGGCCTCTGGAATCCAGCCACAGCCATGCACAAGGCCATTCCCCACATCTTCAGACGAACCTCACACATGAAGGGACTGGCAGAAAAACCCAGGTGTGTGGAACCTTGGGATGAGGTATCCAAGCCTGTTTGTATCGGGATTGGGCCTCGTCCACCCTGATCCCCCATTTTCCAGTAGCTATGCAGCCACACCCATAAACTGTCCATAGAGTGTAATCCCACCAACGGCCAAGATCCAGAGACTAAAATAAAGCTCCCAGAAGCACTCCCAGAGACTATAAAACAAAGCTCCCGGAACAGTGACCGATTATAGCCTAGTTCTCCCTATAGGAGTACCTGGTAAGGTACCAAGAGCATCCTTCCCACACAGCAGAATCTGGCAAGCTCTCGCGGCATATTCAATATGCCAAATACTGTAACAATAATGGGTCTCATTCCACTAACCCTGAAAGAGCCTCCAATGTGACACCGCTGGGAAGAATGAGTAAAGAGAGGCTGGTAAAATCTCAGGGCTAGGATGAATGAAGACATGACTGGTACCTGCTTGAGCAAATCTACATCAACGGGATGACAGTGACACAGTGTGATACAATTGCGATGAGTGAGTGGTGCATATAAAAATGTGAACTACTATTAATTTACTTCCTTGATACACCTTGTTAAAAGTTTTCTTTTTTGTTTTGTTTTTGTATTTGTATTTTTTGCTTGGGGTTGCAATTGACACTTTTCCACTCTTACTTCTGGATCTATACTCAATGACTACTCCTGGCAGTGCTCAGAGTACCTTGTCCAGGGACTGACTGGGAGTGAACTTTGGTCTGCCATGTGCAAGGTAAGCGTCTTACTTTTGCACTGTCTCCCTGACCCTATATATCTAAGTTTTTGAAGTTTATTCCAATATATCTTATTATATACATATATATTACAGATGTGACTTTTATTTTATTTAAATTTTATTTTAACCACTGTGATTTACAATTTTATGACACTGTCAACGGTAGGGTTTTATTCATACAATATTCCTACTCAGGCTGCTGGCAAGATGTGATCCCGGGAGTCGCACGTGTGTGCGGCCTCTCCGCAGCTGCACAAGTGTGACTCCAGATGCCAGCTAAATTTTTCGGCATGGGCAGCTCCTCGCAGAATGTCTCCAGACTGAGAACTAAGCTGCAGCCCGATGCCCGCCCAAAAGGGGAAAGGTATTTCTCTCTCTCGCCTCTTCCTTACTGGGGGTGAAGGGCATGGTGACCGACATATTATGACGACCACAGATGGGGTTTACAAGCTTGCAATGATCCAATATCTGGAAGAAATATCCCTGGACTTAGTTGCTAAAGTACAGAAATCAAAAACCTACCTCATATCTCTTCACAACAGGTCTGACTAGTGGGGTACTCCTAACAATAATAGTGAGGTTTGTGTTGAAATATTGAATGTAACCAAAGTAAATAGAAAGTCAAGTGAAATTTATCAATTACATGGTGAGGGGATGGGGGGGGGGCTGGTGGGAGGTGTACTGTGTTTTTGTTTGTTTTTTTTTTTTTTTTGGTGGTGGGATATGGGCACTGGTGAAGGGATGGTTGTTTCAGCATTGTGTAACTGAGACTTAAGCCTGAAAGCATTGTAATTTTCCACATGGTGATTCAATAAAATAAAATTCTTAAAAAAAATATTCCTACTCAGGATTTCCACTTTAGTGTCCTGCTTCCCTCTCTTCAGCAACCCTCCTTCCCCACCCTGTCTCATCATCCCTGTATCACTCCCTAGGACTCAGTGACTTGTTAGCTTTTCTTAGTTTAACATCTATACTTGAATGGATTTTCTAAAGTATATGCATCTCTGTTCCTGGTGGTATATCATTTTTTTTAAATCAGGAAAATTGACTTTCCTCCTGGAAGAAATCCAGAAAGTAGAAGCTGAAATTATACTCCAGATTTGGGTGTGCCAAAAATGTTCCAGTTCAATGCACTTAAGTTCTGAAACAATAGACACATGGTTGTTTTAGAAAATACAATTATTTTATATTTAAAGTTCTTTTAAAGTGTTTTCTCCTAGCAACCAGAATGTATGGTAACTCTTGGATCCATGTTTGTTATGTGAATGGTTTTAAATTATATGTGTCATCTGTGCACTGAGGTGTGTATTGCTGTGGGTTTTCTGAGGTTGGTCATGTTTGGAGAATTTTTAGGAAAGTTCTTTACAAAAAGAATAAATATATTTCTGAACAGAGGATCTTAAACCATGACATGACCATAAGTGGTTTGGTTAAATTTCTGAGATAAAATGTAGTAAGAGTCAATTTTAAGCAGAAAGCACTACAGGATGATTATTTCCTTGTTTTTATGCTGAACTTTGGAACATGTTTTCTTTCATGCATTTTGCTTTAAAAAGCCACTTTGGAAAAGGAATATATATTAAAAATAAACCTTGTGTTGATGTTCAGTCAAATGCTTAAAAAATTTTAAGACATTGTGATCGTCCAGACTCCTTTTGGCATCTACATCAATCTGGATGTGGATGAGTTAGATGCAGAAATCAAGCATCTGGGGTTTCGATTGCCTCTAGTCTGAAATGTGAGTGTTTAGATGAAAAGAATTTAGCAGACAAATTTTTATCCACAGGCAAATAATAATAAATAAGGATAAATTATAAGCATTAAAATTTCATCCAGCTTATCTGGGAAGCAACAGTTGGAAAAACAACGAACACCAATGATTTTCCTAAAGGGATGAAATGACTTCAATATACTATATGCATAAATCAAAGAAATCTACCCTCCATGTGCTGATTAAGTCCTGGTAGTACAAAACAAGCATTTTTCCTTTATAAAATCTATTATATGTGATTAAATAAAACTCTCTGTGCTCAAAAGCAAAGGGACTTTTAAAATGCTTTTAAAAATGTTTAAGCCACACCCGGTTGTGTTCTGGGCATATTTCTGACTCTTGAGCTCAGGGATCACACTTGGCAGATCTCTAGGTGTGATGCTCGAGAATGAACCTGAGTTGGTTGTGTGTAAATAAGGAGTAAGCCCTGAAAACTGCTAGATGTGTCCTGAGAATTGCTGAACATACCCCGCAATGAAAAAAAAACACAATAAAAATTGTCATTTCTCAGCTACATCTGCACAGAAATTTTGAGCAAGTCAGGTGCCTCAGAATCAGGCCAACTGTATGCCAGACACATAAGACCAGTAGTCTAGGGGAGGATCGAAGATGTAAGTATAAAGCTACCCAAGTTCCTTATGTTCTTCGAGGCAGATAAAAATGAATTCAGGTACTAGGGCATCCATGAGTCCATAAGAAAGCTCAGAGAACCGTCAATGATTGAAGGGAAATGTAAACACAGGTACTCCCTATTTGACCATCTTGCACATCAAAATTAATTCTTAAATTAAATGTCCAAATATTTTGCCCATTCATTTTTGATGATTTGTTTGTATTCATACTATTGAGTTTAAGAGGTCTTATTATGTTCGAGGTGCAAGCTAATTAAAAGATAGATGTTTGCCTTCTCCAGATGGAATCCTGGCGACCATGAGCTTCTAAACATGGCTTCGGTATGTGGGGACCAGGACTATTTCTCCAAACCACGTGGGGGCACTGGAACCGGGCAGTTCCATCCCAGCTTCCAGGCCATCCCTGACCCTGGAAGTCATGCCGTTAAACCACCCACTGCGCCATCTTGTCACACTCAATAGTGAAGAATCCTGGCCGGCGGGCACCACAACACCGGAGAATGCTCCAACACCCAAGTGCCCAGATGGAGCAGGTGCATTCTCACTGACTTCTCCAGATGGAATCCCAGTGACCATCAGCTTCTACAAACATGGCTCCAGTATGTGGGGACCAGGACTATTTCTCCAAACTGCGCGGCCTCTTTTTTTTTTTTTAAATTTTTTATTGAGTCACCATGTGGAAAGTTACAAAGTTTTCAGGTTTAAATCTCAGTTATACAATGCTCGAATACCCATCCCTTCACCAGTGCTCATATTCCACCACCAAGAATCCCAGTATAGCTCCACCCCGCCCCCTCACACCCCAACCCCCCCCACGACCCTAGCCCCCCCACCCTAAGCCCCCCCGCCTGTGTAACTAATAAATTTCACTTTACTTTCATTTTAATTGCATACAATATTTCAACAAAACTCACTATTATTGTTTGGAGAGTCTCTCCCCTAAAGTCAGACCTGCTGAAAAGGAAGCATTAGATAATTTGTTTTCCATTGCTGAGGATGAAGAGGTATGAGGTCGAGTGACCACACTTTGCGGCCTCTCAGTTTTGGGTCTCTGTAATTTAGTATTTTAGTAACTAAGTCCAGATAGATATCTGCCAGAAGTTGCATCGTTGCCAACTTGTGCTTCTCAGTTACATTATATTCCACATATGAGTGCAATCTTTCTATGTCTGTCTCTTTCTTTCTGACTCATTTCACTCAACATGATACCTTCCATGTTGATCCACTTATATGCAAATTTCATGACTTCATGTTTCCTGACAGCTACATAGTATTCCATTGTGTAAATATACCAGAGTTTCTTTAGCCAATCATCTGTTTTCGGGCACTCTGGTTTTTTCCATATTGTGGCTATTGTGAACAGAGCGGCAATGAACATGGAAATGCAGATGTCATCTCTACTATACCTTTTTGCCTCTCCGGGATATATTCCCAGGAGTGGTATTGCTGGGTCAAATGGGAGCTCAATTTCTAACTTTTTGAGAATTGTCCATATTGTTTTCCAAAAGGGCTGACCCAGTCGGCATTCCCACCAGCAGTGAAGGAGAGTCCCTTTCTCCCCACATCCACGCCAACACCGGTTGCTTTTGTTTTTGGGGATGTGGGCCAGTCTCTGTGGTGTGAGATGATATCTCATTGTTGTTTTGATCTGCATCTCCCTGATGATTAGTGATGTGGAACATTTTCTCATGTGCCTCTTAGCCATTCGGATTTCTTCTTTGGAAAAGTTTCTGTTCATTTCATCAGCCCATTTTTTGATCGGGTTGGCAGTTTTCTTCTTGTGGAGTTCAACCAGTGCATTGTATATCCTTGTTATCAACCCTTTATCGGATGGGTACTGCATAAATATCCTTTCCCATTCTGTAGATTGTCTTTGTATTTTGGTCACTGTTTCTTTTGAGTTGCAGAAGCTTCTTAGTTTGAGATAGTCCCATTTATTTTTCTTTGTTTTCACTAGCTTAGCCAGTGGCGTGTCAGCTTTGAAGATACCTTTGGCTTCAATGTCGTGGAGGGTTTTGCCGACCTTATCTTCAATGTACCTTAGGGATTCTGGTCTGATGTTGAAGTCTTTAATCCATTTTGATCTGATTTTTGTACAAGGTGATAGATGGAGGTCTAAACCCATTTTTTTGCATGTAGCCGTCCAGTTTTGCCAGCACAATTTGTTAAACATGCTTTCCTTGCTCCACTTCACATTTCTTGCTCCCTTATCAAAGATTAGATGATCATATATTTGGGGGTGTATGTCAGAGTATTCAACCCTGTTCCATTGGTCTGTGCGCGGCCTCTTATGCAGCCATGCTATCTATCTTGGCTCCTCCGCTCCTGAATGTCCCTGATCCCAGAGGCACACAAACCAATCTTGGAACACAGCAACTGCTGGCAGAAATGCTTCTAGACTATGAACTAAGCTACAGCCCTGTGCCGCCCCAGGAGGGGAAGGGTTTTTCTCCCTCGGTCTTTTTCCCTTTGAGGCAGCATGGCGACTGCTGCCTTTCAGAGCCAATTGAACAGAGAGGTACGAACTTGCAGTGATGGGGCACACAGGAAATCTTCGATGGGTGAGGCAGAACCAGCCCTGCTCCTCGCCCCCTTCAGACGGGACCCTGAGTGGCCAAAGGAGCAAACGGCTCCTCTGCTCCTGAATGGCCATGACCCCAGAGGCACACAAACCAATCTCAGAATGCAGCGGCTGCTGGCAGAAATACCTCTTGACTTAATTACTAAAATACCAGAATTTCAAAACCACATGGCTGTTGTTTCAGCCATGTAACATCATATGCTCTTTACTATCTGCAATAGAAAACAAATGATCTAATGATGACTTTTCAGCAGGTCTGATTGTTGGGGGGAGGGAAATAGTGGGTTTTCTGTTGAAAATTGAATGTAATCAAAATAAAGAGAGAGTAAAGTGAAAATCATCTGCCACACAGGCAGGGTGGGCTGTGGGATGGGGGGTATACTGGGATTCTTGGTGGTGGAACATGTGCACTGGTGAAGGGATGGGTGTTTGATCATTGTATGTATGACTGAGACGTAAACCTGAAAGCTTTGTAACTGTTCTCATGGTGATTCAATTAATATATATATATATATGCATGTATGTATATAAAGATAGATGTTTACAGTATTGCTTTATGCCTTCATTTTACAATTATTTTTATATTTCCTATCTGTGCTTTATCTCTTAATATTCTTGGCAGTTTTATTTTAAGGAGCAAAATATTCTATTCTTAATCAATTAAGTTTATCCATTTTAGTTTATATTTTTTGCTATGTATTTTATTTGAAATTATTTGCCTAATACAAATGCAGTGCTATATTTTTTGTTGAGAAATTTTATAGTTTTATATTTTGAGTTCCAAAATGACTTTTCCTGTGATGTGAAGGCCTCATTTCATATATATGTATGTCAATTTTTTCAAGTTAACTGTGAGTAGGATGTAATTTTAAATAAAAAAACAAAATCATTGGTGTTTAAGAGGATTAGGAAAATAGTGTCTTAAAATGTTTTAAATATATTTTTATTGTAGTCTAGGTTACATGGTTGCAATAATTTTACTTTAAATTTTAAAAATTTTATTGAATCACCATGAGATAGTTACAAGCTTTCATGTTTGGGTTACAATCTCACAATGATCAAACACCCATCCCTCCACCAGTGCACATTCCCCACCACCAATGTCCCAGGTATAACCCCTCTTCCACACCCTCCCCCTGCCTCTATGGCAGACAATATTCCCCATACTCTCTCTCTACTTTTGGGGGTTGCAATAATGTTAATGTTATTGGTATTAATGTACAAAATTACTGTACCTCACCACCACCAAGTTTCCCCAAAATTTTCAACACTTTTCTAAGTCTCCTCTAGCTTACTCTTTCCGTTCCTCTGCTCTAGTCCCACTGCTTGGCAATCTCAGTTGTATAATCAAAGTCAATGGACTTGTCATCTTTAATATTTTCTATTCTTTGGTTTTGAGTTTTAATGAGAACTTATCCTCACCTGTGAAGTAACAAAGGTTACTACAGAAAAGAGTGGTAATAAAAAGAGTGGTCAGAACATAATGCTAGAGTCATATACATGGATAAAAGCTTGGATACACGTCTCTCTGTGGATATAAATTATATTATCGTTAATGTGTCCAAATCTTTGCTCCCTATTATAATATTGTTTGATAATATGATTTGAAGAATATAGTGTAATCCATCTGCATATACATTTCCATGTCAGTAATGAGCATTGAATAACATCCGCCTCATGGAATTCTTAAAGGAATAAAACATGTAATTCACATATAGCCTTTAAAAATTAGATAGTAATATCTTTTTTCCCCTAGTTCCAGCAAATACCCTGATGATCCAGCTTGCTTAAACAGAAACAAGTCTTCACAGTATTGTTCAGTATTATGTTCTTGCCTCATCTGTTCTTCTCGTGCAATTAAAATACTAGCACAAATATCTACTTTCCTTTGATTAATAATTCTGAAAGGGTTTCTTCTAAATCAATAGTTTCCAAAGATATCAAAGTGATTGAGAATGAGTGAAATAATGTTGTGAATTTAATTATATATAGACTGTCATGGAATTCACCTAAGCATAAACACAACTAAAATAATAATTTGATACATTTTTTCTACCTCATGTTTATCACTGATTTTTTCCTCCAAGGTTTGAAAAGTATGCTGCAAATACTGCTTAAGGATATTGTCTTTCTAAATCTCATCCATGCTTGATTTCTCACTATCCTTATTTGCTGTTTTCCATTGATCTACTTCTGTATTCCATGCTGAAACAATACCTGCTGATAAAATCTACTTCATGTCAGCTTTGTAACTCACTTAATTTTTAAACTGATATGCTGATTGCAATGATATCTAAGATCTTGGGTATAGAGTAAAGCCAACTTTTTATCTGTTATGGATATTTAAACTTTTTATTTATGTAAATATGTTGGCTGTAGCACTGATCACAAAATTTTACCTTTATATATTAGTCCAGTAGATAGGCCTAACCACATAAGTTGTGCACCTAAGTACAAAATTAAAATGGAGGTTCTTATCTCAAAATTTGTTAAAATTTTTAGTATAGTTCAACACCACATTAAACAGTCTTCTGAATGGGTCCTATGTACATACAAAAATGAAGTGAGAACTGGTTTTAGATTTTGGTGAGAGTAAAACAAACCTCAGTAATATTCCTTTACAGGAGTCTGTTTATAACCTTCCTCATAAAACATTTCCTAGACAGAATTGTTGCTTTTTTCCATGGTATTATTTAAAGTTTAATTTTCTACTATATTACTAATTCTACTATATTACTAATCCATACTCTACCATTTACTAATACTATATTACTAATCCTAATTACTAATGAACTCTAGTTCATTACCCAGTTGTCACCTTAGTGGTTTTTGTACACACTTTTATGTTTTCTAATAGCATAGGGAGACAATACAATTCCCATGATGATATTTTTTCTTTACTTCTTTTTCTTTATTTTTAAATTTTTAATTAATTTTTATAAAGTTGTTCATGATTTATTACATTCAATATTCCAACACTAATTCCACTATGATGATATTTTTTGAGAACATTTATTTCATATTTATCTGTGCAGTGTCTTGTGCTTATTGTGTACAGTTAAACCATATTATACAGGACAAATCTTGGGAAAGAGGAGTTCTGGTTATTTTTGGGGTAAGATTCCAAGATGGCCCCTACAATTCCTCAACCCATTATACTGCACACCACTTCTCAAATGAAGAGACAGAAACATATATCATTCCTTTGAATATGGGTTGATCTTCTGACTAATTTTACCAATTGAGTATTTTGGAACATCTCGTTCTTGACCTTAAAAGGACTATGATCTTTCATTCTTACTCTGTTGAAGTACTTGTTTTACTTAAAGTTCATTTTTTAAAACTAAAACAACAACTAACTGAAAAATAAAACCTTAGCAGCATAACATCTGAAATGCTTTAATTTAAATTATATGGCAAGCTCTCTGAGGACAGACAGTACCAACCAGAAAACTGCAGAGCAGGTCAATAGCCTTTAGAAAAGAACTGTTTAGCTGATATTTGTCAACCTTTAGAAATACTAAAATGGTTGTTATATATCACTAAAATTTGAGGATTGTTTTTACAGTGGAATAGTTGAAAATGTTACCACTAAAACAAGACATTTTCTTTGCAGGTAGTGGGTGTGTATTAATTAAATAATTAAAGTAATGTTCACTTGTATCACTTGTCAACCGTTGCTCATATATATGCCCGAGTGGGCGCCAGTAACATCTCCATTCATCCCTGTAGCCTGCTAGTGTGCCCAATGGCGTCTGCTCGTTCCAGGAACACAAAGATACTCAAACCATTCATTCAGGGTCTGTATATATATATATATATATATTTTTTTTTTTTTCTTTTTGGGTCACACCCAGAGATGCTCAGGTGTCACTCCTGGCTTTGCACTCAGGAATTACTCCTGGCGGTGCTTGGGGGACCATATGGAATGCCAGGGATCGAACCCGGGTTGGCCGCGTGCAAGGCAAATGCCCTCCCCGTTGTGCTATCGCTCCGGCCCCATATATATATTTAAATTTTATTGAATCACTGTGAGATAGTTACAAGCTTTCATATTTGAGTTATAATCACACAATGATCAAACACTCATCTTTCCATCAGTGCACATTTCCCACCACTAATATCCCTGGTATACCCCTCTTTCCCACCCTCTCCCTGCCTCCATGGCAGACAATATTCTCCATACTCTCTATCTTCTTTTGAGCATTATGATTTGCAACACAAATACTGAAAGCTGATCATGTTTGGTCCTTTATCTACTTTCAACACATATCTCCCATCCCAACCAATTCCTCCAGCCATCATTTTCTTAGTGATCCCTTCTCTATTCCATCTGCCTTCTCCCCTCTGCTCTTGAGGCAGGCTTCCAGCTACGGAGCAATCTTTCTGACCCTATATGTACTGTCATTGAGTGTCAGCCTCATGTTATGTTGTTTTATACTCCACAAATAAGTGCAGTCTTTCATGTCTGTCCCTCTCTTTCTGACTCATTTCACTTAGCATGACACTCTCCATGTTTATACATTTATAAGCAAATTTCATGACTTCATGTCTCCTAAAAGCTACTTAATATTCCATTGTGTAGATGTACCAAAGTTTCTTTAACCAGTCATCTGTTTTAAGGCACTTCGGTTGTTTCTAGATTTTGGCTATTGTGAAAATGCTGCAGATGTCATTTCTACTGTGCTTTTTTGCATCTTCTGTATATATTCCAAGAACTGGTATTGCAGAGTCATGGGAGCTCAATTTCTAGTTTTTGAAGGACTGTCCCTATTGTTTTCCAGAAAGGCTGGGCTAATGGGCATTTCCACCAACAATGAAAGAGTGTCCCTTTTCCCCCACATCCATGCCAACACTGGTTGCTTTTGTTCTTTTGAATGTGTGCCAGTCTCTGTGGTGTGAGATGATATCGCATTGTTTCAATATGGACATCCTTTATTTAAAAAAACTTTTTTTTGCTTTGGGTGTCATAGCCAGAGATGCACAAAGGTTATTTCTGACTCTGCACTCAGGAATTACTCCTTGTGGTCCTCAGGTATCATATCCAATGCTGGGAATTAAACTCGGGTCACCGTGTGCAAGGTAAATGCTTTACCCATTGTGCTAATCGCTCCATCCCCTCGTTCAGGGTCTTGATGAACAAGACTGATCATCCCATAGGTGGGTGGTCAGGCGTTCTTTTGATATACCATGCAATCCAGTTGGTAATAGCTCTAGTCCAGCAGTTGTCTCCAAATCTCATTATATGTCTAGACCATCTGATTTTTGCACTTGATCTTAGCCAAAAGGCCGAGAAGCAATAGACCATCTGCTTTTTGATGTCTTGCCTAGAGCTGGAGGTTCATTGTCCTCGTAACCACTTTTTCAATGCTCCTGAAGGTGTTCCACACCATTCTCTTCCTCCTGAGCAGCTCAGGTGCCAGTTCGTTCTTCATGTTAAGTTCTTCTCGACACAGTTGCCTATAGCTGCTGCATTTGGAGATGTTCATTCCATTGAGAGCAAATGGAACATCAGGAACTAGTCCATTTCTCATAAACATTGTCTTCATGAGATTCAGCTGAAGTCCGACCTTTCCAAACTCACAGTCGAAGTCAGCCAGAATTTGTGCCACTTGGCTAATGTTTGGTGTTATTAGAACAATGTTATCAGCGAAGGGGAGGTGGTGTCATTGCCGACCATCTATCTTTACTCCCATTCCTTCCCGTTCCAGTCATCACATGATGTTCTCTAGGGTGGCACTGAAGAGGTTCAGTGAAATGGTATGACCCTGCTGAACCCCTCTCTTAAAGTCGATGATCACTTCCTTGTAGAAAGGTGAGATCCTATTGTTGGTGGTGAATCCGTAATACAGCTCATAGAGGATCCTGATGTACTGTGTTTGAACACCCTGTTCGTCTAGGGCTTCGATGACTGCTTCAGTCTCAACAGAATCAAAGGCCTTCTTTAAAGCAATGAATGTTAGACAGAGTGACAACTAGAACTCTCGTGACACCTCAATGAGCTTGGTCACGGTGTGGATATGATCAATCATGCTGAATCTTTTTTGGAACCCAGCTTGCTTGCATGGTTGTCCTTCTTCTAGTGTTCTGCAATCCTATTCAGGATGATTCAAGTAAACAACTTGTAAGACAAACAATAGGCAGATCGGGCAATAGTTGTGGATGTCTGCCTTCTTGTGCAACAGAACAGTCCTGCTGGTTTTCCATTGGAACGGAACATTGCATTTAGGCAGGTAGCATGTGAAGAGCCGATACAGTGCATTGATGATACAGTGTACTGGCGGCAGAGTCTTCAGGTGTTCAGGTCTGACCTTGTCTGGATCCGGCACTGTACACTTCTTACCAACAAAATAGCATTTGGATTTCAAAAGAGAGAACACTAGAAATTATATATCCATACTGCGGAATTTGGTATGTGGGCAGGTGGACATGGTTATCAAAGAAATCCAATTAGAACTCATGGATAACCTTTTCCCTTGCCCTTGTAGAAAATGTGATGGATCCATCAGGACGTTGGAGAGTAGTCATCTTGGTCTTGTGGTTGGTGAAGGACAGATGGGTGTTATAAATATTTTTCTTGGCTTCTGCCACGTCAGCCAACACTGCTGCTCTTCTCTCTTTGAGGTCTTTTTTTATTGTTTCTCTGCACAGATTTGCGAGCTTGGACATTAGCTTGTGATTGTCTGAGGCTCACGCCAAAGCGCATTGGCAAATGAGCTCGAGAGTTTCTGAAGTCAGTAGTTTTTTTGTGGTTTTCTCACTCTCAGCATACCTAGCATAGTCATGGAGGTGCTGAACCAGCCTATTTTATTCCTCGTTGATGTTCTCAACAATGGCATTATCCCATATTTCTCACAATAATGCCAAAGAGCTCCCAATTGGTGGTCATTCTGAGAGTTCTCTTCTTAAACTTTGCAAACCTTTCTCTCTGCTCAGTGAAGTAGAATTTTGCATGAAAGAGATGGTGGTCTGATTCCATTTGGAATTTTGGGATAACAGTGACATCAGGCAGGCAAAACCATCGACTGAATATGATGTGGTCAATTTTGTTGTGGAATTGTCCACTGGGAGATTCTCATATCTAATGTTTAGATTCGACCTTCTGGAACTGCAAGTTACCATGGATGGTCTTTGTCAACATGATGAACTCAGACAGTTTCTCACCATGTTCGTTCCATTCTAAGCCATGAGTCCCGATGTGGAGTTCTTTGGGCAACATTCTTGGTCCTATCTTGGCATTAAAATCACTGTCAATGGCAAGCTACACAGTGTATCCCTTCCTATTTGCAGAGCCTGGCAAGTTGCCTGTGGTGTATTCGATATGCCAAAAACAGTAAGAATAATGGGCCTCATTCCCCTGATCCTGAAAGAGCCCCCAATATGACAGCATTGGGAAGCACTAGCAAGGAGAGGCTGATAAAGGGCCGAACTAGGCTGCCAAAACGAAGAAGGTTTAAAATGACTGTTTGCACTTTTAATCCATGTATGCTGGCATCAGAAGCATCTATTGGACCTGATGGTGAAGCACAGAAGATCAAGTACGACGTCATTGGACTGACCGAGACGAGAAGGCATAGGTCACATCACTCATTTTTGACACTGGACAAGAACTAGTCCTCAGAACATGTGACAGTAGAGGTGGCATTGGTGGTTTCGTGTCATTGTCAACGTGAACTTGGCCATGAGCATTGATTTGTTCGAATGTCTAACAATCTGAATTGGATGCTTATGTTTGAATAGATGTGGTTCATTGCTGGCAGTTTCTATCTTCGTCGTCTACACACCAACATCCAACTACAATGAAGAAGAAATTGGGAAGTTCTATATGGAGCTGAAGAAGTTCTATAAAGAAGACCACACCTTCACATTCTACAAAATAGCACTGTAGCACTGTTGCACTGCCATCCCGTTGTTCATCGATTTTCTCGAGCGGGCACCAGTAACGTCTCCATTGTGAGACTTGTTACTGTTTTTGGCATATTGGATACACCATGGGTAGCTTTCCAGGTCTGCCGTGTGGGCAGGGTAATCTCAGTAGCTTGCCAGGCTCTTCGAGAGGGACGGAGAAATTGAACCCAGGCTGGCTGCGTGCAAGGCAAAAGCCCTACCCACTGTGCTACCCCTCCACTAAGTAATGTTAATTAAAAAAATATGAAACTAAATTGATCATACAATTTGGAAAATAAAGTAGTTTTTATTTCGAGTAACAATGATCTCTGCTGTGCTAGAGTATCTCTGGAAATTATTTCTAATGAGCAGAGTCTAGTTATCCTGAACAGAATCAAAGTGAAAATGACAGTAGAATTTTAAAAGCCTCATTAATTTGGGAAGACTGCTTGATCTAGAGGCGAAGGAACTTGGATCAACTTACTGACTTAAAAAAAAAAAACATGCTGCTTGACTTTTGAGACTTGATTTTGAGTTCAGCTGTCTAAAGAAATTAGCCCTTCTTGGAATAAGACAAGGAGAAACTCTGCTAACTCCTAAGAGCTAGGAGACATCAGGAAGTATTTTCTGCTGGGGACTCTGCAGCTGGCATTGAAGGTTAGAGAAATTGAGCAGCAGTACTATTTCAGAAGTGTTTTCTTTAATTATGATGAACATATTTTCCAAACTAGAATCTGGAACATCTGCCTGACAGCATATATGAAACTGTGGGGAGAGTAGACAATTTTCAGAGGAAAAAAATCATAAAGACATAGCCACAGGGTAGGTGATAATTACTAAAATTAGTATAATAGTATTTATATTCCAAGTACTGTTTTAAGTATCAGAACTTGAATTATAACCTAGAGGTTATAAAAACTTTATGGTATAGTTTCTATGTTAATATGAAGTTCTCAAATTAGGAAATTGAAGCATAAGTCTTCTAAGTGACAGAACTAGCTGTGAAGTCAGTCATATTACAGAATCCATATTCTTTACAAGCATATAGTATTCAATATAATATTTAAACTTAAGTTTATAGCATAAAGGTCTAAATATAAAAGAGGAAAGACTATTTTTAAAAAGTGATAGAAAGGTGACCACAGAAATATAAGCTTTTTAACTGTGAAAAGATTTTTGGAAGCTAAAAAATGTTAATTAAATATTGCCTATTTATTTATCTTCTCTGGAGACAAGAATAACAAATTTGCAGCTACCATCCAGCAATTGTTTTCCATGACATCCTCCCTGGTAAACCTGAGATATTAAGCAGCACAGTGGTTAGCTGGTATTGTGACCATTCCTAAAGAAAGGGAAACAGTAGGATCACAATCTAGAGCCAATGGGATAATATGATTTGTTTCCTGTGAAAATTCACTTTTTCCTCCGTACTATTGTCAGACAGCAAGCATCAGTGTATTCTGACAAAGACAATTTAAAGTTTTACTCAACTACTTTTGTGCAAACTAAAGCAAGTTGCTAGCATACATCAGGAACCAGAAGGAAAGCCATATAATATTGTTTTTGTCACCTACTTCAGCAGTTGGTTGGCTATTTTAGATAGAAATTGATTTTAACAAAGATATACAAGGCACTGCATAAACTTAACAAGAAAAAAAACACCCAATCACATCAAAAAATGGGGAGAAGAAATGAACAGAAACTTCATCAAAGAAGAAATTCAAATGGTCAAAAGATGCATGAAAAGATGCTCTATACCACTAATTATCAGGGAGATGCAAATCAAAACAACAATGAAATATCATTTCATGCCGCGAGACTGACACACATACAACCAGTTCTGGAGTAGATGTGGGGGGAAAGAGACCCTCATTCATTGCTGGGGGGAACAATGAATGGTTCAGCTTTTTTGGAAAATAATATGGTCATTCCTCAAAAATGTAGAAATTGAGCTCCCATTTAACCTAGCAATACCACTTCTGGGAATGTACCCTGGAGGTCCAAAGCACACAGCAGAAACATTATCTGCACTTCTATGTTCATTGCAGTACTAGTCACAATAGCCAGAAGCTGAGAATAACCTTTGAGTGCCCCAAAACAGACATATGGAAAAAGAAACTATGGTATATCTACTCAATGGAATACTACACAGCTGTTGGAAAAATGACGCTATGAAATTTGCCTATGCATGGGTAAACTTGGAGAGTCTCATGAAAAGTGAAATGAGTCAGGACAGGGACAAACAAAAACTTTAAACTAATATCCAAAGCCAGGGAAAATGGGTTAGGAGGACTTGTCAGTAGTTGGTCAATGTTGTGGGAGATGGAGATTAGTTAAGATCGAGGAGGGTCCTTTATGACAATACTAGTTGGAAGTGATCACTCTGGACAAGAATTGAGTGTTGAAAGCAGGTAAAGGGATATACATGATAACCTTTCAGCATCTGTATTGTGAACCATAATGCCTAAAATAAGAAAGAGAAAGAGAGAGTGGAGAGATGCCTGCCATAGAGGGAAGCCAGGGTTGGGTCACTTGAAGGGGTTGGAGGGAAACTGGGGACACCATGCTGGGAAATTACACTGATGGGGTAATGGGTGTTGCAACCATTAAGAGTTTTGTAATGCTCTATCTGATGGTGATTCCATTTAAAAAAAAAGAAATTGACAGGGCTGGAGCAATAGCACAGCAGGTAGGCCGTTTGCCTTGCACATGGCCAGCCCGGGTTCGATTCTCAGCATCCCATATGGTCCCCTGAGCACCACCGGAGTCATTCCTGAGTGCAGAGCCAGGAGTAACCCCTGTGCATCACCGGATGTGACCCAAAAAGAAAAAAAGAAAGAAATTGACTTTTAAGACATTGTTTTGAGTGTTTGGAAACACTTGTCACTTGTTTATTTTTGGGTGACACCTGGCAGTTCTCAGGGCTTACTCCTGGCTGAACTTGATGGACCCCTATGTGGTGCCTGGGATTGAACCTGGATCAGTCATGCACAATGCAAATGCTCTACCCTCTGTATTATGATTCTAGCCCACATGTCACTTCTTGAATTTAAAAACACTAAGCCATTATACAATCTTAATATAACCAGAAATAGAAGTTGTATTTAGATGGTGCCCCAAGAAATTGGACATGAGCAGAATAAATTTACATACTCAAAGTTGCATGTTAGATCGACTGTAGGGGGATTTAAATAGACAGATCTAAATTATCTGAAGAAAATAGGACTTTTACCAGTACAAATAGTCTGATACTAATAAAGGTATATATTCTCACCAACAAAAATGTACTAAAGTGTGCAAAGAAGAGATACATCCACTTAATGTTTTGATCATCCAGGAGGAAGAAAAAACTTGAAGAGTTTTTAAGATAAATGGAACATAATCATATGTATAACAAAGGAGAAGAAAATGCCAAAGAAGCTATATCTCTCAACCAATGATAAGGTGATTTTGACATAGATTAAAAGATATAGAGAGTAATTTATAGTGCTTCTGATACCAATTGGTAATATTATCCCTAGTGGACATTCCACATGGAATTACATTAGACTTGTGATATTAAAGAGTTTTGATGCTGTTTTAGGTAGGCAAATAGCTGACTATATTTTGAATTATTAAGCAATACTACATAGGAAAAGTTGTAAACTGAGGACACAGAGGGCACATTCAGAAAAAATTTTTTTTGCTGTAATTTAAATGGATGTTTTAGTATTTCTCAAATTATTAAATCAATTTATAGTTGATCTTGTTTTCCTCTCAAAAAAGCAAGATTTTAAGAAATGAGGTTTGGTTCAAATTTCAACAGTTAGTAATTAGAGATGAATGACAGTTTTTTTTTTGACAGAACATTATATCTATTTTATTGAATCTTCAGCATCCACTATGCCATTGTACCAGATATTTCACCAATTTTACTGTTAGACTGTTTCAGTTTTGGGATTTTATATTCCAAGTTTAGAGAAAAAAAATCTATGATTACATAAGAATAAATCCTTGATATTTCTTATAATTCTTTATGGCCAATAAATAACAGTGATATATATCTAGCTTTCTCTGTAGTCTGACTATGATATAGTGCTTATTTTCACTTTCTGGTTCTGGCTGAGCCCACAGAATTTTTTAGTTTTCAGTATTAAATTATAAATTGTCCTTACATTGGAATCTTTGATTAAGTGAGATTCTGCCTAGAAGAACTTGTTTATCTCTGGGTATAAAAAAGCGCAAGGCTGTCCTTTCTAGTGAGAGCAGCAGACCCAGAGCATAGAGAATAACTCATTTCTAGATGAAGGTTATGCCGCCTTCTCCTAGATGGCATAACACATTATCCCTGATCCTCTGTGAGAAACAAACACTAAACCAGAGTCATTAAAAAATCTGCTTCTGTGCATTCTGTTATTAATTGGACTATGTGCCATTAGATAAATGTCTTACTATCACCTAAATTTAACTTATTTATAGACAAAAATGTTGTGCAAAAATATATCTGAATTTTCATCTTAGTCTGAAACTATATTGCACGACTGTACATACTTTATCCTTCTGAATTTATATACACATTGTTTATATGACCTAGGTATGATTTAAATCCTGTATGTAAATATGTAAATAGGATTTTATAAAGCATTTTTTCTATATTACTGTCATATTAGTATCTATATTTATACCCAAACACAGAAGGATAGATTTTGGATTTATTTCAGCAACATTTTGATATCTGATGACTTATATAAACTGTTTCTAATCATTCAGCATCACAGAATTCAAACAAAACAAAAAAATAAGCACATCAAAAGCATGTTGACTTGAACAAAAATAGCAGGCAGCTGGGGACACAGGCAAACTATGCAAAATAGGCCTGCGTATATAACACTTTACATATTTATAACTGTGTAGCTCCTGCAATATTGGCAGTTAACAGAGTGTCAATGAGAGAAAAGCTGTCTCAACGGTTTATTTTTATTGGTAAAAGGCAAAAGAGCCAGGAAACCCAGTTTTATTTTTGCCAAATCAAGTTATCAAGGAGAGTAAGTCATCCATTTCTTTTAGACATGACACATATGTTTCTATTTATCCAAGTGCCAACCCAATAACACCAGAACAAAGTCATCTTCATTTATGTCCTTTGAATCTAACAACAGCAATGTTTTCTATATAATTGCTTTAGGGGTTATGGATGAAGGCAATATAGTTGATAGCAAACTGCAATAAACTAAAACAAATAAATACAAATAAATTCTTAAAGGCCTGAAATCTTTGCAAAATACATAATAATTCAACAGAATGAATCACCGAAGGACTAAGGGTAAAACGAAAATCTTCTAACTCAAATGAGTTTTAAATATGAATCAAAATATATGAAGTAAATATGAATTAAAATGAAAATTATAAATATGAATTAAATATAAATCAAAATATGAATTTTAGGGAGGTATATATTTGTTGTTGCAACATAAGATAAGGTAAAAAAGAGTACTTACTAAACATAAATTGCATGGTGTATCCATATTTATAGGTCTTTATTTGAATGATATACACAACTGCATTGAAAGTAAGAATACAAAATAATGAAGTCATGGCACCTCCCTTGATAATTCACTTGAGGAAGACAATATATATGTCATTGCTTTCAGTCTTAAAGTTACACTGTGAAAAGAAAAATGGATAGAACATGAAAGTTATAGACGTATGTGGCAAAATTTATGGTAAAATCTTTTAATGATCAGCACTACACAAGTCTTAAATGAGCTTTATGTTTAGCCCATAGTTCAAGAGACAAATGTATGGTGCATGACTGGTATCAACTACAGAAAATTCATCAATAGAAAACAAGAACAAAGTTACTGAATATAAAAGACTGAAAGATTTTCTTTATAGATTACCTACTAGAAACATAGTTAAATCACTGAAAACAAAGAAGACTAATGTGAAATAATTTAAAATTGCATTATATCTCTATACCCTAATCTCTTATATTAAGGTATGTGTCTACTTCTTTCTATATTAGCTATATTAGCAATAGTTATCTATTGCTATATGAAACAATCTCCCTAGAGTTAGCAGCATAAGAGAACAAATTTTTTCCATCACACAGTTTATGTAGATCAAAAACTTGAAAGCAGTTTAGCTTAATAATTCTGGTACAGGGTGGGGCTGGAGCAATAGCTACATGGGTAGGGCATTACTTGCTCTATTTTGACCTATCCCCAGGTGAAGGTGTGGCCTTCAAAGCCACCACAGTATAATAAAGATATATAGAGTTATCTGAAGGAAGTTATGAGCTTAGCTTTCTTTGAAGAATATATCAATCAATATCCTTAAAAAGGAATTTTAGAAAGGTTTAATAAAGAAATAATTTATAAAAATGAATTTAGGGAACTGAGGAACTCTAACTAAAAGCATATTGTCATGGGCCTAATTATCAGGTCATTATCATCTGAAATAATTGAATAACAAAATAATTTCTAGAAGTTGGAAGAAAAGTATGATGTAGAGATGCCTGTGAATGAGAGACAGCTAAACTGACATTACCTGATGGGAAAAGGTTTGTCAATAAATACTACAAACTCATTGCTGTTGGACATACCTAAAGGTGGAAATGATGGAGCATAAATATGAGACATCTTTCCTATAAAATGAGAATTTAACTTGACTCAAAAACAAGTTATAAACAAATCTATTGAATGCTTGATGACTTGTCAGTGTAAAAGATATAAAGCAAATATATGAAAGACTATAAAGATCACTAAATGTTTAATAAAAAATTATGTATCATTGAGAGGCAGTGTATGGAAGAATAGAGCTAAACTGAAATTCCACAAAATTATATATCAATTATAAGTTGATAGAATAAATATTTTTCAAAAATTACATTTCTTTAAGAAAGAATCAATACTAGTTTTTGGGCCACACCTGGTGGTACTCAGATAACTCCTGACTCTGAAGTATGCAAGGCAAATTCCCTATATGCTGGACTATCTCTATAGCCCTTGACAATTAAAAAACCTTAAGGGAAAATTATGAACAAGTCTATATAAAATGTTTTGTTTTAAGAAAGGGATTATTGGATTTATATTAGGAACTATATTAGATAGTATTCTAGTACCTCATTAATAAGTAAATAATTATAATAAAAATATGGATATTTAAAAAATGAAAAGTAAACACTTAAGCATAGAATATTCAGCATAAACAAAAATTTAATCCATTATTAAACATTTATAAAATCTCTTAGCAAACTGGCAGTAAACAATCATTTCTTAAACTAGTAGAAGGTGCCTATAAGCACCATGAGTGAATAACATACTTGGTGCCAAGTACTAGGAAATTTGTTTTGTCTTTTAAAGGGTTTTTAATGCTTTGTCTTTAATGCTTCTTGCAAAGTTGGTTTCAAAGTTATGACTTTACTAAACTGTTGCTCTGTATCATTCCTTAAAGTATGAATGATAATATAGATGGATAGATTATTCATGGTGAGATATTCATCTCATTTTTGTCTGGATTGTATATAAACATGTGAAAATATTTATTGTGGAAAATTATTGTAGAATATTTTAAATACAAACCTATTTAGAATAATTAGCCTATGAATATTCACATAAATGTTATCCAGCTCCAATATTTAGCATTATTCTGCTTTTCTAGTTATTCTCTGTGCCTGAAAATACCCCTGCACATTAAGTATTTAAAACAATCCTTTTTTTGTACTCCAGTCTCTTCTGGCACATAGAGTCTCATTTGATAGATCTGCTGTGAATCATATGAGCTTCCCTTTGTGTGTAAATTGCTTTTTTGACCTTGCTGCTCTCTTTACTCTATTTCTGTCTTTGGCTTTTGTCATTTGAGTACAATGTACCTTGGAGTTTTTCTATTAGAGAGAATTTTCAATGGAATCCTTAGAACCTCTTGGATCTGAGTGTTTGTATTCCTCAAGTTTTGGAAATTCTTGGCAAAGACGCTTCCAGACCCTGCACCAGGTGGAGTCATCAGAGGCACCCAAGATGGGGGTCGGTGAGCCCAACACTTATCCAAACAATGCCCTGGGAGCTGAAAGCCTCTACATTGCAATTGCTGCCATAGTCATGGCTGGACTGCACAGGCTCAAGACAGTTTTATCCAGAAATGAATCCATTGAAAAATGCAGGAATGCAGGTTTTGTGACTAAAATCTCCAGGCTCTCATGAAATTGGGGATGGGCTGTTCTTCTGGAAGCCTGGTGGTTATGTCCATGAACTGTCTCTGGCACCAGCTAAGCTCATTAACTGGCCATGATCCAGAGACTCACATATACATCTTGAAAGAGACCAACAGCCAGTGCCCAGAGATTTCTACTAGCTCTGAACAGCACAGCTGTGTTTGGTCCCAAAATAACAACAACTAAGAGACCAACAAGTTGTAGAGATGTTTCTGGACACCAGGTCAGGCTGACTTGTCTGGGCCACCAGACTGGCCATAATTCAGAGACTTAAAGAGACCAACTAGTTGCAGAGATGCTTTTTGACATATGTCACAATATTATAATCCAGTTAAAATTGATCTCCAGCTGTATTACCCCATTCAAAATTTTTAATTCCTAGAGTGTGCAGCCACAAATGAGGCTGTGTGACATCTCAAACTATAATTTTTTGATCAAATTTAGCAAATCATCATAATAAAAATAAAGTAAATTATTCAGGGATTGCTTGCTATATGGGTTAGGAAAATTGGAAATAATGGTGGTAGGGAGGTGCAATGATGGTGGGATTGGTGCTGGAATGTTGAATGTAGCAAATCAGCATAAGCAACTTTATTGTCAAAGCTAAAATAGGGCAATATAAAGGCTAAAAGCACATTATCTGAGTACTTGAATAGCATCTTACTCATAACAGTGATCAAAATTGTGATAGTATTATTTGAAAACTTGGAGAACTTGTATTGCAATGTGTATTAAGATATATATATATATATTACTTGAAGTAATGTATTAAAAGTGAAAATTATTGGAAACAAAGAAGTAAAATAACAAACCAAGGAGGAAACATCCAAGTAGCTAAATGAGAAGAAAATTTAGTATAGAAGGAATCACTTTCTTCCCAGCTGGGTAATTAAAACCAAATAAGATAGAAAAGCTTAAGCAAAGCACAGCCTGATCGGTCCAATCTTGATCCTACCATAGGCCTAAACTCATCGTGGGATCAGATTCTTTTACAGATCATGGTAACTGGGCATCAGCTCACACAGTTGTGACCCACACACACCTTACGGCTAAAAGGAGCAAACATTTGAAATTGAGCATCTCTGCTGGAATGAGAAGAGAAGTGACACGTTTATGTACAATTTCATCACTCTCCTTTAGAGGCACTACCCCAGAGTTCATGTATCACTAAAGGGGTAGTGGCATGGTTCTAAACAACAAGAATAGGCTGTTATTACAATGAAAACATTTGAATTAAATTTTATGTGAAAATCATGAAATATCAGTGTTTCAAGAAAACTTGGTATAATCTAATTCAATTTCTTCATTCTATAGGTGAGAGCCATTTAATTTAGAGACATTGAATACTTTTCCAGATTAGAAGACAATATTATTTGGAGTAGAATTATCAGCAACCTGCATTAAGATTTCTATAGAACACTAGTTTTTCAAGCTTAAAAAGGAAGCTTCCTTGCTATATTGAGACACTTGGCTAACCAACTAGCAATTGCCTTAAGTCATGTTCCCATTATTATGTTCAAGGTTTTCACATTCACTGAGAACTCTGACATATGGTTTGCCATTTTGGTTTTGTCATCCTCATTTCTATTTTATTAATTAATATTTTTTGGGTGAGGAAATACCTGGCTATGGTCAGGGCTTTCTCCTGACTTTGCACTAAGGGGTCATGCTGGGCTTGGGGAACCATATGTGGTACCAAATATATAGCCCAGGTCAGCAAGAAAATTATTCTACATCTTAATCCCAACCCTCATTTCTATTTTCTTCTTTTTGGTTTTGGGGCCACATCTGGTGATGCTTATGGGTTACTCCTGGCTCTGCACTCAGAAATTACTTCCGACGGTTTTTGCAGTATCAAATGGGTTGCCAGGGATCAAACCTGAGTTGGCCTGACTGCATGCAAGGTACTTATCCTGCCTGCTGTACTATCACTCTGGGCCCTCATTTCTATTTTCATCTAGATAATTTAAATTAGTAATGAGCACATTGTTAATTCAATTTGATAAATTCAGGTTTTCTTTCCAAGTTTAGCTTTATCTTCAAGTCCAACCAAGTCTGAGGATCTCATCTTGAGTTATATATTATTCAGAGCTGTGTAATAACTGAAGTTGTAAAATATAAAAAAATAGAACCTTTGGTAGGAAATTAATTTGGGGGGGCTTTAGTGACAGTGAAGTGGATATGGCTCATTTGCCTTGCAAGCAGCCAAGCCTGGTTTAGTCACTAGCATCCCATAGAATCCCCTGAGCACTGCCAGGAGTTATTTCTGACTGCAGAGCCAGGAGTAACCCCTGAGCATGGTCTGGTGTTACCCCAAGAAAGTAAAAAAAAATAATTTTTTTGAGTTCAAAGGACTATACTACTCACATTATATTTAAGAATAAGCTGTTGAAATATATAGAACCAAAATTCACTACTTTTCCTCATGTAATCAGTAAGGAGGTATATGGTCCAAGATGACAGATAACTCTGTACAAGGTAACCAAGGGATACCAGTTCCTCTGTCTTAAAGTTCTGCTACCTCCTATGACTATCTTCTGAGGGACCATATTTGTTCACATATTTTAAGTTGGTTAACTATTATATATACATATGTATAAATATATATTACACTTAAATTAAGAGGTAAAATAAAGGACTAGTAATTTTCTTACTAAAGAATGTGACCGCACAATGTATTTAGTTATTAAGCCTGTATGAAATTTACCACAGTGAACGAAGCAAGGAGGCAGACAAAAACTAGACTAATACCCCGAATACTGAGCAGACAACATAGATTCCCAGAGGAGAAGAGAGTATAGATGAGGATAAAAGGGAGTAGGATTTCTATGGGGCCGAGAGATAGCACAGCTGGTAAGGTGTTTTTGCCTTGCATGTGACTGACCCATATTAAATCTGTGGCATCTCATATGATCCCCTGAGTAATTCCTGAGTGTAGAGCCAGGAGTATCCCCCGAGCATTTCTGGGTGTGGCAAAAAAAAATGAAAAGGAAGAGGAAATATAATGGATAGATGAAGGAATGTTGGTGAGTTGGGGGAGGGAATAATGTGGTAATATATATTGAAATGGAAAAAAGGAAGTATCTTTAATAATGATGTTGGGAAAACTGGGTAACTACATGCAAAAATACTAAAATTGGACCAAATTTTCACACCAACTAAAGGTTCCTACATGTAAAGAATGTGCTCAAGTCCTTTGAATCATCTTCTTGATCTCCAACCTCTCAAAATAACAGTTTATGAGATTCATTTAGTAAATCAATTTTGACATGCTTTTAAAACTTGTATTTAAATTTCTTAGCAATAAATGAACGCTATGGGGGTGTGGAGCCTCCAGCAGTTTACCCTATACCCAAGGGAGAGTACATCAGCAGCCTGATGGTGCCATCAGGCTTTCTGATACCCCCAAATTGCCACTGTACCTCTGGCCAGAGCCTAATAACTCGGGACCAAGTTCCCCAAGTTTAGAGAAGATAAATGGCCAACAGTTAGGTATGTGGGAGGCACATCCACAAACCACCTCTGGCTCAGCTATGCAAGCTCATTTATCAGCCTGCTTCACAGATCCATAAATAAATCTTGAAATAGATCAAAAGCCACAATTAATCTCAGGCCTGTGCAAGGCTAAACAGGGCAGGGTAAATGGGAGGGCATTGGGTGATTCTGGTGCCTGCCCAAGCAGAGTGCCTGGCAGACACTTTTGCTACCACAATCCAAAATTACTGTCATGCCCCTGGCCAGACTCCATTGTTTCAGGACAGACCTTAGAGAGATACTAATCTGTTAAATATTCATATATTGCTGGTTTTGTGACTGAAATCTCCAGACATTCTTGGAGTTGGGACGAGCTACCACCCCCCACTTACAAATACTCCTGAAAGCTTCAGCAATCACCCCATGAACCAACTCCAGCTCCACTACTGTAAGTTCTTCTATGGCCTTGCTTCAGAGACCTATAAATAAACCTCAGAAAAGATCAAAAGCCATAGTTAATCTCAAACCCACGCAAGGCTGAACAGACCGAGGTAAATAGGAGCGGGCTGGGTTAGCCTGGTGTTAGCCCAAGCAAAGGCTCCAGTAGTCACTTGCTTCCCCAATCCAAAATCACTGCCATGCCCCTGGCTGGAATCCACTGTCTCAGGATGGACCTCACTGATATAATGCTGAAAATTTGGGTATGTGGATTATGTGACTGAAATCTCCAGGCCTTCTCTGGGT
The DNA here is from genome assembly GCF_027595985.1 of Sorex araneus. Taxonomy (NCBI): domain Eukaryota; kingdom Metazoa; phylum Chordata; class Mammalia; order Eulipotyphla; family Soricidae; genus Sorex; species Sorex araneus. The sequence continues at coordinate 150,352,591 of NC_073303.1, read as the reverse complement.
CAGGATGGGCTCCCCCCCCCATCACTCTGTACTTCTGGAAGCCTCAGCATTTCATATTCACACCCTAAAGCTACCACCAGTTAAAAAAGCTTTACTATCCCGACAAAAATATCAAATGTCCCGAACAAACACAATGACCTCTTAGTTCCATGTTGCAAGCCATATGCACGAAAGATCAAAAGAGAGAAAAGTGTCTCTCATAGAAGCAGGCTGTGGTGGTGGAGGAAGTGTTCGGGAATGGTGGTAAGGAAAACAAGAAACACTGGCGGTGGGAAATGTACACTGGTGGAGAGATGGCTGTTGCATGATTGTATGTCTGAAACCCAGTCATGAACATCTTTGTAATGGTCTGTTTCATGGATATTCAATAATTATTTTTTAAGAGTAATGAAGAGCCTCTTGACCTCACACCTGGCTGTCTTTACCGGGGCCCCTCGGAGGGGGGCAGGTTGAGTTTTGCTCCCCACCCTGAGCAGAGCCCCAGTAGCCAAAGACCTCTGGAACCCAGCTACAGCCATGCTCAAGGCCACTCTCCACACATTCGGACGAGCCTCACGCATGAAGGAACCGGCAGAGGAACCAAGGTGTGTGGGACCCGGGTATGAGATCTCCAAGCCTGCTCGGATTGGGACTGGGCCTCCTCCACCTAGATCCCCCATTTTCCAGTAGCATGGGAGCCACACCCACAAACTGCCCCCAGTGGCATGTAATCCCATCAACAGCCAAGATCCTGTTGAATCTATAAAACAAAGACTATAAAACAAAGCTCCCAGAAGTGTGTGGCTGCATTTGTGGCTGTGTGACCTCTTATAGCCTTGTTCTCCCTCTTGGAGAACCTGGCAAGGTACTGAAAGCATCCTGCCCCACACGGCAGAGCCTGGTGAGCTCTCCATGGCGTACTCAATATGCCAAAAACAGTAACAATGATTGGTCTCATTCCCCTTACCCTAAAAAAGTCTCCAATGTGGCACTGCTGGGAAGAATGAGTAAAGAGAGGCTGCTAAAATCTCAGGAGTTGGACAAATGGAGACGCTACTGGTGCCCGCTTGAGCAAATTGATGATCAGTGGGATGACAGTGATACAGTGAATGTGGAGTTCATGCATACTTTAGTCAGTTTAATCAGTGGCTGAGGAAATAGTGGTTCTCCTACATTTAAAAACTAATAATAAAAAAGAACTCTAGTATTGGTAAGTTTTTGTTGTTGTTGTTTATTTTTAAATGAAGCCATTGAACTCTGTGGTACTTAGGGCTTAGTCCTGGCTGCTGTGCTCAAGTTTTATTCTTGATGGTTCTCAGGAAAACTTTTGTGCTGTTGGGATTGAACTGGGGTCAGTTGTATACAAAGAAAGCACCTGAATCACTATGCTATCTCGTAATCCTCATTTTATATATTTCTTTTTCTCGTGAATGGTAAAGTAAATGACTTTATTTTGGAAACACGGGAAAGCTGAAAGTTTCCATAAAATAAAAAAGCAATACTCTCCAAGTTGGGACCTTGCAGGTCATTCAGAATGGAACTCACTATAAAGGTCCTTTTTATTTGGGCCCAGAATACCAATGGTTTAAGAAAATAAAGACCCTGATTAAGTAAAATATGAAAAGTATCAACTGAAGAAAAATCACAATTCTTTTCTAATTTAGGTCAAAACTTTGTATTTTTTTGTATTGTAAATAAGAATAACATTTAAAATGAAAGAGGAATTTCTTAGAATTCAGTGAATTGACATTTTTATTTTGGTTCATATCACTATGAATTTTCTGTCTCAGTAATGATAATACAGATGTAATATTTCATTTCTTAACTTAGTAGCTTATCAGCATTTCGTTATTGTTTCAAAAAGGAAGAAGACCTATGAAGTATGTTCTTGCTGTTATTAAAACAAAATCATTTCTGGTTCTGTTATGTTTAACCATTCCTAGAATAATAGTGTATATTGCCTGTGGCCATTTAGACCAATTGGCTACTGAATCCTATTTCTGGGTACAGGATGATTGGAGCAGTTCTGGCTCTGCCAGGACCGATTAGTCTCACCTGGTTCCACAGCTATCAGTCTCCTTCTCTGATGTCCAAAAGGCATAAGGATGTTGTGATAATTCACAAAGGCCTTATTAGGAAACAGTAGATAGACATTTCCAGGGTAGTAACAAAATACCAAAATTCTAACTCTGCCTCTTTTTGTGGACTTGAAATATCTTCTTAAGTATTTGAGACTATCTTTAAAAAGAGATTTAGCATTAACTTTGGAAAAATCATAAAACAATCAATTAGATTTACTGTTTATGCATAAATGTGCAAGCAATTGCGTCTGAATGTTTACCATTCCTGAAACAGCATGAACTGTGTTAGAAGCAAAAGTCCTACCCACTTCAAAGAGTACTTTTCCTTTGGTTTTCTTATAAAACTTTTCATTCTGCTGGTCAGAATATTCACACCAGGCACCTGAGAACAATTCTTTAATATACATTTAGTCTGTTATTTTCTTTTAATTGGAGCATAAATCCTCACCTCTATTTCCATGTAGACTTCATTTTTTATTAACAAGTAAGTCGTACCAATTCATGGACCAGAAAAAAAGAAAAATATTTATCAATTCATAGCTTCCATCTGTAGTTGATAATTTTGTTAATATAAAAAAAGTTGCGATTTCACTCATCTGTATTTGACATTTTGAGCTTTACTTTCTGATGTCTACTGTGGCTAGGATTGTATAACCGAATATACCTATTTCCAAAGAATTTCAAAAGATGAGGCTTCAAGCCATTTACATTGAAATTCAGCAGTGCACACTCTACAATTTTTACTGAAAATGAATGTAGAAATTGAGAATTATTTCTGAATTGTCCTTGCTATTTTTAGTAAATGTGATAAAATTCCCTTGAATGACAAAATATAAGAAAATATTTTATATTGTTTCTTCCAATATTGTAAATATAAATCAAATTGGGACTCAACGCCAGTCTGTTTCACTCTGGGCACCCCAGAGGGGGGTGGGTAAGAGCCCTCCCCACTTCCAGGGACCCAGCCCCGGCAGCCGACCTCCACTACTCAACCGCTGCCATGCTCCAGGCCGCTTTCCACATGCTCGGGCCAAGCCTCACACATGAGTGAACATATTCCTGAACGCATGGCCATGAAGCAGCCACACAACACATCATCATAGAAGGAAATAAATAAATAAGTAAGTAAATAAACACACACATGTATATATATATATATATATATATATATATATAAAGCCTGACAAGCAACCGAGAGTATCCAGCCTGCATGGAAGAGCCTGGCAAGCTCCCCGTGGCATATTTGATATGCCAAAAACAGTAACAATAACAGGTCTCATTCTCCTGACCCTGAAAGAGCCTCCAATTGTTGGGAAAAATGAGTAAGGAGAGGCTGCTAAAATCTCAGGGCTGGCACAAATGGAGATATTACTGGCGCTCACTCAAGTAAATCGATGAACAACACGATGACAGTGATGCAGTGACGAATCAAATTGATCTAAAAAACAGAGGTGCAAGAACTTAAAATTAGCTAAAAAGTTAAATAGAGATAATATAAATGGCCATATGAGGCTCCCAGTTAGGAAAGACAGGAGAGAGTATAAAGGAAACGCACCTGACAAACAGAACTATAAAATCTAAGCAAGGTAGATTCAAAAGAGCTAATTAAATATTACTTGGCACAAATCCAAGTAAAATTAGGAAAGGGGGAAATGAAAAAATTTAACTAAAAGGAAGAAAAGCCGTTTACTTTTGGACACAGCTTGGAAAACAATCCTGTGCATGTACAGTGTTCCCTTTCTCTTCTGCCACTCACTTGGCGCCTTGAGATGCACCATGCACTGCTGATACCCTACTCCTCTTTCCATTGTCATCTGAAGGAACTTGATGCTTTTGCTCTCAACTCTGAAGATTGTTTCATACTCTTTTGTTAGCAAATTGGAAGCCTTCCCGAGGCTCCTGAGCCTAAATTGAATTAATTTATTATTAGTGTGCAGGGCTTGAAATCTACATCCAGTGGCCCTTGGGCTATTTCTGACTCTGTGCTTAGGCATGACCCCTAACAAGTGTTGTGATCCCTGGTCCCTCCATAGGGACCGATATGCATAGCCAACTGGTGTTGGCTACATAGCCAGGCAAATGCCTTAGCCCCCATACTATTTCTCCAGACCCAAATTTAATTTTTTTGTATCCCAAAATATTCCTTTCCAAGCCATGTTGTTGATACTGACCATAGGTGAATAGGTAGAAGAGTTAAGTAAATAAAGATGAGGGTAGATCTGTAAGACAAAGACTGTTGTTAACTCTCTGGAACTCAAAAGGGCAGGCTGCATGTCATGTCTATGGTTTGAGATATTCGCATAGCAGTTACCAGCGACAGCATGACATGAAAATACCAGAGAAATTCAAGTGAGTCATAGAAGTCTCAGACTCTTTGAAGAGATTAATTGATAGGGGAAAAGATATTTAGTAGGCAACCCCCATGAGGCTTTGACTGAGAACCCCACAGGATATCTCAGGAGAACGTCTATGTGGACAGATGGTATCCGGAACTAGATGGCTCAGCTTGGCATCTTGGCACTGTATGAAGCTTCTATAAATTGGATGCTTTTCCTCAGAGACTCAAGATACAGAGATCAAATGCTGTCATACTAACGGAAGGAAAACTTGTTTAGTTTGCTTTGTTTAAGCATCAAATCATCTTATTAAATAGATTTATAACTTTGAAACCTGATTTGTAAACTAGAATTCATCCCTTTACATTGATTTATCATGTAAAAGAAACCCATAAAGCTTTGAATCCTGTATTAGTAAGGAAAATGTTATTTAAAGAATTGAACAATTATTTGGAGTTCACTTAGACATTTTAGTTTAACAGAACAACTGTGATTTATTTTTTGTTTAATTTTTTTGTTTAAAAGCATCAAAACCATGATTAATAAGCATAAGTTATAAAAAATCAGTAAGACATCATTATAAGAATTCTACCTGTATTGCTCAATTTAATATCAAATTTAAGTGGAAGATAATATTACTATCATTTAAGAGCTGAGAAAATTGAGGTACAGAAAGATTAATACATTATTTCAGTTTATGTAACTGGTGAATAGTTGAGGATTCTAAAGTGGTATCCTCTGGTGCCAGAAGTTGTGGTCTTTATCATCAGTGAGTTTGGCTGTAATATGATGCACTAACACGCAAAAGCATGTGGCAGGAGTTTTATAGTACAAAACTTCATTTTTGTTTCACTTACTCATTTAGCTCACTTATTCGTCTGCTTTCTCTATATACCACAAATGAGTAAAATCATATGATGCTTTTCTTTCCCATCTGGCTTCTTTCACCAAGCATAATATTCTCTAGGTTCTTCCATGTTGTTGCAAATGACAGGGTGTAATCCTACTTTTAACGGCTTAACGATATTCCACTTGAATATATACCACATTATGTCTTCTCTCTTCAGCAGACAATGGTCACTGAAACACAAAGATTGTTTTCAAATCTTTGCTATTTTAAATAGCAACTGTCTTCTCCATTATTTAGGATGCATTTAACTCTGTTGTTTATTTGGCTGTGATAAGAATTTTAATTCAATATGCTAAAAACAGTAACAAGTCTCACAGTCGAGATGTTACTGGTGCCCGATCAAGCAAATCAATGAACAATGGGATGACAGTGCTAGAGAGCGTGCTAAGAATTTTAATTAGGCCATCCTACAATGTATTCCTTGGTTTTATTTGAGGAAAGTACCATCCAGATTTAGTCAGGGCTTATTTTTGGCTCTGTGCTCTGGGGTATGTGGTGATAGGGATCTACCCAGAGCTGAGCACATGCAAGGCAACTGCCTTACACCTATTATATACTCTCTCATATCCATCTTTATTTTTGTTGCCTGTGCTTTTGGTAACATATTAGACTATAAAATAAGATTTTCCGAAAGAGAGGTATGAGCTTGCAGCAAGAGAGATTTCGGGATGGGGGATGGTACCAGCGCTGCTCTCCACCCAGATGTGATCCCGGCGGTCGCACATGTGCAGCCCCTCCATTACTGAACTCCCATGATCCCAGAGGCCATCCAACTACATTTGGTACCAGCAGCTTCTTGCAGAAATGCCTCCAGACTGTGAACTAAGCCAAGGACCCATGCTGCTCCAGGAGGGGAAAGGTTTTTCTTTCTCGGCTTTTCCTTTCCCGGAGGGCAGCATGGCATGGCGATTGCCTTCTTATAAAGTCCACTAAACAGAGGTATGAGCTTGCAATGATGCGATTTCTGGTAAAAATTTCCCTGGACTTAGTTTACTAAAATACAGAAATCCAAAACCTCATATTTCTTCATTCTCAGCGATGGAAAACAAATTATCAAATGCTGCCTTTTCAGCAGGCTCAAGTTTGGGGGGAAAACTATAAATAATAATAGTGAGTTTTATATTGAAATATTGAATGCAATAAAAGTAAAGAGAAAGTAAAGTGAAAATTATCAGCTATACAGGGGGGCGGGGGTGGGAGGGTAGTTTTACTGGGGTTCTTGGTGGTGGAACATGTGCACTGGTGAAGGGATTGGTGCTTGAGCATTGTATGATGGAGACTTAAGCCTGAAAGCTTTGTAACTTTTCACATGGTGATTCAATAAAAATAAATAAGTAAATAAGTAAATAAATAAAATAAGATTTTCCTTTAGTTTCCATTTAATACTTTTATGGTTTGGGGTTTTAAATTTAAGTATTTTGTCCATTTTGAGTTTATTTTGTTATGTTTGTGATAGGATTTAATTTAATTATTTTGTAAGTGTAGATACATGTTGATCAGCTTTGCATCCAGGAGGCCATCAAAAAACATTCTTTTTTTTTCAAAGACTAAGCAGCTCCTTTTACTTAGATAAAAATCAGTAAATAATCTGAGAATTCTTGGTGCTAAAGGCTGCCGCAGTTTTTCTTTTCCCTTTTGTTTCCCTGTGGGCTTTGCCTTCTAGTTGCCAGTATCTGGAAAGTGTGTATATACACTAGTCTAAGACAACTAGGATCCAGGAGTCACAGTTCTATGTCAATAGCAAAATATGACATCTGAGTACATGTGTGGTGGCAACTTAATTCTAAATTTAATTAGAAATTAAATCATTTCTAATAAGAGGAAGGAATTTTTTTACACATTTATTTCACGATGACGAAATAAATGTATTTAACTTTTAAATACATTTATTTAACTTTATTAATTGGCTCATTGTGTCCTTTGGGAAAAAATTTTGGTTTATTGCTAAATGGCATTTAGAAAACACAGAAATTTAGGAAGAAAATACTATTTGTAATTTTTCTAATGGATGCAGAATCTCCTTCAGCCATGCCAGGCTTTCTTCACTGGGGCCCCTCGGGAGGGGGGTTTGAGTTTCCCTCCCCACTGCAAGTAGAGCCCCAGCAGCCGAAAACCACTGGAACCCATCCAGAGCCATGCTCAAGGCAACTCTCCACACACTCAGACAAGCCTCATACATATAGGAACCAGCAGAGGAACCCAGGCATGCGGGACCTGAGGCAGAGATCTCCAAGCCTGCTCGGATCGGGACTGGGCCTCCTTCACCCCAAACTCCCCTTTTTTCAGCAGCTTGGCAGTCATAACCACAAACTACCCCTTGTGCCATGTAATCCCATCAATGGCCAAGATCCAGAGATTATATCAAACAAAGCTCCTGAGCCACAAATGGCCTCACACCTCTTATAGTCTAGCCCACTGATGTGCCTAAAGCAGCACTCATGTGTTTGGTTTTAACATACTTGCTTGTATTCTCTGATATACATTCTTCATCCCTTTTGGAGAGTCCAGCAAGCTACAGAGAGTATCCCGCCCACATAGAAGAGCCTGGCAAGCTCCCCATGGCGTATTCAATATGCCAAATACAGTAACAATAACAGGTCTCATTTCCTTGACCCTGAAAGAACCTCCAACCGTTGGGAAAGATGAGTAAGGAGAGGCTGCTAAAATCTCAGGGCTGGGACAAATGGAATGGTCCGCACTGGAATGGAATGGCACTTGCTCAAGCAAATGGATGAACAATGGGATGACAGTGATACAGTGATTTTTCTAATTGAGTCATCATGAGATACAGTTACAAAGTTGTTCATGATCAAGTTCCAGTCATACAATGTTTCTACACCCATTCCTCAACTAGTGTACATTTCCCACCACCAATGACCCTAGTTTTGCACTTTCTTTCTTTCTTTCTTTCTTTCTTTCTTTCTTTCTTTCTTTCTTTCTTTCTTTCTTTCTTTCTTTCTTTCTTTCTTTCTTTCTTTCTTTCTTTCTTTCTTTCTTTCTTTCTTTCTTTCTTTCTTTCTTTTTCTTTCTTTCTTTCTTTCTTTCCTTCTTTGTTTCTGTCTTTCTTTCTTTCTCTCTTTCTTTCTCTTCCTTCCTTTCTGTCTTTCTTTGTTTCTTTCTCTCTTTCTTTCTTTTTCTTTCTTTCTTTCTTTCTTTCTTTCTTTCTTTCTTTCTTTCTTTCTTTCTTTCTTTCCTTCTTTCTCTTTCTCTCTTTCTTTCTCTTCCTTTCTTCCTTTCTTTCTTTCTTTCTTTCTTTCTTTCTTTCTTTCTTTCTTTCTTTCTTTCTTTCTTTCTTTCTTTCTTTCTTTCTTTCTTTCTTTCCTTCTTTCTTTCTCTTTCTCTCTTTCTTTCTCTTCCTTTCTTCCTTTCTTCCTTCCTTTCTTTCTTTCTTTCTTTCTTTCTTTCTTTCTTTCTTTCTTTCTTTCTTTCTTTCTTTCTTTCTTTCTTTCTTTCTTTCTTTCTTTCTTTCTTCTCTCTCTCTCTTTCTTTCTTCTTTCTTTCTTTCTTTCTTTCTTTCTTTCTTTCTTTCTTTCTTTCTTTCTTTCTTTCTTTCTTTCTTTCTTTCTTTCTTTCTTTCTTTCTTCCTTTCTTCTTACCTTATAGTTTGCAGTACAGATACTCAAAAGTTAACAAGAGTGTCCCTTTACCTACTTTCAACATTCAGTGCCTTTCAAAATGATAATTTCCAGGTACTATTGTTATACTGGTCCTTCCTCTATCCTAACTGCCCTTCACTCCCTTATCCCAGCCCTTCCCCCCTACACTCTTGTGGCAGGCTTCCGACCATTGAACAGTCCTCCTGATCCCTGTTTCCTGATCCCTGTTTCCCTTAGCCTTGGATATTAGTTTCATAGTTTTTTTTAATATCCCACAAATGAAAGCAGTCATGCTATATCTGTCCCTTTCCTTCTGACTCATTTCACTCATCCATTTGTAAACAAATTTCATGACTTAATTTTTTCTAATGGCTGTCTAGTATTCCATTGTATTGATGTGCCATGGTTTCTTTATCTAATCATCAGTTCTTGGGCACTCATGTTGTTTCCAGATTCTGGCTATGATGAGTAGTGCTGCAATGGACACAGAAGCCCAGATCACGCTTCTACTGTGTGTTTTTGGGCACCCAGGGTATATTCCCAAAAGTTTACCACAGTCTCATTATCTATATAGAAGTGTGGATATGGTTAGTATAAGCATTTGGATGCTAAGAACACTTGGGCAGAAGAAATTTATTATTAGTTCCCTACTTTATATCACTTTTCAATCTATTTTTTTTTCATCTTCCACTCAGGTCTACAAACCAACACGGATGCAAATACTTGTCTGTCATAAAGTGTCAATGGTAGTGACTTTCTTCCACTTTTCACAGCAGTTTGAGCACCTACTTAGAATCTGTGATTTTTCTGAATAAGCTGTGGGTAATCTCAGTCTTCACTAGGTTACAGGGGCTCAGTGTGCTCACATGTTTCCTGAGCGGATAACCAGATAATGGCACATTAGCAATCCAGCTCCTTCTTCATGACTGTGACCAGGTGCACTGGACCTTTAAGTAATTTGCCTTAATGCCTCATTTTCACAGTAATACAGTTTTCCTCTTACTTTCATTTGCAAATCAACATTAAATCTACACCAGGAAAAATGGTGTAAGGCTTGGTATATATTTTTTTCAGTTTTCTAACAACTGGCTTAATTGTGCAGAGTTCAATTTATGTATCCACTGGTGACTATTATACAACATATCAACTTTATTAGAGCTTTCCTGATATTAAACCCATGGTTTGGTGCTCGATGCTCAAAGGCCATTCAAAGCTGAGACTTGGTGCAAGCAAAACAAGCTTATTCAGGTGCCAGCAAGCTGAGAAGAGGAGGGACATAACTCAAAAGCCTTCTTGCTCTCAGACTGGAGTTAGTGGTTTCTGGAGGACTGGTTGAGAGAGTAGTTTAACATAAAATTGTGAAAAGTAGTCAGTGCGGAGAAGTAGTCTGATAAGGTCTGGAATCTTCTAGAGGTGCCTCATGTGATTGGTTCTTCTCTAAAGATGAGGTCATGATAAACTTTGGAGCAGTTCTTAGTTTTTTAAGGGGCCTGTCATTTGCTCTTCCCCAGCCTTAATCGGACCTAGTTCCATTTCAAACACAGAGTGCTCAAGACCAGCTATTAAAATTGGAAGGTGTCCACATCCACGCCAACAGCGGTTGCTTTTGTTCTTTTGGATGTGTGCCAGTCTTTGTGGTGTGAGGTGGAATCTCATAGTTGTTTTGATCTACATCTTTCTGATAATTAGTGATGAAGAGCATTTTTTCATGTGCCTTTCTGCCATTCATATTTCTTCCTTGAGAAAGTTTCTGTTCAATTCATCGCCCCATTTTTTTGATGGGGTTGGATTTTTTCTTCCTATAGATTCCAACCAGTGCCTTGTATATCCTTAATATCAACCCTTTATCAGATGGGTATTGTGTGAATATTCTTTCTCATTCTGTAGATTGTCTTTGTATTTTGGTCACTGTATCTTTTGCAGGGCAGAAGCTTCTTAGTTTAATATAGTCTTATTTGTTTATCTGTTTCCACTTGGTTGGTCAGTGGCATGTCATCTTTGAAGATACTGTTAGCCTCTATATCGTGGAAGGTTTTGCTGATCTTGTCTTCAACAGACCTTAAGGATTCTGGTCTGATGCTGAGGCCTTTAATCCATTTTGATCTTATTTTGGTGCATGGGATTATGTCGAGGTCTAAGGCCATTTTTTTGCATGTGGTTGTCCAGTTATGCCAGCACCATTTGTTAAAGAGGCTTTCTTTGCTCCACTTCACATTTCTCGCTCCCTTATCAAAGATTAGATGTTCATACATTTGGGGTTGTGTGTAGGGATATTCCACCCTGTTCCATTGGTCTACGGCTCTGCCTTTGTTCCAGTACCATGTTGTTTTAATTGTTACAGCTTTGTAGTAGAGTTTGAGGTTGGGGAGCATGAGCTGTTAGAAAAGATGAAGTCATGAAATTTGCATGTAAGTGGATAAACATGGAAAGTATCATGCTAAGTGAAATGAGTCAAAAAGTGAGAGACAGACATAGAAAGATTGCAGTCATCTGTGGAATATAAAGAACAGAATGGGAGACTAGCACCCAAGAATAGTAGAGATAAGTACCAGGAGGTTGGCTCCATGGCTTGGAAGCTGGTCTCACATGCTGCTGGAGGAAAAGGCAGTTCAGATAGAGAAGGGAACACCAAGGAAAGTGTGGTTCGAGGACCCACTGGGGATGGAAGATGCACACTGAAAGTGGACTACATATCAAACATGATAGCCATCCCATACCTCTGTTGCAAACCACAACACCCAAAAGGAGAGAGAGAGCAAAAGGAAATGCCCTGCCACAGAGATGGGGTGGGGTGGATGGGTTATGTGTGTGTGTGGGGAGGGATACTGGGATCATCGGTGGTGGAGAATGGGCACTGGTGGAGGGATGGGTACTTGAGCATTGCTTGAAACACAAGCACAAAAAAGTTGTAAGTCTATAAATGTACCTCATGGTGATTCACTAATAAAATTAAAAAAATAATAAAAAGATTGGGAGGTGAAATGAGACACAGTAAAAGATGAGAAGAAATAACAATGAGGAACAAGATGGAGTCTTTAATGCTGACTCACTTTTTTTTTTAATTTTACAACTCTGTAGAGGCTGTTTGGGAGTGCTTTGCATTAATATCTGATTCTATTATAATCCTTTAGGGATAATATTTTGACCCTTGAGTAGTAAAACTTAATTTTACTTATATTGTGTTTGGTTCCTAGCATATAACAAGAGCACAGTAAAATTGTAAGCACAATAAATTTGTTATTTATGACATTCCCTAAACATGCAAACAGATTTCAAACTCCGTACCTTTGATTTCAATATCCTCTCTGTGGTTCATTTTCTCTTTTTAATTCACATTTCTGCTAAATAGTCACTTGCATTGAGGAGCCTGTCCTAAATCACCAAGTATTAAAAATATTGACTATTATATTATTCCATATAAAGTGATACACATGTTCCTTTCTTTTTAAAAATGAAATTATTGATTTACAAGTTGTTCATAAATGCAGTTGTTTAAGGCATCCAATGTTCCAACATGAATCCTACCACCCGTGTGGCTTTCCCTCCACCGATATCTTCAGTTTCTGTCCCAAACCCAAAGCTCTTCCCCTCAGTAGACACAAACATTTTTTTATTAATTTTTTTATTAGTGAAACACCGTGAGATAAAGTTACAGACTTACAAGTTTTCATGCTTACGTTTCAGTCATACAATGATCAAGTACCCATCCCTCCACCAGTGCCCATTTTCCACCACCAATGGTCCCAGCATCCCTTTCACCACCCCCACCCTGTCCCCTTCACCCCACCCCGCCTCTGTGGCAGGGCATTCCCTTTTGCTCTCTCTCTCTTTTTGGGTGTTGTGGTTGACGCAAACAGATTTAATTCATGTTGATTTTTACAGTGGCATGGAAAATAGAATTATCAGAACAAAATCAATAAAGTCAATTTATGATCATTGTTATATCTCATGATGGTATTGCTAAAATCATTTTCTGAAGATTTATTTACTGAGTAGGTTGGTAACAGTTGAGTCTTTTGCATTATTGTTTTCACTCATTGATCTTTGTGGGTTTCTGTACAACTTTCCCAACAAATGTGTTGTGTTCCTACTAGTCTGTTAAAACTGTGACATTTGGAAGAGTGATCACTCTGCTCCATGTGCAGTGAGTGGTGTACTCCAGGAGTCGTAGAGCTGGGCCATTCGTATGTCGGAGGAGGCCGGATGCAGTGGTCATATGATTCTTGAGAGCAGAGCCAAGAGTAAGCCCTGAACACAGCTGGGTGTGGGACTCAAACAAACAGAAAAATGAAAAATAGATGTAATCACTACTAGGGGTGATGCCACTCACAGCTTAAGCATATGGTGATTCTCAAGATGGTTTTAGCCAGGGGAGCTTGTCCTGAAGGATAGGGAATCTTCCTGTTCCCATTCTGCAAAGGTCTCAGGGTTTTCAGCCCAGAGGTTAATCTTTACCTTAAATATTGTTTATTTAATTGTTCTTATAAGAATGAGTGTCATCCTGAAGACAGGAAGTTTGCTTCTTGCTAGCATGTAGTACTATTCACACCTACCATAGTCATTTAGTAGATATTAGTTCTATCTTGATTGTATAATTTTGTTGTCTTCTCAAGTCTACCACATTCTGAACCATTCATTTTTTATAGTTAGAAATTGTATATTTTTGTTTATTACTGTACCCAGGCACTTTTCATACATAGCTGTTTAATGACTAAGCAAATAGATATTATATGTGATGGATTTTTAGGTATATTTTGTGCACTGTTTGGGATTACAATCTATCAGGAATTTTCTTTTAGCCATCACTATGCTAAAAGAAAGTAGTTACCCCACACTCTGTTTTGCCATCTATAACGATTTTACATGTTGAAAACTTTTTTGAATGTGGACACTTTACTGTGTAGTCACACTTGATTCTCTGGGGGCAAGTTTACTCATTTAGTTCACTTCCCTCCCCCATTTGACCGTAAAAAAAAGAAAATGTCATGAACTAATTGCCTTGACAGCCTGTGCACAATCCCAACCTTCAAATCCTTCACCCCAACCTCAGTCTCTTTCCGAGAACTGACTCAAATATGGATTCTTACAAAACTTTGTTTGTTAGGCTTGACCCAGTTTTCTGCTCCTTAGATCCTTCTCCAATGCATCTATTTCAGGGTTAGCTGCTGGAGGGTCAACATTTCTCTGTTGTAATTCAAAGAATAGGAAATACTGAAGCTCTCCAGGTGGCTACAGAGAAAGATGAAAAGAGACACTGTAGCAGAAAAAAGAGAAAGTTTGCTAAAATTTCAACTTAGATTACTTTCTTATTCCCAATTCTTGTTATTACTATTTCATTGAAAATAAGTTTAGGTGACTAAAAAAACTGAACTGAGAAGCAACTTGGCATTTCTAATTCCTTCCTTCCTTCCTTCCTTCCTTCCTTCCTTCCTTCCTTCCTTCCTTCCTTCCTTCCTTCCTTCCTTCCTTCCTTCCTTCCTTCCTTCCTTCCTTCCTTCCTTCCTTCCTTCCTTCCTTCCTTCCTTCCTTCCTCCCTATTTCTCTTTCTTCTTTCTTTCTTCCTTCCCTTTCCAGCTTTCTTTCTTTCTTTCTTTCTTTCTTTCTTTCTTTCTTTCTTTCTTTCTTTCTTTCTTTCTTTCTTTCTTTCTTTCTTTCTTTCTTTCTTTCTTTCTTTCTTTCTTTCTTTCTTTCTTTCCTTCTCTCTTTCTCTCTTTACACATTTTATCTCTGCTTCTCTCTCTTAAAGAAGGCTCTGTGGACACCATTCACTTTAGGAGAAAGAGAGTATACTAAGCACATCAAAATGGCTTATAATTGTAATTTCAGTTACTTAAATGCAATTCTGATGAAACTCCCAATATATATCTCTTACTGTCAGTCTGGTTATACAAATTTAGTTAGCAATCAAACTTATTACCAATTAAAACTTATTCTCATAGTCTATGAAATTTTTGCAAATGTAAGAACTAAGAATAAGATAAACCTTTATAAAAATGGAATTCTATGTAGCTTATATAACTAAAACCAACATCAATATCTAATTACACTTATATAGTAACAAAGTACCAATTCATGAAGTACTATAAGGTGTTTACTGTAAAATTCTAGCTTTAAAAAAAATAGAGGGGGCTGGAGTGATAGCACAGCGGGTAGGGTGTTTGCCTTGCACACAGCTGACCCAGGTTCGATTCCCAGCATCCCATATGGTCCCCTGAGTACCGCCAGGAGTAATTCTTTAGTGCATAAGCCAGGAGTAACCCCTGAGCATTGCCAGGTGTGACCCCTCCAAAAAAAATAGATTAATTGTTAAATATATATTTTGCCATTCAGACTGAAAATATAAATACCATCAGATATGGGCAGAGATTTTATCAGTCTTTCAGCCCATAAATGAAAATTTACCCAACTTGATGAATGATGCCTAAAACTATTTTGATATTTTTTCTTTAATAAATAATTTTTGCAATTTTTCTTAAAGTAGAAGCATTTTTTGAATGTAGAATGAGTTAAATTTTTATAACTAGATTTGTAAGCTATACCTTATTGAGGACAATTGAGGTAGGTAAAATATACTATATATTTGCATATTTTAAGAGTTTTAACTTATTTCTATATGAAAATTTTTATAATTACATTAACATTTTTAATTTGTTATCTGTTTTTAATTTTAATTCTGGTTAGATAGAAGAAACAATCTAATTGATTAAAGAATCTCCTTGGCTCTCTCTACCTTATTCCTTGTACAATATAACAGTTCTACATAGACAATTTGTGATAAGACAAATTCTAGACCAGGATTGGGGTTGGGTGGGAAGTAAGCAGATTAAGCACAAAAGTTAATACACATTAATTTACTCATGGGTAGCAATGAAAATCCTGACTTGACTCATGTGAAGGTCTGAAGTAATATATAAAAATCAATTCTATACTGATTATTTTCCCATTCATAAGCATGATGAATAGGTGTTCACATGGTTGTGTGACATGTGCCTCCCTTAAATCTTGTTATGCACTTGGCATACTACTTATCTGATGTGAAAAAAAGTCAACTCTGTACTATAAGTGATTGTGATATAGATAATAGTAAGTGATAAGGGAAGACCAAATATATGCAGGGTACTCTCAGTAAGCTTTCAGGGCTCTTCAAGAGGGACAGAGGAATCAAACCTGGGTTAGCCATGTGCAAGGCAAATGCCCTACCCACTGTGCTATTGCTCCACCCTAAAGGATTTTTAAATTAATGGTAAATGGTAGAGTGGCTGGTTTGTTCATTCTGAATCTTTCAAGTAAAGATCTCCATCAAAGATATCCAGTGTTTCTCAGAAATAGGCCTGACTAGAATATTCTGATCTCTCAGTCATTAATTAGGAAGAACTCTTGGGGAAAAAACCTTGGAGTAAATGCAAGAATAAATATATAGAATAAAGCAACAAAATTTCAGAGAAATAATAGAGCAAATTCTTCTCTAAATGTTTATACTAGTTTTGATACCTGTTATGTTGGTGTCCAACTTAGCAAAATTTCTTTCTGAAAATTATAAGTAATTTTTAAAAACTCAATCATATATCATAGCTCTCACTCTGACATGTGGTATTAGCAAGGCAACAAACATCATGGGAAGTCTAAAAAGAAGAAGTTGAATAAAGAATACCATTGACATTCATGGAATAAAAGAGCAGGATGAGGTAAAGTATAATCACTGTAGTGTATTCTACAGTGTCTGGCACAGGAATTATAAGGGTAATGGGGAAGAAATAATGTTTGAAGTATAAAGCACCAGAAGCTAATCAGTGGAAAATTATTTTAATCCCCAGATGTATTCAATTATAATTGGAGAATTTGGTTCCCATTGAAGTCTAATTGAAATAGAAATGCTATCCTGTCAGGAGTATAATTGATTGTACATCATAGAACAATTAGGTAATGAAAAGTTTATCTTCTTTTTTTAATTGTAGTTATGCAAAATAGGATTGTTGTGCTTTCTGTGTTTTAGTACATTAACTCAAATGTGCTGCAAAAATTTTTATGACATTACAAATAATGAATTGTGAAGCTGAATGAAACATTTGTAAAACATTAATAATGCTGGCGTTACACAAAGTTTGATTAAGTTTATGAGTAGCAAACCTAAATCAACACTTTATTTATTTTCAAATTTACTTAGTCACCGTGAAGTTATAATTCTACTCATGGTTCGGTTTCAGGCATAAAATGTTTCAACACCAATCCCTTCAGTAGTGTTCACTCCCCTCACCAAGGCCCTCCCATCAGTATTTGCGACTCACCCACCAGCCTGCTTCTCCAAGAGATGTAGGATATTATTTTAATTATAGAAAATAATATAAAATAATTTGAAGCAATTTCCATAGCCTTTGTAGTCATCATCATCATCATTATCCCGTTGATTGTCAATTTTCTCGAGCGGTCTCAGTAATGTCTCGATTTGTCCTAGCCCTGAGATTTTAGAAGCCTCTCTTTACTCATCCTTCCCAACAGTGCCGAATTGCAGGCTCTTTCAGGGTCAGGGGAATGAAACCCATCATTGTTACTGGTTTTGGCATATGAATACCACGGGGAGCTTACCAGGCTCTCCCATGCAGGCAAGAAAATCTCAGTTAGCTTGCCAGGTTCTCTGAGAGGGAGAACTAGACCATAAGATGTTGGAAAAACCAAGCTTCAGGGAGTTTGGTTTTACAGTCTCTGGATGTTGACTATTGATGGGATTACACAGAGAGGAAGAAAATGAGATTCAGGGAAGGAGAGTTAGAGGAGAATGGAGATGAGACTGGAATTAACTGCATCTGATACCAAATCTGATACCAGAGTCTCTTGCGCCCTCGCCTGGCTGTCTTCACTGGGGCCTCTCGGAGGGGGTGGGTTGAATTTCCCTCCCCACCCTGAGCAGAGCCCTAGCAGCTGAAGTCCTCCGGAACCCAGCCTTTGTAATATCCACTAAAAAAATAAAGTGAAAATGAATTATAAAATATATCAGGAAATTATTATAAAGGTTATGGAATTTTCCTGAGTTTTGTGATAGTTTTGGTTATCAGTGTTGTAATATTTATAATTAGTTTTTAATTCTGAATAAGCATTAGCATATATTCTAACTTATTTTTCATTGATTTTTTTATTTTTTAGAAAGTCTACAAAAAATTCCATGTTTGAAGTTATTGAATTAGGCATCAACTGATATTTTCATATATTCAGCTGTTTGTGTGTTTTTCTTCCACCTCCCACATTGCACATGCTCTATGAATGCAGATACTTTGTTTTGTCCTTGACTGTGATTTGAGCACATAGAATCATATTTATATACAGATGAAAACAGTTCATAAATATCTGTTGAATGCATGGATGAATAATACCACTGATTTCACCCAGTAGATAACTATTGTTTCTTCAATAATTATGATAACCTTTGTTAGATAACTAATGCTATAAATTTGAAATATAGTTTTTTCTATTAAACAAAATAAATTATACATATTTGTACTTTTGTGCTATGTTCAGAAATAACGATTTGGTATATATTTCTAAACAGAAACCGAAAAAAAATGCTTCCATTGACTCAACTCTTAATTCCCATAAAATAATTTTATTCAAGTAAATGAAATAATGTACTGACTCCTCAAGCTTGTTTAGTGCTCAAGTCAGTCATAACTAAATTGGGGAAAAATAGAAAAACCTACCAATTTATTTAAATAGACATTTAAAGTGGCATTTTCTGCAAAAAAAAAAAAAAGTTTTAGGAACAAAGCAATCCAAGCAGAAATATTCCTCTTGCTCCTGTTGACAACACCTCAAACTCCTTGGACCTGAATTTGTTGAGGAACTTATTGTCACATGTATCAAAGGGGCCTGCAGAGATACAGATGTATACGTGTTTGTATACGTGCTTGTGAGAAGGATTGGGATGGTGAGGTGCAGCTACTGATGTTTGGGGAAAGGCAATTCCAGGAGACAAGAGTATGTTATAAAAAAAAACCTGAGGATTTTTGGAGTTTGCTGTGCTTGATAAGGAAATGTTAGCTTTATTACTGGGAACACACATTAGGAATAATTTAGCAAAATACTTTGATAAATAAATATTTTGATTCTTGTTTGTGAGCAGTGAATAATTATATACCTATTCTTTAAGCTATTAAAATATGACATTTCCAGTATCTCCTTACTATTTCCTTTTGATTTTGGAAATTTGTGTTTAAAAATACCAATATACATGGTGTCAAGTCAAGGTCTAAGCCCATTCTTTTGCATGTGGTTGTCCAGTTATGCCAGCACCATTTGTTGAAGAGGCTTTCTTTGCTCCACTTCACATTTCCTGCCCCCTTATCAAATATTAAGTGATTATACATTGGGTGTTGTGTGTAGGGATATTCCACTCTGTTCCATTGGTCTGTGGCTCTGCCTTTGTTCCAGTACCATGCTGTTTTAATTGTTACTGCTTTGTAGTAAAGTTTAAGGTTGGGGAGGGTGATGCCTCCCATCATATTTTTCCCAAGAATTGTTTTAGCTATCCGTGGGCATTTATTGTTCCATATAAATTTCAGGATTGCTTGATCCATTTCTTTGAGGAATGTCATGGGTATCCTTATAGGGATCACGTTAAATCTGTATAATGCTTTGGGGAGTATTGCCATTTTGACAATGTTGATTCTCCCTATCCATGAGCGGGGGATATGTTTCCATTTCCTCATGTCCTCTTTTATTTCATGGAGTAGCGTTTTATAGTTTTATAGTTTTCTTTGTAGAGGTCCTTTACTTCTTTAGTTTCACTAATCATCAGGGAGATGCAGATCAAAACAACCATGAGATACCACTTCACACCACAGAGAATGGCACACATCCAAAAGAACAAAAGCAACCGCTGATGGAGAGGATGTGGGAAGAAAGGGACCCTCCTGCATTGCTGGTGGGAATGCCGACTGGTCCAACCTCTTTGGAAAACAATATGGACACTTCTCAAAAAATTAGAAATTGAGCTTCCATTTGATCCAGCAATTCCACTTCTGGGAATATATTCTAGAGAAACAAAAAAAGTATAGTCAAAATGACATCTGCACTTATATGTTCATCGCGGCACTGTTTACAATAGCCAGAACCTGGAAAAGACCCGAGTGCCCTAGAACAGATGACTGGTTAAAGAAACCCTGGTACATCTATACAATGGAATACTATGCCGCTGTTAGAAAATATGAAGTCATGAACTTTGCATATAAGTGGATCAACATGGAAAGTATCATGCTAAGTGAAATGAGTCAGAAAGAGAGGGACAGACATAGAAAGATTGCACTCATCTGTGGAATATAAAATAACAGAGTAGAAGACTAATACTCAAGAATAGTAGTATACAATACCAGGAGGTTGGCTCCATAGCTTGGAACTTGGCCTCACACACTGGGGGAAAGTCATACCAAATGGAGAAAAGAACATCAAGTAAATTGTGAGTGGAGATTCCACATGGTAAAGGAAATGCGCACTGAAAGTGGACTAGTGTCCGCACATGATGGCCACTCAATACCCCTATTGCAGACCACAACACCCAAAAGGAGAGAGAGAGAACAAATTGGAATGCCCTGCCACAGAGGCAAGGTGGGGTGTTGGGATGGGATTGGGGGGTGGGAGGGATACTGGGTTCATTGGTGGTGGAGAATGTACACTGGTGGAGAGATGGGCTCCCAAACACTGCATGAGGGAAAAACAAGCACGAAATATTTGAATCTGTAACTATACCCTCACTGTGACTCACTAATTAAAAAATTTAAAATAAATAAATAAATAAATTTAAAAAATTAAGAAATACCAATATAATGATCTCATAAAATGACAGGAGGGAGAACACATAAATGTACTAGTAAGTATGTGCTATTTAATCATAAAAAAATTAACCATAAATTGGGTATAATAAAGTTGATGAATAAAGTTAATGGTGATGAGGAAATCACCATCTGGAATAAATTTTACATAAAAGCATATCATGTCAGTACATGTTATATGAAAAGAACGAGGCTTTTTTTGTCTATTAAGTTTGAAAATGTTGAACTGAATAAAGTCAAACATGTTTTCTTCTCAACATTATAGTACCTTTAATATTATTGTTCATTATTAATTTCTAAGCTGGGAAAATGTGCAATACTATCTTCCACCATGAATCACCTGCTTATATTAAAAATCATATCTTTCAAAGTTAATAATTCATCTTTTAGAAACTTATGCATAAATTTAGAGCACTTATACTGAATCTTCTACAGTCTATTGAGCACCTTGATACAACAGCACTAGTTGAGATACAGAGGAAAAGGCAAGTTTGTTCACTGTTGGCAGAAACGTTAACTGGCTTAACTTCTATAAAAAGACTGAGGAGATATTTAAAAAAAATGAAAATGAACCTTAAATATGATATAGCAGTTATGTATTTGGTATCTATACCAACAGCAGAAATAGACAATTTAAAGAGATATATGCATGCCTATAACTGCACTGCAGTGCTCTTCATATGAGATGACATTTATGAATACTGCAAGTGCTCAACAGAGGGGATAGATTAACAACTTGTACTGTAAGTTCAGGGTGACTGCTCAAAGAGATGTTCATGCTTTGCATGTGTGAGGCCTGAGTGCAATTATGATCCAGCATATCATTCTTCTATGAGCATTTTATTAAAGAAACCCTGGCAGGTGAGCAGAATTAGCTCTAGTGGTTGGGTTGCTAGGATGGTTCCAGGCAGCAATGGAGAAATGATACAACAGCGGGTAGGGCGTTTGCCTTGCATGCGGCCAAGCCAGGTTTGATTCCTTCATCCCTCTTGGAAAGCCCAGCAAGCTACCGAGAGTATCCTGCCTGCATGGCAGACTCTGGCAAACTCCACGTGGCATATTTGCGATGCCAAAAATAGTAACAATAAGTCTCACAATGGAGACGTTACTGGTGCCCGCTAGAGCAAATTGATGAGCAATGGGATGACAGTGATACAGTGGTGAGCATTTTCTGGTAGGGCATGGCAAGAACCCATGCACCACCTCCTGCAAAAAAAAAAGTGACACAAGGATAGTGATTGGGGGTCTTTGGCATGTCAGTGACAGTTGAAGTACATTAACACTGTATGCCAAAACATATTACTGTAAGCATGTTACCTGAACTAAAATAATCATAATTTTAAATTACAATAAAAAATAAAAGACTTGCAGCATCTATGCACAAGAGAATACCACCAATATACAAACGAATGAAGTTTAGCTTTTTTTTCTGCTCTAACATAAGTGGAATTAGAAGATGGCATACTAAGCAAAATAACTTAGAAGGAGAAAGACAAATATTAATTCTATTATTTCATAGGTAGTGTATAAAGAATCAGAGCAAGGGAATAGACAATATTCTGTGAAAATAAATTGTGACAGCAAAACAGAGGTTAGCAAAAGGTTGAAGGGTAGAAAAGAGAGTACTACGGATTGTAGTGAAGGTCTATGCTGTTTGGTGGTGGATTCAAATGGTAATTCATATGCATAAAATGTACATACTTTTGTACCTTATAAACTAATATTATTTTAATAAATTAATAAATATAAATTAAAAAATATTTCAGAAATGGTATAAAGATCTCTTCTTTAAAACCCACAGAATATGAGGACTAAATTTAAGGACAAAACAAAATAAACAAAACCAAAACTAAAATTAAAAAATAACTTCTGTTCTAAACATCAGGTTACATAAGCAAATTCCCTATCTTTATCTTTCAGTGAACTTCAAATATGTATTCATTCAGCTTAAATTAAAAGGTACATTCATCAGGGCTGGAGTGATAGCACAGCGGGTACGGCATTTGCCTTGCACCTGGCCAACTCGGGTTCAATTTCTAGTATCGCATATGATCCCCCAAGCACCACCAGGAGTAATTCCTGAATGCATGAACCAGGAGTAACCCCTGTTCATTGCCAGGTGTGACCCAAAAGGCAAAAATAAGAGGCACATTCATCTTTGAACACCAAATATGAAATTATTAACTTTTTCAGTGGGCTTGATGTCAGACAGAAGAACTCAAGAATACTTTGGGCTTCCATAGGAAAGAGAGCTTTTGTATAGAAACTTGAATGACACAAAGTTTAGTAGTAATAGATTTCTTTGTTTTGTGTTTGGGGGACCTAGATGTTGACATATGTTTTCTACTGTATTCATATCATGCTTCTGCTCTATTTGTCTTATGGAAGGCTGAGTAGCACTGTAGCACTGTCGGCCCATTGTTCATCGATTTGCTCGAGTGGGCCCCAGTAACATCTCCATTGTGAGACTTGTTGTTACTCTTTTGGGCATATCAAATATGCCACAGGTAGCTTGCCAGGCTCTGCCATGCAGGCGGATGCTCTCGATAGCTTGTCAGGCTCTCTGAGATGGGCGGAGGAGTCAAACCCAGGTCCGCCTAGCGGGGAGGCTGAGTAGACACTGTAAATATCTCTTCAATGTTAGTTGACTATCCTTTCACCCAGGGTAGTGTTTCGAAAGTGGGCAATACCACTCTCTGTGCTAACAGAAGGTTGCAGGTGACAGTGAAAGAGGAAACCTGTTTCCTTGTTAGCTGCTATGAGTGGCTCCATATTATTTCTTTTGTTCATTTTTTGTAGAGTTTGTGCTACCCCTGAACATTCTTAAGGTTTACTCCTGGTTCTGGGCTCAAATATCACTTTTAACAGAGTCAGTATGTGGTTCCAGGGAGTTAATCCTGGTCAGCTATGTGCAAGGCAAGCATCTTACCTTGTCCACTATCTGGAGAGTACTTCCATTTTAGCGGTTACCAGCCTACATTTTAAACAATCTTGCAAGTTTCAGGAGTTCTCTTTGAGTCTCAGAGCTCCTTTTTCCCTCAGGATCACAAAAAAGACCCAATTTCTTGGGCTTGAGACCACAAATTTTACCTACACTAAAGGCCAAATTTGTAAGCTAAAGGGTCTTAAACATACAGACCCCACCAGCCTATCAGGAAAGGTAGATATTAATCTTATTTAGCAACAAGAAAGAACCCTAAATTAGCAAGGACATTGCTGGGAATTAAATGGGAGTCCTATATTACTTTGATGCAAAACACAAAGATCCAACTTCCTTATAATACCTACCTCTCTAAAAAAGTAAATAAAATAACCCATACTTCACATAGTTCTTTGCTAATTTCCACCCTGGTGGGGGCAGTGTTTTTCTTTTCTGCTTTTTAACAATCTTTTCTATTTCCAATGCTGTGTCTGAGCATAAAGACATACATGTGGACTAAGATTTTACTACAAAGGATGCTCGTGAAAACAACATAGCAAGGTTAAATTTTCTCATTAATTGGTGTTGAGAAAATTGAACATACAAAACAAAGAAACTAGACCACACTTTAAAGCAACAGACACAAAATAATACAAAATGTATTAATAGATTGGAAATAAGACTTGAAACTATAAAATACATAGAAAAAGACATTGGCAATATATTGCATGCTATGGCTTTAGAACTGTGTATGGAAATTTAACTCGCGTGATCAAAAAAACAAAAGTAAAAATAATGAAGTAAGATGCATCAAATGAAAAAATCCCCCCTCTCCCCCCCCACCAAAAATTTAACTGTTTGTAGGGCTAAAGAGATAGTGCAAGTGTTAAGGCACATGATTTGCACATTTGGACCTTGGTTGGATAGTTGGCACCAGGCAGTCCACTGAGCATCTCTGGGTGTAGCCCTGCAGATCCCCAGGATAGCCTGGGTAATATCTGGCACAACAGGACACCAATAGGTAGAGCAACACCTATTGTGCCTTTATGGAACCACTGCCCTCATAGGTTGAGAATCACCAGGAGGGTCTGTCAGTCCGCTGAGAAAGTTATTGGAGGAATCCCCTCTCCGAAGTTATTTGTTTAAAAATAGACACTAAATGGGGCCAGTTTACTAAACATATACACATTCAAATAGCCAATAGGTGCATGAAAATGTGTTCACTTTTTATTAAATGAGTGTCATTAAAAACACCAATTGAATATGTCCATAAAAATGGCTAGTATCAAAAAAGAAAAAAGAAAAGAAATAGGATGTAGGAAGTAGGAAATTCTTGAAGGTTATTGTTTGGAATGTAAATTACTGCAGACTTTATGAAAAACAATATGTAGATTCTCCTTACTAATAAATAAAATGTAGTTGTCATATTTATGGATTTTATCCCCAAATGCTAAAATATGAATTAAAAATATATATACTTTTATGTTTTATATAGCATATTTAAAATACCCAAGATACAGAAACTATTCTTGTCAATCAATGAATGAGTTAAGACAAATGAATAAAGAATATATGACTCATGTACATAACATAAAACTTACATGCTATTGAAGAAAAGATGAAATGCTATCATTTGTATCAGTATAGACGGAAATAGATGGCATTATGCTTAGTGAAATAAGTCTGATGTAGAAAGGTAAACATTGTATGGGTCCTCTCATAATGTGATACATTGGGAAAACAAACTGAAAAAAAATTATACAGTAAAAATTAAACTAAAGGCTACCAGAAATAAAGAGGAGGGTAAATTTGGTAAAAGGGGACAATTGTAAGGTGAATTATAGAATTGGAAATTTAGTGGGAAACTAAATAGAGAATGCAAACTTTTAAAAAATGTTGAACACCAGATACATATAATGCTAAACTGCAATATTACTTATGTTTTAAAAAAGAGATATGCAATGCTATGCACAACAGCATTGATCAGTAGGGCAAATGCAGCTTAAAGCTAGAAAATAGCATATCCCTTCCTCTAGAATTGTCACTGTCACTGTCCTCCATTGCTCATCAATTTGCTTGAGTGGGCACCAGTAACATCTCCATTGAGAGATTCTTGTTACTATTTTTGGCATATCGAATACAACCTGGGTAGCTTGCCAGGCTCTGCCATGTGGGCATCATACTCTCGGTAGCTTGCCTGGCTCTCCGAGAGGGGACATATACACAGAGCATAGAAAAAATAAAATTCAGTTCTATTTCTCTCCTCCCAATAATTTTATACCCAGTAGAAAAGATTACCATTCAATTAAATATAAATGGGAAAGAAAAAAATAGAGGATCTAAAGGATGTATAGCTTAGCAATAATTGTTTGTTATGTGTTCTTCTGTAATTTATTTCTTTTGAATTCTTGGATAGCACATAGGGTAAGACATTTGCCTTGCATGCGGCTGACCTGGGTTTGATTCCTCCATCCCTCTCAGAGAGCCCGGCAAGCTACTGAGAGTATCCCACCCTCATGGTAGAGCATGGTAAGCTCTCCATGGCATATTCTCGAGAATTACTAGAATTACTATAATAAATTGCTATAATAAAATTTAAAAAAAGGTAATAATTAATGGTACAAGAATGTGAAATTAAAACTCTCATGCATTTAGTGAGAGTACAATAGTAAGATCACTGTCATAAGTGAACTATCCCCTCAAAATTCTGATATTAAAATTCTGATCAAAAGTTTCTGAGCATGTGACTGTGTTCTTAGTTAAGCCTTTTAAATGATTAAATTAAAATAAAGCTATTCATGGGTGTCATCCTAATCCAGTATTTCTGATGTCTTCATAGAAAGTGGAAAGTTTTTTTTCTTTTTGGGTCATACCTGGACATGCACAGGGGTTACTCCTGGCTTTGCACTCAGGAATTATTCCTGGCAGTGCTCAGGGGACCATAGGGGATGCTGGGAATCAAACCTGGGTCGGCCGCATACAAGGCAAACTCCCTACTCATTGTGCTATTGCTCCAGCCCCTAAAGTGGAAATTTTTACAAAAAAAGAGATTCCAGGAGCATGTTTTCATGGGGGATAAAAAGGGTATTCAATGCACAGTGGGAAGACAGCCATCTGCAAGTCAAGGAGAGAAGTCTAAGAGGAAATGAACCACATTATGACAATCATAAAAATTGAACTTGCAGCCTTCCCAACACAAACAAATTTCTGTTGCTTAAACTAAAATGGAAACTAAATGGAATTCAATGGAAAAAACTAAATAAAACTCAGCCACAGCCATGATCAAGGCACCTCTCCACACATTTGAATGAGCCTCACACATGAAGGAAATGGCAGAGGAACCCAGGTGTGCGGAACCCGGGGCCAAGATCTCCAAGGATGCTCGGATTGGGACTGAGCCTCTTCCACCCAGATTCCCCACTTTCCAGTAGTTAGGCGGTCACACGAGAAACTACCCCCCCTCTCCCCCCACCTTGTAATCCTATCAACGGCCAACATACAGAGACTATAAAACCAAGCTCACAGAAGTGCACATCCACATCTGATAGCCTAGTTCTCTCTTTTGAAGAACCTGGAAAGCCACCGAGAGTTTACTGCCTGCACGGGAAAGCCTGGCAAGCTCCCCATACCATATTTATATGCCAAATACAGTAACAATGATGAGTCTCATTCCCCTGACGCTGAAGTGCCTCAAATGTGGCACCATTGGGAAGGACGAGTAAAGAGAGGCTGCTAAAATCTCAGGGCTAGGATGAATGGAGACATTACTGGGCCTGCTCAAGCAAATAGTTGATCAATGGGATAACAATATATACATACCTCTCAGGGATCTTGGCGAGCTACCAAGCGTATCCCACCCACACAGGAAGAGTCTGGCAAGCTTTCCATGGCATATTTGATATGTCAAAAACAGTAAGGATAGGTCTCATTTCCCTGAATCTGAAAGAGCCTCCAATCATTGGGAAAGACGAGTAAGGAGAGGCTGCTAAAATCTCAGGGCTGAGAGGAATAGAGACATTACTGGTGCCCACTCGATTAAATTGATGAACAATGGGATGGCAGTGATACAGTAAAACTAAAATGATGACTGAAAATTATTTTCAGTACACAATTGTAACATCATTTTAAATGCTCTTTTTATGTTAGGATCTGAGCTGTGTGTCTTTAAATCTCCTGTAGCAAATCTGATAGAAAGAATATTTATGATAGCTGTATCAGTCACAATATCTTAATATAGGCTTTCATTGCCCTTTCTGTTAATCTTGCTAAATTCTTACCAAGTCATTGTGCTCAAGATTTGACATGACTACCACTGAAGTGAGGGTAATAAGGAGTGGTTATCACACTCAACATGTGGAATCATAACTTATAGAAAAATTTATCTTCTATGATCAGAGTAAAAGAGAAGGAATTCTGGGCAGCCAAATACAACTAATGTCAATACTTAGAGGAACAAGAGGAATTTAAGTGACAGTTATAAAGTGTCTTGGTATTAAAGTTCTTTACAAGTACTGGGCCCAACAGTCATGAAGGGATAGGTGTTGGAACATTGAATGCCCCAAACAATTGCATTCTGAACAACTTTGTAAGCCATGGTGTTTAACGTTAAAAAGTCCGGGAATGACCATCTTAATTCTCAATTTAAAACTGCTGGTAAAAAGGAAAAGCACAGTTTTCCTTTTAGTAAAGAAACTAAGAGCTTTGGGAACCTCAACTGAAGGGATGTACTCTTACTGTGTGTTGAAGGAAAATAAATGGTACAACAATAAAGCATTATGCTTAGAAACTCCCAAATTTTGTTTCGGTATAGAATTTCTTTTTATGTAGAATGTCTGTTAAAGCCTAGTAAAGTAGAAAGCTTTCTGGGTATTTAACAGTAATAAAATATGCAGGGTATTCATTAAGCTATGAAAGAAAAGAAAGCAAAGACAAAATGGTGAGAGAACAGAGATTGGAAGATTACGAACAACCTCCACTCGACATGGAGTGGTCAAGATAGCAGCTTAGTTATAGAAGCCAAGGGGCTGGGGTTATATACTTTAACCACAGCAGAACTATTTCCTGGAAATTGAAATTACTCTGGATTTGCAACTAGTGCTAGACATATTGCTCATGACAGAGCACAAAGGAAGTCTAGGAATTAATGGTGTTTTCCTTTTGCTGACTTATTTCTTCACAAGTGAGGTTGAATAGTATAGTTGAGTCAAACTTGTTGATTGCTATTAATCAGCTAATACAATTGAATCTTTTATAGTCAATCTCCTATATAATTATATGTGTATATATACACATATATGGGTATACAGAAAATGGAGAGAAGACAAGAAATTCATAAAAATATGAGACCTGGGTTTGGGACCTGTAGAAATTATGAAGATGCTTAGTTTTGATTGAAGATCTTTAATTAGGGGGCAAGGGCAAATTAAAGGTACTTCAAAGAGTAAATTAGATATTCTCTTCCCTTTAAAGTCACTGTCACTGTCATCCCATTGCTTATTGATTTGCTCGAGCAGGCACCAGTAACGTCTCCAATGTGAGACTTATTACTGTTTTTGGCATATCGAATATGCCACAGGGAGCTTGGCAGGCTCTGCCATACAAGCAAGATACTCTCGGTAGCTTACCGGGCTATCTGAGAGGGACAGAGGAATCGAATCTGGGTCTGCCTCGTGCAGGGCAAATGCCCTACCCACTGTGCTATGGCTCCAGCCCTCCCTTTAAAGTAATTTAAAATTTTCAGAGTTCCCAAGACCAAAATGTTGATTCTGAAATTATTTCTCTAAGTATTTTATTAGTGAGATAATACTCTTCCCCACAAAATTTTATATCTTGAAAAAATCACCTATCTTTTCATGATCTTGCCCACCCCAAAAGCTCTCTGTATGACTCTTTCAATTATTTATTTAGTTATTTTTAATATTATAAAGATTCGGGAAACAAACACTGAAATAGTTTGGATGAACAAAAGACACAGTAAAAGTGAAATTCACTGACTACATGGACTATGGTACATATACACAATATTTAACTGAAAGAAACATGAAATACCAGGCAATTTTCTGCTACATAGATAGATCTGGAGACTATAGTGTTGAGTGAAATAAGTCAGAATGAGAGGTACTGACAGAATTATCTCTCCCATGCTTGAAACATAGCAAAACAAACCAAAAAATCTCAAACAAAAGAACCACATAGATAAGAAAA
Source organism: Sorex araneus (assembly GCF_027595985.1). NCBI lineage: Eukaryota > Metazoa > Chordata > Mammalia > Eulipotyphla > Soricidae > Sorex > Sorex araneus. Next base: position 150,322,749 of record NC_073303.1, on the reverse strand, counting down.
AACAATTGTTTGAAGGCAACAAAAGCCAAGAACTGGCATTCAATAGGATGAGGACCATAGGGAAATTTAGGAGGACATAAAATAGGGAAAGAGACACAGATGATGGTGGAAGGAGGTAGTCACTTTGGGGGGAGGTACAGAGCTGGAATGTGTCAGGAATGAAACCTTATCAGAGACGGTATTATAAGTCACAATGGCTTGGAAAAAAAGTGCCATAGAGAAAGGTGGGCATGGGAAGTGTGTGTGTGTAGGAACTGGGGACACTAGTGGAGGAAAGTTTACACTAGTGATGGGGTTGGTGTTAGAACATTACATATCTGATGGTCAATAAAAATAATTGTAAATCATGGTACCTTAAATTTTTTTTAAGTGAAATTTTCAACTTATATGTGTTTCAGTTGTGGTTTATCAAAGAGCAATTGCTGTTTTGTTGGAAATGGAAATTTTAGTTTGAACTTAATATCTTAGAAAGTAAACACATGTAATCTATAAAGTTTTGATTCATGATAAATTAGTCAGAGATAGAACACATTAAAACTGAAGTCCGGAAGGAAAACTGTTGACCGTACTGTGTACATCTAATCATTGGACACTATTAGTTATTTAGGATCTACTGGGTCCCAATATATAATAATAGCCAAAAGATTTTTCAATTGGAGGCATTATGAAAAACTTAAAAGAATTTGCTGAAATGGCGTAAGTCATGCTTGAAAATTATAGTTTGTTTCCTATATATATAATTACACACAATTGGTCTTGATTCCAATGTTCAGTTCCTGTAGTCTAGCCTATTCTGTTTTATTCCAAATCACAAGTTGGTTTCAGTTGGACCTTTTTTCAAGTTATTTATCATTGTTCTGCTTGACAATGGAATGTCCGTTTCTTATACTAATTCTACTATTACAACGAGATAGCTGACGGCATGCTTTGCATGGGAGAGACTTGCAATTCAGCATGGGCACAACAGCTTGTTCCTCACATACTTCTAGGAGCAACTCCCATATACAGGGCTGAGAACAGCCCTCCTGGATACCGCTCTAAAACAAACAAAAAGCACCTGGTTTAAGGGTTTAGTTGAATGGTATTTAGTAGGATGATTTGATTTTGAAAGGTGGTTTTAGTAGGGTTCTCTCCTTCACTTTTACACATCTGGTGGCAGCACTACTTGTAACCCTATAGGTCCTAGTGGTCCTTATCACAGATGCAGGATACCCTTGAGTCGTAACAATGAACTTTCCAACCTGGAAAGTTGTACAGGAGTATTTATGTATTTATAAATAAACCAGTATCACTTGCAGTGATCCCTGGGCCCCTTAAGCATTGCTTGGGACACACCTCCCCAAATAATTTAGCAAATTTAACCTTACATTACGAATTCTATGTTCAGTTAGTTTGTGTTCACGAAGCCACATGAGTAATGTTTTAATAAGACCACATTCTTTTTTAAATTGCTACTTAATTCACATGTTGTGTATAAGAACACTTCAGCTTGGGATCAGGCTTTGCTGAGATTCTACTTGTATGTGATTCTGCTTATTTTTCATAATTTCAGTTGAAAGCAAATTATTAATCTGGAATTCCGTAGATCTAATTCTTCCAAGTCTAGATCAGGAACAATTTGAGCTAGGGTGGCTGTGTTTGATGTGTGAGCAGTACTCTAAAAAAACACACTGCTCCACTTAAAATTTTCCTTTATATAATCTAGATAAAGAGGTCTAAAAACATCACTTTTTTTTAACCTGGGGAGTTAATCACTCTTTGTTGGTGAGAGGAATTTATTTTGTCTTGATTAATGTTGCCCTTTTCACTAACAGACCAATTTATATTGGTGTGTCACTAGGTTCAAAGAAAGAATTGAAATATGTTTACTAAGACTTTAAGATCTACAGTTCTTTATTTTGTTACTGATTCAAACTTTATAAATAATGAAACATTTTTATAATGGAAGCAATATTTTAAACTAAAGTTACTCTATTATTTAACTATGAGTAGTAGCACTGTTGCACTGTCATCCCGTTGTTCATCAATTTGCTCGAGCGGGCACCAGTAATGTCTCCATCGTGAGACTTTCTGTTGCTATTTTTGCATATTGAATATGCCACGGGTAGCTTGCCAGGCTCTGCTGTGCAGGCAGGATACTCTCAGTAGCTGGCCGGGTTCTCTGAGAGGGACAGAGGAATCGAACCTGGGTTGGCCACATGCAAGGCAAATGCCCTACCCGCTGTGCTATTGCTCCAGCCACCAATAAAATAATAATGAGTAGTAAAGAAAAGATAATATTTGTTACATTATAGAGAAATATAAGAAAAGTTGATTCCTGTAAGGTAACATCAAAGATCTTGTGGATTAATTCAGGAGAAAAAATATTCCTTTCCATTAATTTGTTCTTTCATTTGTAACTTACTCAAGAAACAAACTTATCAATTTTCTTTGTATTTGAGAAATTATAATATGTGCAGAAGATACAATTTTAAATTATGAACAATAAGTGGCTCAAACTCTAAGAGCTTTGGAAAGTCACTTCAAGTTGATCTGTCTATAAAAGTATATAGGATGAGGGAATTTATTTATTTAAAAAAATGATATTGCTATAGTGAATAACTGATAATATATCTTTATTTTATATTTTTCCTTCTGAATGTATTCTAGATGATTAAGGAGAAGGAATAAATAGCATAGTGAGCTATTTTTTTAAAAAATGCATAAGAACCTTTAAGTCAATGTATTTTTGCCAGGGAAACATATGCCATATAGAACAAATTTACTATGCAATACAGAATCAGGTTGACTTTGCATAAGGACAGAAATAGCAATTGTCACATTTCCACTCCCCTCTCAACTCTTAATCTTTTTTAAACAAATGGAGCCATTTAGTTAGACTCACCTGCTGGAATTTAACTGCTATAAATTTCATTGAACATCAGCAATTTGTACAGGCAAAATATATTCTGAGTGACACTTGTGACACAAGTGACCAACATGTATTGTCCTAAGTATAGCACAGCTTACATTTGTCACAGGTGAATGGGCTCAATTAGTCAGACAGAGACCAATCATTAAAACACACAATCATTAAAACATGCAAATAAAGAAGAAAAGGTTTCCTCTTTGAATCCTGAAAGAGAGGTGACATTGTAGCTCATAATTGTGTGTGTGTGTGTGTGTGTTCGTGCAGGTGTTTGTGCATGTGTGCCCTTGTGTATGTGTGTGTGTGTGTGTGTGTGTGTAGCACAAAGAAAACAACTAAAGCTAGACAACAGTAAGTTATTTAGCTTTGGCAAAGTGATCTGAAACACAATTTCAGGGAGAAATTCTCAGTAGACAGTATGAAAGATTTTATATATATATTTTTTCTTTTCTTTTTCTTTCTTTTTTTGATTTGATTGAATCACAGTGAAATATACTTACAGAGTTGTTAATGATTGGGTTTTAGTTATATAATGTTGCATATACATGTAGTGTGTGTTCATTGTAGCACTGTAGCACTGTCGTCCAGTTGTTCATCAACTTGATTGAGCAGGCACCAATAATGTCTCCATTGTGAGACTTGTTACTGGTTTCGGCCTATCGAGTATGCCATTGGTAGCTTGCCAGGCTCTGCCATGCGGGTGGAATACTCTCAATAGCTTGCCAGGCTCTCCGAGAGGGATGCAAGGCAAACGCCCTACCCGCTGTACCATATGTTACTCAGTTATGCAAGCTCACTATTATTTCTCATGAATATATTTGGATTTTCTAAAAGTCTACTACTAGGCTATATATAAATGGTTATGTCACTTTAGGTCTGCTGATGAAAGCCAGACTCCCATTTCCTCTCTTTATTTTTGAAATTTTTTAAAAATTAAAAAAAAAATTAATTTATTTTATTGAATCACCATGTGGAAAGTTACAAAGCTTTCAGGCTTAAGTCTCAGTTATACAATGCTCGAACACCCATTCCTTCACCAGTGCACATATTCTACCACCAAGAACCACAGTAAACCTCCCCCCCATCCCCACCCCCCATAACCCCCCTCTTTATTTTTTTTATTTTTTAATTTATTTATTTTTAATTAGAGAATCACCGTGAGGGTACAGTTACAGATCTATACACTTTTGTGCTTATACTTCCCTCATACAAAGTTCGGGAACCCATCCCTTCACCAGTGCCCATTCTCCACCACCCGTAAACCCAGCATCCCTCCCACCCTCCCCAATCCCATCTCCCCCCCACCCCACCCTGCCATTGTGGCAGGGCATTCCCTTCTGTTCTCTCTCTCTAATTAGCTGTTGTGGTTTGCAATAAAGGTGTTGAGTGGCCGCTGTGCTCAGTCTCTAGCCCTCATTCAGCCCGCAACTCCCTTCCCCCACATGGCCTTCGACTACAATGTAGTTGGTGATCGCTTCTCTGAGTTGACCTTTCCCCGGAATGTGAGGCCAGCCTCGAAGCCATGGAGTCAACCTCCTGGTACTTATTTCTACAGTTCTTGGGTGTTAGTCTCCCACTCTGTTATTCTATATACCATAGATGAGTGCAATCTTTCTATGTCTGTCTCTCTCTTTCTGACTCATTTCACTCAGCATGAAACTTTTCATGCCCATCCACTTAACTACAAAATTCTTGACCTCCTTTTTTCTAACAGCTGCATAGTATTCCATTGTATAGATGTACCAAAGTTTCCTCAACCAGTCATCCGTTCTGGGGCATTCGGGTTTTTTCCAGATTCTGGCTATTGTAAACAGTGCTGCGATGAACATACATGTGCAGATGTTGTTTCGATTGTACTTTTTTGCCTCTCTGGGATATATTCCCAGCAGTGGTATTGCTGGGTCAAATGTAACCCCCCTCTTTAAAGCTTTTGTTCCAACCTGGAACAAAAGGTGGAAATCTTTCCAGGTTTGTATGCCGATAATGCCGTTAGTCTCTCATCAGTTGTTCCTGCTCCCTTTTAATTTTGTTTGATCATTTTTTTTGTTTTGGCAATTCCAGGCAGTGCTTAGGGCTTACTCCCCTCTTTGGTGGGGCTCTTGGGGGACCAGGTAGGTTGCCCGGGATTAACGCCTGGTGGGCTTTGTGCAAGGCACTGTATTAGCCACTTTCCTGTGGTCCTTAGGAAAGCAGCTTGATGGCGTGTCAAGATTTTTCCTGGATATTAATGTCTCCTAGTCTTCTGATTGGGACAAATGGAACAGGAAGGGAAAGATTAAGGATTTGCCCCAAAAGAAAGGGAATCTGGTATGGGAAGTCTCAAGGGCAGTCTAGGTGGGGCCTGATAACGTGGATGAACTAAATCCTGCTAGATCTGGACACCAGAATATAATTATCTTGGTATTCTTTTCCCTGTTAACAAAGAAGTGCTGACACACTCATTTTTATTAAAAGATCATACAAGAAGGAAGGTTTCAGCGGTTCTCTTGAATTCTTTTAAGGGACCTCTCCCATCATTTGGGAGCTTCCCCAAATACTTTCCCATTTCTTTCTTTTCCCCTAGTCTTCTGAATTTGGATATTTGATCCTTGTTTTCAGTCTTGGTTGCTTGAGGATGAGGACCTTAGTCTGCTCCAAATATAATACCTTAGTTTTTGTTTTAAAAAGAATTATTTTTTAATTGAATCACCATGAGATACATAGTTACAAAATTGGTCATGGTTGGGTTTCAGTCATGTAATGTTCTAATACCTGTCCCTTCACCAATGTACATTACCCACCACCAGTGTACAAATGTCTCCAGCTTCCCTCGGGTCAATCCCCCACTCCATCTCTATGGTAGCAAATTTTCTTTTCTCTCTCTACAGCCCTCCCCCTTTTAGGCATTGTGTTTTGCAACACAAATACTGAGAGGTTATCATGTACATCACTTTATCTCCTTTCAGCACTCAGTTCTTTTCCAGAGTGATCATTTCCAACTTCCCACTAAATTACTTTAAACTTACATTCCCTCTACTCTGGTACAATTATCAGTGGGAATGTTAGACACTTCTTATTTGTAGACTGAAGCATCTAGCCCTAATTTTTTTTTGTTTTGTTTTTGGGTCACACCCGGCAATGCACAGGGTTTACTCCTGGCTCTGCACTTAGAAGTTACCCCTGGCGGTCCTCAGGGGACCATATGGGATGCTGGGAATAGAACCCAGGTCGGCCGCGTGCAAGGCAAACGCCCTACCCGCTGTGCTATTGCTCCAGCCCCCTAGCCCTAATTTTACTTTCTTTTATGCAATTTGGGAAAAGGCATTATTCAAATTATGTGACAATACCTAGTAACACACAAAAAAGAGAAGCTTTTAATGCAGTGTATGTGTTGAAGCATTGCTAGAATGTCTCCATTTGGATGAGAACAGCTTAGGTGAGTTCTGTGGCCCATGGTTTTAGTGAGGACTATAAAATTATAGTTAGGTTAATCAAATTCAGTAAAACTATGAAAGCAGCATGAAAGATACCAGTATTAAAAACTGTTAGCACCTAAAATATGTTAAAATATTTTTTAAAAATCTGATATATTACCCAAAATTTATGTTCCTATTAAAGAACACAAAATATTCATTCACACAGATATATGCAAGATTTTACAGAGGTTTAGTATATACATATACATTCATTGAAGGGAAAAAGAATGTAGGTTTCAGGGACTTTGTGGGGACTTTGTGCTGTTGACCCAAGCTGCTTTTGGGATCAGTAATCTTAGAGATGAACCCTTCTTCAAAGGTCTGTGATTGACCAGATGGCCAGATCTCCAACGATGACGAACTAATGGCTGAGGGAAGATTTCCTTGGGTGTGGGTATAGAACCCCATACCCTAAAGCATGGGGACTGAACATAAATTACACTTTAATTACTGAGAGGAAAAGAGACTAGGAATTGTTGAGTGTCAGCAGAGAAAGCATGCAGTTTAGGCTGGACTGGGAGAAACCATTTAGGAGATAAAAGAGTCTCACCCAACAGATTTTTTTTTTCAGTTGCAGTAAGCTCCAAACTAAGCAAAATTTCCCCAGTGTTGAGGCACCAGTGAGAATTTCCAAGCCAATGCAAGATCACTGAATGCACAGATTTCACAGTTTAGTTTTATTGATTGTAACCTCAGAGACGGTGATGGGCCAACACCTTCAGTGTATTGCCGAAAACAAGAGCTGAGTATTTAGGAAGTGAGCTCCACTCACTGGAAACTAGATGGGTTCAGCCATTCCACAACTGGCATAGGTAATGCAAAAAATCCCCCAGTAACTAAGGATGATCAGCTAACTCAACACTGCTAAACTTTGAGTACTTAACATGAAAGCACAAAGGGATTCTCATATATAAGAAAAATGTAACCACACTCTTTGTGTGGTTAGAACATGTTTGGAACAGCATGGAGTCATGCATAGTAGTTGATATATCAGAAGGAGAAAAGCAATATTGGATGACCAGACTTATATATGAGATATGAAAAAACAAAGCAAGGGGATAGGCTACTCCAAACATAAAAGACTGTGAATTCAGGCATCTGATTTTGCCCAAAGAAAGGAGTAAATGGGGTTAGAAATCAAGAGAGTATCCAGTAGACAATGTCACCAAATGTTGGTACTTTATCAATGGTTTTGGAGTAGTAACATATTTAAAAGAGGTGTGAAAATTTGCGCCTATAATGCATAAGGTCTTGTAAGCTAATGCTACTTTTAAACATAAGTAAATAAATTTTTAAAAATGCAGGTATGTCCTGTTTCAAATTTGTGTTAAACACACTGAATATATTGTAGATAAGACTCTTGTTCTATAACAAGTTACTTTTCCATGGAAAGTTTAAAAAGTAATAAATATTTCTCAGAATCCTCTCAACTCTCTATACTTTAGAGATGAATAATCTAAGTATGAGAGAGAAATGTTTTTCTTTCTTGAAAGTCAAAGTAAGTTAATCACTTAGATGTTAAAATTTATTAAAAATGCATTTGGTTAGAAGGAAAGAAGCACACTATATTATATAGTGTTTCAGAGAAATAATTTCTGAGGAAGTAATATTTGAATTTGATCTGAATGAATTTAGGTATGAAGTCGAGAAAAATATTGGTATAAAAATTATAAGTTGGTGTGGGCTAAAAATGATAAATTTTAATTTATAGAGATAATTATTAGTCATATTACAGAGGGCTTGTGAACCATATTATAGATTTTACATTTGTTCTGATTTTAATGGAAAGTTATTAGAAAAATTTTAGCAGAATAATTGTATAACTGAGAGCACAATGGAAAACAAAAAGTTAGAAGGTAACTAATTATATTGGGAATGAATTACAAAGACAACAAATTATCCAGAAAGTAGAAGAAAACTTGAGTGAAACTGAACTGTTGAGCAGTGAAAAATAATAAATATTGACATATATTATGGATTTTAAGATTGCACTATAATATTACGTCACTATATGCTAGTGTTATAAATCTTATAAATCAATACCATGCACAAATATTTATGTATATATGCACATATATATGTGTGTGTATATATATATATATAATTAAGTTTACCACTACTGGTCCAAATTTTTCCTTTATATAATTGACTCTTTTTATCTAATTTATCTATTTTACCCACTTTGTTTCTGATTGCAGTTAAATTTGTCCTATGTTTAATATTATATTTTCAAACCAATGCATATTAACTTCTAAGTTATCTGCAAATTTATTAGTTGAAATATTTGCCTCCACACAAACTTACTATGAATATTTACCTAGATGATATATGTAATGTATATAAATGAAGTATTATTTTTCACAAACTCGAGTCTTTTTCTTATATCTTCCATAAACATTAAATGCTCACTTAATTAATCTCTTTAATTTCTCCAAATTTTGTTCTAATAAAAAGATTTAATGCCAAAAGGGTTAGTGCATTTTGGCTTTATTTAAATAATTTCTGTTATGTATCTCATATATCACATATATATGAAATAATAGTGTTTATCTTTCTATAACACACTTATTTAATTAAGCATTATGACTTCTAGATCCATGTATGTTTTTGTAAATGTCAGGATTCCATTTTCTTTAAACTATATTTTATTCCATCTTCTTAATCTGTTCATCTGACAGAAATTCTATTATCTGTATATGAATGTGAGAAGAAGAGATTAAAAAATGTTTATCTTGTTTAGAGCAATTGTTTAAATGGCATGACCATCCACAAAAGTTAGAGGGAAAAGGAAAATGTGTGCCTGAAAATATTAAAATATTTCAAGGCCAACTATGGCAATAAAGAACAAGGAAGTACAAACTTAACATGATGAGAAGAGTTACATTTTCCCTTGCATTCTGTTTGGCAAAGTAATGAAAGTTTTCTGCCATTCTGTATGACTAATGCAAATAATTGATTTTTTATCTTAAAGTGGTTGAAACACATTAAATGAAGAATGTTCCATGACACATGAAATAAAAATTTATATAAAAGTCAAATTTTGATATCTTTGAGTAAAGTTTTGTTTTTAAAAATCAGTCATGCTTATTCTTATTCATTTACATGTTGCCTATATATGCCTTTGTTGTACAATTAAAGTTCTGTAGTTGTGATCAGTATAATATGGTCTCTAAAGATAGAAATATTTACTGTATTTCTTTCTGAAGGAAAAATTTGAAAATTCTCTATCATTAAGAGAAAAAGGAGTGGGGTCTGAGCAATAGTACAGCGGGTAGGGCACTTACCTTGCACGCAGTTGACCAGTGTCCTATCCCTGGCATCCCATATGGTCCCTCTGTGCACTGCTAGAAGATCCTGAGGGCAGAGCCAGTTCCTGAGCATTGTCAGGAGTGACTCAAAAACTGCATGTGTGCACGAGAGAGAAAGAGAGAGAGAGAGAGAGAGAGACAGACAGACAGACAGACAGACAGTCAGACAGACAGAGACAGAGACAGAGACAGAGACAGACAGAGACTGACAGACAGAGAGACAGAGACAGAGACAAGAGAGAGAGAGCAATTCAGACAGAAGGAGTTTTCAAATGCATTAAATTTTCCTAGGTAAATTTAGAGGAGAAGAAAGAATAAAGTTCTTCTTGGGATTCTGAAAGGCATAAAAAAACTGGTGACAACACCAATTATGGGTCAGCATACTGCTCAGAAAAAATTTAATTGGTATTGATTGATGAAAGAATCAGAGTATAAACACAGCTACATAAAATAATTGAAAAAGTTAACAACACCTTTTCAATGACTTTTCCTCTAAAGGTGGAAATGTTGTACCAAAAAAAAACACATGGATTCAGGAAAGTTGTATATTGAATTATAATATTACATAATAAATATATGCTTATATACATATATTTATTTATTATTTATTTTTTAATTTATTTTAAAATAAATTTATTTTTATTATTTTTTCAAATTTTATTTCATTGAAGCATAGTAAGTTACAAAATTATTTATAGTTGGGTTTTTGACAAGCAATATTCCATCACCAATCCCTCTGCTAGTGTCAACTTCCTCCAGTGTGTCTAGATTCTCTCTCCTACCTTCAACCTATCTGCCCCAGACCAATCTTCCATCTTAACAGGCATATTTTAAGCTTGGTTATTAAGTTTGGTTTCATGATTTCAGATTGTTCACTCTGTGATTTGAATATTTAGCCTATCATTCCTTAACACCACAGATGTACCTTTACCTTTACCCTTACCCCTGTTTTTTCCATATTTCTCTTCTGCTCCCACTCTCCCCTCATTATCTTTTCTTTTCCTCCCTATACTTAGGGGCCAACGGTGATCTAGGTCCTTTTATATTTCTTCTTAATTGTTTTTGAAGTTTTCATGGCATAGATCCCCTGCCTCTTTTGTTGAGTTGATTCCTAGAAATATTATGTTCTTGGACACAAATTTGAATGTGATAGATTCATTGATCTGTTTCTCCTCTGATTTATTATTTATAAGTATGCTAGCGATTTTTGTGTATTGATTTTGTAGTCAGCCACTTTGCTGTATTTGTTTATTGTATCTGAAAGCTTTTTTGTGGTCTCTTTTGGGTCTTCTATGTACAATATCATGCCATCTGCAAATAGAGATCACTTGACTTCTTTGTTTCCATTTTGACCCTTTTGATTTTCTTTTCTTGTCTGATTGCTGTTGCTAGGACTTCTAGTGCACTGTTATGTAAGAAAGGGACCTGCTCACATCCTTTTCTTGTATCTGGTCTCAGTGTAAATTCTTTCAGTTTTTCACCATTAAGAATAATATTTGCTGTAGTTTGCAATAGAGATATTGAGTGACCACCATGTTCTGTCTATAGTCTACTTTCAGCACGCACCTTTCAGCCTGAATGGGTCCTCCCAACCTCCTTTACTTTACTTCTCTATCTTAGCTGTCACCCAAAAGGAGAGAGAATAAAAGGGAATGCCCTGGTGCAGAAGCGGTGGGGAGGTGGGGGATGGGGCGGTGGTAGTGGGAGGGATATTGGGAACATTGGTGGAGGAGAATGGGCACTGGTAGAGGGATGGGTAAGCTATAATTTTATGACTGAAATGTAAACACAAAAGCTTGCAAGTTTGTAAGTGTACCTCACTGTGATTCACTAATGAAAACATTTTTTTAAAATCCCTGGGCATTGCTATTTATCATATGAGACTTACACACTGTTTGAAGCAAATTGCTGAGGTATCATAAAACAGTTTGGGAAATGCCCATTAACATTTTGGGTCAGCTCTGAAAAAAATATTTACTGTGAGCTTGTTATAGATAGCACATTGATTGATATGATCATATGATTTTTATCTTTCCTTTTACTGATGTGGTATATCATGTTAATTAATTTGCACATATTGAACCATTCTTGCATCCCTGTATAAATACCACTTGATCATGGTGTATGATTCCGTTGGATATGCTGGTGGATTCAGTTTGCTAAGATTTTGTTAAGAATTTTTGCATTGATGACTATTTAACAGATTGTTCTGAAGTTGCGGTTCTTAGAAATATCTCTATTTGCTTTGGGCATCAGTGTAACACTGGCTTCATACAGGTGTTAATTTGATATCCTGAAAGCACTTAGAGGTCAACATCAGTAAGTTTTCTCTGAATATTTTATGAAACTCACTAGTAAACCCATCTTCACCAGGGCTTATTTTTTTGGAAATTGTTACTGTTTCAATATACTTGCTTGTGATGGCCCGTTAGGGCTTTCTATGTCTTATTCATTAACTTTTTGGTGATAACGTGTTTCTAACAATTTGTACAATTCTAAATTATCCAGCTTAACTGAGTAAAGTTGTTCATAGTAATTTCTCATGATGTATTGGACTTCTGTCTGTGGGTTCTATTGTAATATTTTCCCTTTAATTTCTGATCCTATTTATTTGATTATTTTCTCCATTTTACCTCCTGAATCTAGCAAAAGGTTTGCTCTTTATTCTTTCAAAGAACCAGCTACTGGTTTCATTGATTTTTGGGTATTGCTTTCTATTTCATTGATTTATACTCTTTATTTAAGTTTATCATTATTTCCTTCCTTCTGCTAGTCTCTGGATTAATTTGTTGTTGATCCCCCAGATGCTTGAGATGTGCATTAGGTTATTGATTTTATCTTTTTCCTTAATTTAGGCCTGTATTATTATAAGTTTCCCTCTAAGCATGGCATTTTCTGTGTCTCATAGGTTTTGATAGTTTCTTTATTATATTAGTCTCAAGGAAATTTTTGAATCTCTTCCTTGATTTCCTCTTTGATCCAACTATTGTTTATTAGCATGTTGTTTAGTCTCTAGGTGTAAGAGTTTCTCCACATCTTCTTTTTTGATTAATTTCTAAATCTGTGGCATTGTGGATTGATGGGATATTCGGTATGATTTTCATGTTTGTGAGTTCATGGAGGCTTGTCTATGGCCTAATATGTGATCTATCTGAAGAATGTTCTGTGTGCACTAGAGAAGAGTGTATATTTGGCTTTTCTGAGGACATAAGGTCCTGCATATATCTGCTAGTCTCAGCTCTTCTAGTTCTTCATTTGGTGCTCTTTGCCTTTACTGACACTCTGTCTAGCTGACTTGTCTGGTGGTGACAGTGCAGTATTCAAGTCACCCAGTGCTTTTGTGTTTCCATGCATATATTTTTAGGCTTGCGAGCAACAGCCCTCTAAACTTTGCTAATCCTACATTTGGTGATTAAAATCAGTAATTCTTTATCTATTGTTCCCTTAACCAATAAGTATTGTATACCCCTAATTACTTTCTTTCAATTGAATACTCTTTTGTCTGATATAAGTATGACTGTCCCAGCTTTTTTTTCCATTTACCAATGGCTTGAATTATTGTTTTTCCTCCTTTCATGCTGAGCCTGTATCTATTTTCTGATTTTAGATGTTTTTCCTGTAAGTAGAAAGTGGATTTTGTTTCCTGGTCCATCCCTCCACTCTGTTCAGTTGACTGAAATATGAGATTGTGTAAGGTCAGTGTAGTCTGGTTGTTTCATTCATTGGTTTCAATATGAAGAGCGTGTTCAGCAACATTGCGTGGCTGCATTAGTGTCTGTACATTTTTGGGTTCTGAAAATTAGCGCTGACTGCAGACAATGGGACTCGCTGCTGTGGGTCTGGGCTGGAGCTTGAGGCTCTCCATCCTGAGCTTCTAGGTACATTGTTTGAAGGAAAAAGTCCACGATTTAAACATGGGGAAAACAAAAGAATTATCTACATTTGGCTGATAAGCCCATTTGTGATACATTTAGAAAACACTTTTTAAAGCCTTGAAAAAAGAATAAATTTGTGGATGCAATGAAGCTGCATATTTTCCTTATAATGCTAAGTACTGATTTTCATATAAAAATTATCATGGGGGAAATTTTTGTTAATTTAGAGAATTTCTTTTAATCATCATGAATCACAATCATGAAATCCCTGTTAATCGTCGATTTCTTGAGCACGCTCAGTAACCTCTGCTTTCGTCCTTTCCCTGAGATCTTAGAAGTCTGTCTTGATTCGGCCCTCAATGTCAATGGAGGCTCTTTCAGGGTCAGGGGATGAGATCAAACTTGTTACTGGATTTAGCATATGAATACACCATGGGAAGCTTGCAAGTCTGTCCCATGTGGGCAGGAAACTCTCAGAAGCTTGCTAGTTTCTCCCAGAGGGAGAAGTAGGCTACAAGATATTGCACTTCTGAGAGCTTGCTTTTAAGTCTCTCTCTGGATGTTGGTGTTGATGGGATTACACACACCTGGGTTCCTCTGCCAGTACCTTCATGCATGAGGCCTGTCCGAACGTGTGGAGAGGGTCCTCGAGCATGGCTGTAGCTAGGTTCCGGTGGTCTTTGGCTACCGGGAGCTCTGCTCGGGGTGGGGAGGGAAGCTGGAGCCCATCTCCTCCAAGGGGCCCCGGGGAAGACAGCCAGGCGTGCGGGCAAGAGACTCTCTGCCCTTTAATAATATTTTTAGTTTTATTCATATGTGATAGAGCTTTAGAACAACATATACTTCATATATAGAAATATACATATGTACATATATATTTTTTTCTCTCCTATCACCAAAAACTGAATATGATAAATCTGACCCAGTTAATTGGAGACTAGTTATCAAATAAACACAGCCACCATTTTTGTTTCTATCTAGTTTACTCCCAAATAGTAAAATAGTTGTATTTCTTCAAAGTGAAGAACATGGATTTATGCATTTGATGTTTAAACTCCTCTGGAACTAGAAAGAGAAAAAGCATAACAAATTGTATATCAAGAGTAGTCTTTGACCTCACAGATATTCTGAGCAAACACAGAAAAGCTTTTATTAATATTGAACATAGATTACATCTTTATAATGAATATCTAGAATTCTTTGAGTTTCAGTAAGAGTCTAATAAAAACTAAGATCAAGAATTTGGACCTCTGTGATTTATCATGAAACCAGACTTCAAGGTATGTCTATGGAGGAACAATATTATAGGACTGAAGTTGTCTGCACAGATCAAGCAAAATTTAATGAACAAAATAAGGAATCCTGAATCTTACACAAATTAAATATTCAGAAATAGCATACTCCTTCACAATGGACTGAAACAAAAGTACTAGAAATAGGTGATATTAAAAAGTTAAATGTACGGTGAAACCGACATTTAGCCACTAGAAACACACAAGGCAAGTGCTTTATCCTGTACTATTATTATCCAGTTCATATAGTTCATTAAAAATTCATGTAGTAACATGAATTACTGTATCCTTCTGTCCTATTCACTATTTTCATCTTCCCATATTACTAAACATTTTAGTTTAATAAATAATTAGATATAGCCACTCTCACCTACTTTCTGATCATCCTACATGCCAAGTTTATTGTCTTTGATGCTCGTTCTTCTCTTTTGCTTTATCTTTGCATATGGTTTCACTATTGTCATTAACATCTCAGGGTAAAATTATTTCTTCAGAGACATCCTTCATGGTTATCATTTATTAGGTCACTTGTATCATCATGTTGTTTTCTTCATAATTCATCATCCAACATTTTATATATTTCTTTTCTTTTTGTATCTTTTATTATAATATGTGCTTTATAATAAAACAGGGTCATGCATTTAGTTCATTTTGTTGTAATATCGGTTATCTTTGAAAAGTCTGGTTTTGAATAGCAATTAGACCTGATATGTGAATTAATTAATATTTATACGTTTGCATGAAATTCACACATTCACAGCTTAGTATCTAACATATCTTTGAATGTTAGATATATTTGAATATATTAATGAAAGGGTGAATCATTAAATGTGTTAAGACTTGATTGAAGACTTATTTGAATTTCATCCCATTTTCTATTTACATATTTAGCCTAACCCTGAAGATAAGAAACCATGCCAAGCTATAAGAGTGAGAAGCTTGTGATTTGAAATTAAGGAAAAATTTCAGCTGGGCTCAGGGGATGCCAGCGCTGGATCCCTGAATTGCCACATGCAAAGCAAGAGTCTAACCTGCTGTAGTATTGATCTGGCTAGACAATTTATTTTTAAACATTTTAAAAAATTCATTTATCATTATTTTTTTTAAATTTTTAAATTAAAACAACACTGGATGATGCTTAGGGTTTACTCCTGGGTCTGAATGCAGGATTGACCTAGGCAGTGCTCAGGGAACTTATGGGGCAAGTTTGACAGACAGTTTATTGGTTATGAATTCCTTACCTGTTAATCTGAAAAATTATTTTTCTCTCTATAGATTCTAAATGAAAACTTAGCTAAAGTTGGAGTAATAGTACAGCTGGTAGGGCATTTGCTTTGCACATGGCTGATCTGGGTTCAGTCCCAGACACGAATATGATATCCCCAGAACCCACCAGGAGTGACTCCTGAGGACGGAGCAAGGAGTAAACCCTGAGCATCATCAGGTGTGACTCAAAAGCAAAAACAAAAAAAAAAAGAAAGAAAACTTAGCTGTGTATAGTGCTTTTGATCGAGTTCCTTTTTATTCAACATGATAGATATATTGTATTATTCCCTTCAATACAATTATTATTGTAATACAACAACAACAATAATACAATTGTTATTGTATTATTCCTATATATAATGTTTCAGTTGAGAAATCTGTGCTCATCTTATGGGATTTCTTTATCTACGACTCTTTGTTTTTATATTTGCTGCTTTTGGGACCCTATCTCCTTGACTTTTGCCATTTAACGTATGATGTATCTTGTGTGTTTGGGATTATTTCTTTTGGAAAATTTTTTTGCTTCCTGAACATGGGTATCCTTCTCTTCTGTAGTTTGGAAAGCTCTTAGTTCTTCAAGTGGTAAGTTATCCTCTTTTTCACTTTTCCTACTTTCATGATGCCAATACTGTTCTCCTTGACACTGTCTCATAAATATCATATTTTTTTAAATTTCAAAATTATTCTTACTTTATGCTATTCTCTTTTGTCACATCAGATGGGTAATGTGCCAAATGCATAAAAGATTTAAGGGAGGCACATGTCACACAAGGGTGTGAACACCCAATCATCATGCTTATGAACCAGAAAAGGATCCACTATTCTCTTTTGATGTTAGAGCAACCTTTTCCTTGAGTTCATTGATTTGATCTTAGGTTCCTGCATTCAGCTCTTTAGACCTTATCATTGTTCTTAACCCTGTAGACCTGTGCCGAGGCTTACACCCAGCTCTGTACTCATGGATTACTTCTACTGGTGCCTGGGGAAGGACTATAAGTCATGTTGTGGGAAAATTCTGACTTTTTTTCTTTTCTTTCTCCTTGGCTTTAAATTGTTGCTTTGAAGTCTTCATCAAGGCCTTTAGAAAATAATTATGTGTTTGGAATTCTTCTCAAAACTTTCTCTTCATCTATTAGTCCAGGTGGATTTCTCTGTTTATTTTTATGTTTGGTGCCATGCAAGATCTGTGCTCCTATGTGGAAATCAGGGTTTTACAATCACATGTTCACTTTAATTTGCATGGACCTGGATAACTGTTGGCAATTAGTAGCCATGAATACTCTGCAACAACTACATGAATGAAGTTGCTCCAGTTTCCATAGATTCCCATGATTCACACTCGCAGGTGCCTGGTCTCTGACAGGGTGCTGGAGTGGAGTGCGCGCACTGAGGGCTCACAGTCATGCATGCACAATAGCTGCTGTGGAGTTAGGTCAATCTACTGAACTCCTGGGAGATATGCATCTTCTAGTTCTGGAAGAAGTTGTAGTCTGAGGAAAAATGCATAGCATTCTAAGATGTAAAATTGCAAGTATTTGTCAAGGCTTGTGGCACCAAGTGTGAACAGTCTGCAACTGCAACTAAAGGTTGAAAATGAAATCTGGGTAGAACTGCATAGTAACCAGTGGTTGTCAGCAACCAGTGGTTGCTGTCAAGTGTCTGGAGGTAACTATGCATTTCAAAGAACCTGAATGTTGGTTTGAAACACCTTTCCCTTTGCACTATGTTTGGATAGGTCTGGCTGCAGAATGGGGGTTCTGAGTCATAAATATCTAGTTGCAGCTCTGTGATAAGTTTAAGTAGTATGGTGGAGGAAACCTGTGGTGTAACAATTGTCTGGAGGCACCAGTATACAAATTTTCAGTGGGCCTGTACAGAAGACACCAGGAGCATGAGCTAATGATTTGTTGCACCTGTGGACCTGGTTTGAACATATCTTAAAGGTAACCAAGGGTGTACAGTAACTTATGGCCAGTGTCATCTACGGAATGTCTTTGTTTTTAAATAAACCTCTTTAAGAATGAGAGCATTGTGTTGAGGTATATTTTAAAAAATTATTCTTTTTTTTATAGAGTAGTTCACAAATTTTGATTACATTTAAATTTCAAACGCTAATCCCACCACCATTATGCCTTCCCACCACATATTTCGGAAGTTTCCATCTCGAACTCCAATCCCTGCCCCACAGCAGAACCGAAATAATATATTTTGTCTTGTTTTTTATGACAAGCTGCTGAACACTTTACAAAAAAGTATCCTTAGAGGGAAGAGTGTGAAGATTGTTGTATTTCACCCAGAGACCATTAAGTCCTTCTATAAGTCTGTAAAGAAATTATTTCCCTCTAAGATTGGTTGCCTCTTATTTTAAACCCCATCAAATGTGGTGCGGTACTCTTGAAGTGTGGGTAGCATGTGTGGTATGGAGTGTCACACAGCAATGAATGCGGGCCCGAGGTCCAGGTATAGGTTTATTCTTGGGTGAGGCCTGAGTGTGTGGAGAGTGGCAGTGAGCAGGGCGGTGGTGAGTTCTCTAGGTTTTTGGTTGCTGGGACTGGGTCCCTTGGGGAGGAGAGGGGTCTCACCCACCCCCTTCCAGGGAGCCCTGAGAGAAACAGCCTGGTGCAGGATCCAGTAGCATGATTATGGCAAGTGTCATGTTATGCCCTCTTTCGGAAGAGAAGGACATGCAATCTGGTTGGCAGCTAATGATGAAATTATCTGGCGTCAGCCACAGGTGGCTTATGGGCATGACTGCTGAATTTATTTCATGTTAATTTTCATGAAAATGCTCCTGAATTATAGTTTGTGTGTAAAGCAGAATTGTATTGTTTCCAGATCCAAAAAATTATAATATTCACTTAAGTACCAATACATCAGTCACGTAAAAGATGAGCACTCATTTAAATGTAAGATGACATGATCAGTTATGATTCAAAACTTATCATTTAGGGTTTTGGGGTGGGGGTGAGGAAGAAGTGTGTTTTTCTGAACTTAAATGGAAAATCAAGACAAAAGTTTGGCAGGCCTCTATTTTAACTAAATAATATCTTGACAATCTTAAAATTATGAGCCAGAGAATCAAAACAACATGCTTTTATTTGATGTGTTCTCTTTGGAGAATAAATTTATAACATGAAATTAATTATTATAGTCCATTAAAAACTTTTATGAGGACTACTGTCTTTCTCCTGAGATGCAGAAATAACATTAATTTTTAAAATTCAACTAATTTTATATGTTTAATATCTATTTTCTCTTTGAAAATCTCTGCCATAATATTTTCCATTTCTACTCTGCTTCTCTTACCTCCCCCACCCACATGCACATACACTTTATATTCTACTCTTCAAGGTTATATATTATAAGGAGATTTGAGAAACTCAAATGAACAAGTGTCTGGCTGTTAATTCAAGGAAGATCTTCTATTTTTCCTGACTTTATACATATACATACATATTCATATTTTTTGATTAAGGAATGAATTCCTCATCTTGGTCGCTGCTAAAACTTACAATATTTTACACCCAGATTTGTTGCTGGCTCTGCATGGTCCCTGGACTGAGAATGATTTGCCTTCTAATTCCAGATATTGATTGACCATGTGTTACTTTGGGAGCAACTGCTGACTTGTTTTCTTAGGAGGATAATTAGAAAATTACCTGATCTCCATTCCAGAAAGATTTGGCTAGTAGAGAATTACAAAGTGCTTTGCATTAGAAGTGTTGAACGTTATTTTAAGTGTCTTGATTTTTCTTGGCATTGCAGTTCTCATTTGCAAGCTGTTTTATGGAAATACTTTAACCTAGAAATTTGTGGCTTTCTTTGATGAACTCAAACTGTGCATTCAAAGAATTCTAAACCAAAAAGACTTCTAGAATTACATAAATACCCTCATGATCTTGACAATGTGCCCATAAGTGAAGACACTGGAACCCTCCACACTTTATTTTCCAGATGGATTCACTATAATGACTGCAATTTAGTCAAGCTGAGTTCTTGCCTACTTACTTTTAGACAATCTCTTGTTTGGTTATTACTGGGAAAGATAGAAAACAGTGGTATGACTATCAGCTTGAACTCAGCACTGTGCAGGGAATCTCTACATTGCTGGCAGCGTTGAGTCCAACACAACCAGGGATATTTCAGCATTGGCAACCGCTTTAAAAATTAAAAAAAAAAAGGGGAACAAATAACACATCATTTGTCACCGTCGCAACAACCCAAGGCAGAGATCTGTTTGGCCAGTCTCTTTTAAAAAGGATGTGTGAGTTTCAGTCACATTTGTTTTCCTGACAGTTCAGATGGTGTAAGTTCCTAGAGACCTGATACTGCGTTGCTTGCTCTGGCTCACTGCATCTTTCTGGTGAATCTTCACAGTCATTCCCTCATAACTGAAGGTTTCCAAGCACACTGAGTGCTCACGTCTGTAAAACATTGAACAGCATCAGTATCCAAGAAGCAGAAAAAATTCTAAAGAAGATAGCAGCTCACCCTCTTTTAAAAACACACATAGACACATAGACTTGTGCACATGCGTACACACCCACAAGGAGCTAGAAAACCTTTATATGCCCAATTTAATGTAAGTGGGAGCTGTCAGTACACTTTGCTCACTCGCTGTATATAACAGTTTTATATACACTAAACCCTGCTCTGGGCATCGGGAATGAGTTCCTGCAACAATCACCTGAGTATGATTGTTGGGAATTGGGGGCACTTTCCCTTTCCTGTGACTGCCACAGTGGATTTGGGAATGGGGGGCTCTCTCAGTTTTCTCTCCTTCACCCCAAGAGAAACAAAGCCAATTCAATTTGAAACTCACTGAAATTTGGTAGCACCTGAAACTGACTCCTCCAGTTGATGTGTCTCCATATTTCTCTGTTTCCCATCATTGCCTCATCAGACCCTATAAAAAGCTGTAATGACTAAGCTTTTTACTTACCTATGTTATTATATATCTCTTCATTCATCACTCTCATTCACCTGTCATAAATTATATACACTGCCATGTATTATATATTTATGAGCACTGATATCTACATCCTACATATAATTGCATTTCTGTATCACTGTCACTGTCATCCCATTGCTCATCAATTTGCTCGAGTGGGCACCAGTAACGTCTCCATTGTGAGACTTGTTACTGTTTTTGGCATATCGAATATGCCATGGGGAGCTTGCCAGGCTCTGCTGTGAGGGTGGGATACTCTCCGTAGCTTGCCGAGCTCTCCGAGAGGAGAGGAGGAATCGAACCCGGGTCGGCCTCGTGCAAGGCAAATGCCCTACCCGCTGTGCTATCGCTCCAGCCTAAATACTCAGTAATCTACAAAAATAATATAATTATTATAAAACTCATTAATCTTTTTTTTAAGTAAAACAGATTTTATTTGGAGGTTTTTTTGAGAAAAGGGAAGGAAGGAGAGAAAGAGAGAGAGGATAACATGTTCAAGAGAAAACGTGGGCTTCTTCAAATGCAGAGAGAGCCTTGTACATATCCCAGCATTTAGTTGTTATGTTTATAACTAGTTTGCCTCACACTTTATTCTAAAACTGCTATATGTTCTTGGATAAGTAATTATCTCTGTGATGTATCAGTAAGTCTTATGGAAAAAAATTCTATGCTCTAATCTTTACAGATCTTAGTTATGTCTGATAATTAAAACTTGCACATTATTACTTATTTTAAATTTATATTTTCTAGAAATATAAATTTATATTTTACATTTAATTTATATATTTACATTTATATATTTATATATGCATTTATATTCCGATATAAATTTATATTTAACTTTATACTTAAATTAGAACTTATTTATATTGGGTGTAGAATTGACTAAAATTGATAGTTTGTGTAATTGGAAATTGGATACAGGGAAGTTCACTATTTTCCACATGCATATTTTTGACATATAAAATGAGAACTAAAAACTTGCTCTACTCAGTGGTCTACTCAGATATAGGTGAGAATCATAAGAGATAGCATGGAAAAATATTGTCAAGAGTAAAACACTTGGAGAAGCATATCTTTAAAAGCATACATTGGGGTATCTACTGCAGACTTACCATATGAAGTAATTTAATATATCAAAGCATAGTAATTCCATAGACATGGAATCAGACATGGTACTCATGTGACTGAAAGGAATTTCCACTTTCAATTATATTCCTTTTGCTTCCAATCTCAGGTGATACTTCAGCGTTATGAAATTGGAGAAGTACATGCTCCTTATGTTCTTATTGATGTTATTAAGGACTTTTCAGTAAATAGAGAAATTGCTTCTAACGGAGCAGAAAATATATTATCTAATAGTCAAGGTCAAGGTATTTTTCTATTTTTTTTCACTTTATTTAAAAACTGTATTTACAAAGTTCACGATGCATTTGTTAGAGGCATTCAGTATTCTAATCTCAATCCTATCACTGTCTTCTTCCCTTCACTGTTGTTCCATTTTCCCAATCACCCCTCAAGTCTGCCCACAAAGAAAGCCCAAATAATGAATTTTATATTGTTTGTTACCACTAAATGGCTAATGGAATTGGAAAAATACTTCAGTAAAAGAAAATTTGTAAATATTGTTCTATCTCACCATAGAAACTTTAAGTCTTTGTCCAAAGATTTACTAAACTGCTGTTGCTAGTTGAGTCTTCTGTGTTAATGATTTTTTTTGCTTTTTTGTTATTTTCTTAATTTTTTAAAAAATTGTATATGTTAGTTCACAATATTTGATTACATTTACTATTCAAACACCAGTTCCACCACCATTACACCTTCCCACCACCAAATTTGGGATATTTCCATCCTAAGCCCCAAGCCGTGTCCCAAAACACAACCAAAATAACATATTTCATATTGTCTATTATGAAGAACTGCTGAACTTGTATCACTTGTCATCCCGTTTATCTTCAATTTGCTTGAGCGGGTGCCAATAACGTCTCCATTCATCCCTGTTAAGTGCTAGTGTAGCCCAATGATATCTGCTCGCTCCAGGAACACGAGCAGAATATTTCATACTGTCTGTTATGAAGAACTGCTGAACATGCTTACAAAAAAGTGTTCCTATAGGAAACAGTGTGAAGGTTGTTCTATTTTGGCAGGAGCCATTAAGACATTCTGTAGAATACGCTGACGTTTTGTTAAAGTTTGGGTGATGTGAGTTTTAGTATATATATCTGAAAATATGTATAAATGTAGCACTAGCACTGTTGTCCCCTTGTTCATTGATTTGCTTGAGGGGGTACCAGCAATGTCTCCATTGTGAGACTTGTTTTTACTATT
This sequence comes from Sorex araneus, assembly GCF_027595985.1. Lineage (NCBI taxonomy): Eukaryota > Metazoa > Chordata > Mammalia > Eulipotyphla > Soricidae > Sorex > Sorex araneus. The sequence continues at coordinate 150,299,366 of NC_073303.1, read as the reverse complement.
TTTGGCATATCAAATACGCCACGGGTAGCTTGCCAGGCTCTGCTGTGCAGGCATGATACTCTCGGTAGCTTGCTGGGCTTTCCGAGAGGGACAGAGGAATCAAACCCAGGTCAGCTGCATGCAAGGCAAACGCCGTACCCACTGTGCTATCGCTCCAGCCCATATAAATGTATATATGTGTATATATGTATATATATATATATATTTCCTTCTATGATTTGTTGTCTACTATCTGAACCCCATCAAATGTGGTGCGGTAACTATGGAAAATAGGTAGGAAGTGTCTGATGATGTGTCCAGGAATATGTTCACTCATATGTGAGGCTCAGCACAAGCTGTGGGGAACGGCCTGGAGCATGGTGGCGGTTAAGTTGTGGAGGTCAGCTGCTGGGGCTGGGTACCATGGAGCGGGGAGAGTTCTTACCACCCCGCCCCCGTCTTCACTTGTTTTCACTTGGGGTGCCCGAATGAAAACAGCCTGGTGTGGAGTGCAATGGCATGGCTATGGGGGCCTCATTTTATGCTCCCTTCTTAGAAAAGCATTTGTGGCTGATTTTTTCATAAAGTTTAGTTGGCTTATTTCTATGTTACATTCCCATCCAATCTGGTGTGCTCCTACTGGAATTTTAGTATTATAGAATTTGTAGATGTCATGCGACTTCACAGTCCCCAAAATGCGGGATCTCCAGAATATAATTGTGCAGTGAGATTACTTGGGGGTGGAATGTGAGTGAGACTGCCAAGGCTTCCTGAAGTACAGGAGGTTGCAAGAAGGTTGCCCACCTCAATCAGAGAAGGCCTGGAGTTTTCAGTCCCAAGCCCCACTAAACCTGAAATTTTCAACAATTTGACATCTTTGCTGAGCTCCACTGTGACACGGTCAATTCAGATCTAGCCTGGTGGCAGCTGTTGGGTGGAGGGCGCTGCTGGGGGTTGGCAGGAGTGGGACATGTCCTCTTTGGCTCCTGAAGTCACCCTGGAGTTGTCAGTCAGACATGGGTGTATTTGAGAAATTTCTGCCACTAGTTGATCTCTTGAGATTCAATCATGTGTCTCTGAAGCAGGGACCAATAGATGAGCTAACATGGCAGTGGTGGTGGAGTGTGGGTTGGTACTTTTTGATTCTTGTTATTATTATTATTATTATTATTGGGCTGGAGCAATAGCACAGCAGTAGGGCATTCGCCTTTCACATGGCCAACCCAGGTTTTATTCCTCCACCCCTCTTGGAGAGCCTGGCAAGCTACTGAGAGTATCTCACCCACACAGCAGAACCTGGCAAGCTACCTGTGGTATATTCGATATGCCAAAAACAGCAACAACAAGTCTCAAAGTGGAGACATTACTGGTGCCTGCTCGAGTAAATCAATGAGCAACGGGATGACAGTGATACAGTGATTATTATTATTGTTATTATTAATTCTCTGTGAAGTACAGTAACAAAAATTTCACGTGGTCATCAAACACCCATCTCTTCACCAGTGCATGTTTTCCACCACCAAAATCCCAGTATCCCCCTCCCACCCACCCATTCCACACCTCCCCCTGCCTGTGTGGCAGACAATTTGCAAAATACTCTTTCTCTACTTTAGTTTCCATTGATACTTTGAGACCAGTCTACCACCCCTTATTTATACCTGCCGAAAATGCAATGCTGGACTGTGTGTTTTGTATTGCTTGTTATGGATATAATACAATGTCGCACGGCAGTGAGAACAAGTTGCTCAGGCCCAAGATTCTGTTTGTGTGTCTCTGGATTGTGGCCATGTGGGAGCTTAAGTGGAGAGTGGACAATGTGGTGTCATCTCAGCATCCCATCAGGGAGGGGAGAAGGAGGAGGGCTCACTCCTCCACTCCTCCCCTTTCCCTTGAGATGGGGATTGGCCATCACCATGACTCCTACCTGGAGCTTCTTGCTGACTTCTAGAAAATGGCGACCACCAGGGCTCTTAGAGGGAAGGTGGAGGGACAGCACCTGCCCCTGTCTGGAGCAGCCCAGTGGAGAGGGCCTATTGCGCAGTCCCAGGCCCACTCTCTGGAACAAGTTGCTTGTGTCTGAGATTTGTTTGTGTGTCACTTTTTGATTCTTAACCTCACCCTCTTGGTTATTAAAATGTTGGTTGCTAATTGTTGGTTTATCTTCAAGTTTATGCTAATACTGTCCCTAGTTTGTCTCCACTCGGGCGCTCAACTCTAAAGCACATTTGTTTTCAATGCCATATCCTAATTTTATATTTTAAAATTATTGCCCTCAGCCTAGCCAATATTCTACTTAAACTTCGCTTTGACCAACTACATCTCTGTCAAGATATTTTAGAGGCATTTTCTAGTTTATTTCCTGAGTCCTCAGCTGTTTGTTGAGCTCCAATTTTAATGGAACGATCCTACTCTACTCACTAGCAAGCAACACATTTCAGATTCATTTCCTTGTGAAGTGTGTCCTGTTGATGTGAAAATTTTGGCTTTGAAAAGAATGGTGATAAGTACCAGTGATCGTAAACTAAGAGAAAAGAACTTTAGATGTATAGTTGTCAGGACAGGTCGCACTGAGAATAAAATATAATTACAGAAACATAAGATGAAAATATGGTGATAAAATAATTGATTGGAGAGATGGAGCAGTAACTGCAAAGTCCCTGTGGCAGAGATGAACTCAATCATGTAATGTCAAGGTCACTGTGTCTGCATTGTAACAATCAAGAGTTAAATTAGAAAGAAACCTAGAAGAAGTAGGGGAGAGCCAGTGACCAGATCCTGTAAGGTTGTGAAGAATACCATAAAGAGTTAATATTTCAAAGACTGGCTAGACCATGTTTCTACCTGTTTAATCAGATGTATATAATTCCCCTGCAGCCCGATTACTCTATTGAAACTGAGACTCATTATTCTACAACTTCCTTACGCCGCTCGAAAGGAGATCTGAGATAGGTCATTTGTTTCTACTCTTCATAGATCACATTAAAAAGAGAGAAAATATGATCCTTCGTGGGCTCCATCAATGACAGAGGTCTACTTTTCACTAAAGTCTTTGAAATTATTATGTTCCTGCACAGTGTAAAAAAATATTACCTTTACTCAACACACCAAGCCTGCAGTTACTAAAAATGACCACTAGATGGTGGCTGCACGTTGGTACCCTGGAACAATGAATTCTGTTCAAAACAAAGTAAGTGTGCACTTAAAATTAGCATAAAAAATCAGCAAAGTAAAATCGTGTCACTCTCACCCCATTGCTCATCGATTTGTTCGAGTGGGCACCAGTAACGTCTCCATTGTGAGACTTGTTGTTACTGTTTTTGGCATATTGAATACACCACAGGTAGCTTGCCAGGCTTTGCCGTATGGGCAAGATACTCTTGGTAACTTGTCGGGCACTCCAAGAGGGGCGGAGGAATTGAACATGGGTCGGCCGTGTACAAGGCAAAAGCCCTACCCTGTGCTATCGCTCCAGCCAGGTTGAATAAATACACATTAAAAATTGGCCATCTCGGGCTGAAAGATAAATGGCCAGAATACAGGCTTTGTATGCAGAAACCTGGGTTCAATCACGGGCACTGCATGGTTTCCTGAGCACCACCAGGAGCCACCCCTGAGCTAGGTGTAGGCCTCAATCCCAGCGCCACAGGGTGTAGCCCCAAGACAGAATAACAGAGAACTCGCACCCTGGACTAAGATGTGGCTCCAGGATGATGGCCTGTGTTGGATTGCTACACGTATACTAAATCATATACTAAATCATATACGTTGAGGAAATCCTGGGTATGTTATTGAGAAAATTTAAGGGTAGGGGTAGAATGGTTTTAGGGCACAGGACTCTCCTTGCTTGGAAGACAGAGACCTCAAGGACGGTGGTTCTGCCAGCACGGTGGTTTCTTCCCCTTTCATTCTCCTTACCCTTCATTTGGGGCGCTATGGATGTTTTTCTTTTGGCCTTCTGATATTTTCCTTAGCTATCCTGACTTCAGCTGTGAAGTATCTGGGTGAATAATGCCACACTTCACATCTGCAGGTTATGTTCTCACACCTCCAGAACTGTGCTTCTCTGCTTTAAGCAGAGAATGGTCTGGGGTTATTCAACCTGAAGGACTTTCAAACCTAGTTCATAATCCTGCTTTGTTACCTCTTTCCACTAAAACAGTTCTCTTCTTATTTCAGTTTATCATGTTGCAGTTGGGTCAATTGTTTTACCCCACCCCCACAAAAATAAAATTTAAAAAAAGTTAACCTATTTTTTTTAATTTAATTTTTTTTATTGAATCACCATGAAAAAAGTTACAAAACTTTCAAGTTCAAGTCTCAGTCACTCAGTCACCCCATTTCTTCACCAGTGCACATGTTCCACCACCACGAACCCCAGTATAACCCCCCCTCCATACCTCCCCACCCGTGTGGCTAATGATCTTCACTTTATTCTCTCTATACTTGAGTACATTCAATATTTCAACAGAAAACTATTATTATTTAGAAATTTCCTCCAACAATCAAACCTGCTGAAAAGGTATCATTTGATAATTTGTTTTCCATTGCTGAGAATGAAGACTATATGAGCTCACGCGGCCGCTGTTTTGGATTTCTGATATTTTAGCTCAGTTCACAGTTTCGTGTGCGGCTGCTCCGGATCTCGTCTGGGCGGAGAGCGTGCCAGTAACACCCTCATCCCAAGATCTCCTGCGCGCCACATCACTGCAAACTCGTACCTCTGGGTAGTGAGTTCTAGAACACGGCAATCGCCACGTGGGTGCCGCCACCACTGTTGCGGCCACGCCAGCAGAAAGAAAAAGGTCAAGAGAGAAAAACCTCTCCCCTCCCCGGGCAGCATGGGATTGTAGCTCAGTTCACAGTCTAGATGCATTTCTATAAGAAGCTGCTGGGTGCCAAAAGTGGTTAGTTGCCCTCCAGGATCATAGTCTTTAAGGAGCAGAGGACCCGTTTCATGTGCGGCTGCTCCAGATCTCGTCTGGGTGGAGAGCATGCCAGTAACACCTCCATCCCAAGATCTCCTGTGTGCCACTTCACTGCAAACTCGGTAACCTGGTTTTCACTTACTATGCCCTACTGGATTTTACCCTGTGTTAAAGTAGGCTTTATCTTATCTTTGAAATTTCTTGCAAATGCCTATTCATTTGAGTTTTATTATTCATTTTTATGCAATAAGTCCTTAACTAAAGTCCACTGCATTACATTGTCAGCATGGCAATGGGGAAAAATCATATCAAAACTCAAATTTTCTCAAGTTACAATTTCACCCACCTTTCTAGAATATGTTTTCTCTTTATTTTTTTTTAATTGATGTTTATGCTTTTGGTATTGGACTCCCACTACTACCAGAGTGCCCAAAGCCTCCTACCACTGTGCTCCTGTCCCCTTTTGTCTGCTTCTCCTTCCCTTGTGGAGGGCAACAACCTGACCCCCCACCTCTTGACAATCTCATTTATGTAGCTGGAGTCCAAGGGTTTATTATAATTAGAAACTGTCCTCTTGCTTGCTTTGTTTCTTTATAGATAGCATGTAAGTATTATCATCTAGATTTTTTCTTGTTTCCCTCTGACTTATTTCAATTAACATGATACCCATAGCTCCATCCATATTATAGCAAAAGGTAAAATTTCATCTTTTCTTATAACGGAGTCATATTTTATTGTGCATTTATACAAAAACTGCTTTATCCATTTAACTGTCACGGTGCTTTTGGGTTGTTTCCTTATCTTCATTCTTGTATTTAGCTTTTCAATTAACACGAGTGTTTCATGTATTCTTTGAGTTTTTTGTGTTCTTACAATATAGGGCAAGGGGGTGAATCAGTGGGTTATATGGGAATTATGCTTTTAAGTTTTTATGTACCCTCAATACCATGCAGCCATGTTAAGACTTTATACTCCCTAGCTACACTTTTGGAATCTCATACCCTTGTCCTTTTGATCTAGAACTTTTCTCCTCTTCCATGTTGGTCTCATTTTTAATTTTCTCTCTAAGGTCTAGTAGGCTTTGTCTTCTCTGGCCATAAAACACTAAGAGTTAGATATTCTCTTCCCTGATCCTAACTATACCTGTATACTCATCAACTCTAGCAGTACAGTCTAATAATTTTTTCAAGTGATAAATTTTGTTTATTCCACCCCCTTCATTTTATTTTGTTAAAGCACCGTAGTTTACAGAGTTATTCATAGTTGGATTTAAGACATACAATGTTCCATCACTGAGAGCATCCTGCCCACACTAGCAAGCTACCCGTGGCGTATTCAATATGCCAAAAACAGTAAAAACAAGTCTCATAATGGAGACGTTACTGGTGCCCGCTTGAGCAAATCAATGAACAATGGGACAACAGTACTACAGTGCAGTGCAGTTAGATTATTCAGAGTAAAATGATTTTCTTCATCCACCTGATCCTCATAACAACCAATGAAATGATACTGATGAACCCACTTTACAGATGACAAAATTAGAGATACTTTCAGGTCACATTAATATATAGTAATATAAGCAACAAAATTAGGTTCAGTTCAATATTTACATTCCCCCCTTTTTAAAAAAAATCATACCATACCTCAATTATGGTAATATCAATTTGTTAGGAAGGCAGCTTTTAGATGAGACCTATTTTTATGTAGCATATCTTGAAATGGCATCCTAATGACAATATCCCTGCAAATGACCTTTTACTTACTTTCAAAAATCTTATAATTATTAGCCAGTGTCTGCTCTGTACTCCAGGCCTTTGACAATGAGTGCATGAGCACGGGTGTTACTATTCTAGGGCAGAGCATTAATAATTAGATATTACTTGGGGAAAAGGGCAATACTTCATCAAAAGACAAAGTTCTAGCTTTGATATCTCTTTGTGCAGTTGCCAAACACTCCTAGTGCCTGCTACTAATCTAAAGATTAGCTGGCAGCTTTGCCCTTTTTCTAGTGAAATATCTGTTCTTATGGGAAAAGAATTACCAACATATATTGAGATTTTTCATGTTTTATTAAAGGTTGTTCACTTATATTTGTAGGATCCTGCAGCACCTACAACATCATTATCAGGCAAATTCTAAATTTACTCAGAGAGAAATAATATTATGCTAAGAGTCCTACAGAATCATAAGGCATTGAACTTTGGGAAGAAACTCTTTGCCAGTAAAAAAATATTCTTTAACACACTCTTTTTATTGCCTTGAAGTTGCATGGAGTGGACCTTACCTCAGAGATGAAAATTTTAGACTAAAGCTTTAGTGTCACCATGGCAATACTTTCAGACAGGACTGAGCATGACTCAATTTATATTAGAACACTAGCAGAGAGGAAATTTCCATGAGATCATATAGAGGATATAGATCACTGCATGCATCAAGTCTTCCTTATCCTGAAAACCCCTTCATCCTTCCTCCAAAATTTTCCACAGTACTGAGTGGATTCTGAGACAACACACTCAGACAACAATTGTTGTTCTGAGACAACAATGAGAAATTAGTACTGGGTTTTATAAAGGTATGGAAAAGAAGGTGTGTTATGAATATCAATGCATTGTAGGGATTCTGAGTGATTTCCAGAGAACTGCAGAATGATCAAGGGTATTTGCCTTGGGTAGGGGGCTCTTCTATGGGTGTTGAAATCTAGGAATTAGGCTTATATCTTTGGAGGGCAGCTTCAGAGCTTAGAATTGACACAGACTATAATATAAATACTAGATAAAACAAAGATTGAAGATTCTATATCTTAAATGAACCAAAACATGGACCCTAATTATTGAGAGCGAAGAAATCCAATTATAATAAAGGAATAAAAACAAGTATAAGTGAAATACATTAGAAACCCTCAAATACTCAGTCTGATATTCAGCTTGTTCCTACCTAAGCTCCACATTTTCTTCTATTACACAGTAATGGTAAGTTCCACTGCATAGTCAACATGAGAAATGCATAAGTAAAATAGAATAAGCCCTGAGGATTATAAAATACTAAATAGCAAGGTGCTATAAAATACTAAATAGCAAGGTTCATCACAAATAGGAAGCACTTATTTTCCTATTACTGAACTTTTGATAATAAATAAAATTGTAATTTGGGTAGGAGGGGTGAAACCTAGCAATGCTCAGGGTTACACCTGACTCTGTGATCAGAAATTAACCTGTTGGTACACAGGATACCATAGAGGATGGTTAAATTAACCCTAGGCTGACAGTGTGCAAAGCAAATACACTACCCACTATATAATATCTCTGGTCCCAAGACTTTAATTTTATAAACAACTTTTGACACATTCCCACTGCCATCTTGACAGTGATAGTCTTGTCCTTTAAATTTTAATTCTTTTCTAATTATGTACCATGATTTATGGTTATTCCTAGTATTGTGATTTAAAAAGTTATTCATAGTTAAGTTTTTGTATACAATTTTCAAACACCAATTTCATCACCAGTATCAGGGATCACTCCTGGCTGTGTTTAGGGACCACATAGGGTGCCAGGATTAAACCCAGGTTGGCTGTGTTCAAGGCAATTGCCCTAACCTCTATACTATCTCTCTGGCTCCATATATTGTTCTTCTTTGTTTTAAACTCTTGACTTATAATTTGGACTTTTTATCACATATATTTTCTGTTGCTACCATAATACAATATCTCTTTATTTTTCCACTTGTATCTCTACATGCTAATTTCATGCATATAATGTCATACTGTCATGGAACAGGCCCAAAACATTCCATCAAAAGACTGCTAAAAATTCTGCATCACCTAGTTTAGGCACATTGGATTGCTCCTGTATGAATATTAATAAGAGTATCAGAAAGGCAGCTACTAGTGTCACATCCCTTTTAGTTGGTGTCTGAGGGTGAGGATCAGGGGGAGAAACACATGCTTAATGCTTACATAAATAAAGGTGCCACGACATAACAGATTATAAGTTGTTCTTGTCAGTAAATAACAGGAAGAAACAGAATGATCACACTCTGAATGAAGTTTTTGTGGAGGGGTAGGAAAATTGGGCCACACCCAGCTGTGTTGATGGCTTATCCATGGCTCTGTGCTCGGGGATCACTCTTGGTTGGTGCTTGTGCCCAGGGAACACCAAGCATCTATCTAGGCTTGGTGATATGCAAGCAAACTGCCTTCTTCCCTGCACTGTCTCAGTATTGCCTCCGTTTTTATTCAGAGACAACTGCTTTCTGAATATAAGAACACACACGAGGAGGGAAGCTTTATAGCCCGAGTTAGAGGGTCTGCAGGATAGTTTCAGTCATCGGTCAGGCATGTTCACCTCCTTCTACCCTTAGAATTATCTCTGTATAGAGAAAGGACACCTATGGGATGACACCAGGAAAGAGCTGGGTAGGACAACCATGGGCAATACCTCAAAAGGTTCTAAGGAACATTCTTAGACCTGATTCCAGGGGATACTAAAAGATGTTTGAGTAAAGAGAACAATTGTGCTTTTTTGCCACATCACTTTTGGTGTTCGTTTTGATTTTTTCTTTTGAAAATTATTTTTCTCTTTCATTTTAGAAGTGTGCTTGCAAGGTCCACTTTGTCTATATTGATTTGACTATCCATGGAAACAGTTTTCTTCGGTATTTGAAAGTAGACATAAACAGATATGACAGGCAAAATAAATCTCTTTATTAATGCAGTTGTTTTTTTATTTAAAATGTATTAATTGATAGCAATACTGACAATAGACTTGCATAGGTTATTCTGTAGTTTTATTTGGATTATCTATTTAATGAAATAAAAATATTTATTGCTCAATAGGTAATAATTGTTATATTATATTTCCAGGAACTTGTATACTTATTTATTGATGTAATATTGATTTATGTAAGTTTCAGCAGTCCACACACTTTGATTTTTATGTCACTGGGAAATACCCAATTATAAAGTTGGCCATGATTTGGTTTCAGTCATACAATTTTGCAACACTTGTCTCTTCACCAGTGTACATTTCCCACCACCAATCTCCCCAGTTTCCCTTCTGTCACTCCCACCCATCTTTCAGCCTACTTCTAGAGCATGGTCCCATACTTTGACAAATGGATTTATACCATGTCTAACACCAAAGGTCTATTTACTATCCACTATTCAATCAACCTCTTATGCTCATTCTTAACACCTAAAATTACCTAAGTTCTTCCCTTCTGGTAGCCACCATTTCTTTATCAAAATCTAGATATTTGTTTTTCTCTCATTAATTTGCTTTGTTTATTTATATTGCACATAAGTGAAATCATAGGAAATTTTTGTTTTCTGCCTGACATACTTGGAATAATTATATTAATGACCATCATGTCATAAATTGAGACATTTTCTTTCTTTTTTTGCTGAGTAGAATTCCACTTATGGTGTCTGTGTCATTCTTTTGGAAAAAAAAATCCATTAGTACGTGAATTTAGGGTATTTCCATTTCTAGACTACTGTTAATAGTGCTCCAGTTACCATATATTTAATGTGCTTTTATTTTGTTGAAATGGATGCCAAAAAGTGGATCTATCACATGGATATTAAAACATTTTATGATAGTTCAATTTTTAACTTTTGGAGGAAACTGCATGTGCACGGAACTGTGAGCATAGAAGCAAAAATACAATGTACATGTCTATCAAAAAGTTAAGAAAGCATGCATGAAAAGTTTTAGAAAATAGGTCCCGTGCCCGCCCGCGGCAGCGGGACAGCTCGGAGCACCCCCTCCCCGCCGGGCAGGTCCCAGTCATTCGCCCACCGCGCCTGATCCCGCCCTCCCGTGTCCGACAGGTATATTGGCTCTTCCCCTTGGAGACCCTGTGCCACCTGGAAAAGCGCCCCCTGTGTCCCGTGCCCGCCCGCGGCAGCGGGACAGCTCGGAGCACCCCCTCCCCGCCGGGCAGGTCCCAGTCATTCGCCCACCGCGCCTGATCCCGCCCTCCCGTGTCCGACAGGTATATTGGCTCTTCCCCTTGGAGACCCTGTGCCACCTGGAAAAGCGCCCCCTGTGTCCCGTGCCCGCCCGCGGCAGCGGGACAGCTCGGAGCACCCCCTCCCCGCCGGGCAGGTCCCAGTCATTCGCCCACCGCGCCTGATCCCGCCCTCCCGTGTCCGAAAAGGTTAGGGGCGTGTCCTGTCATTTGGGAGCGTGGCCTTAAAAGTGGGCGTGGCCTGTTTCCAGAGCGGCGGCCGCTAACGCGGCCGCAGATATTTTTCTTACCATTCCACGCATTGTCCTTTGGCTACAATTGATTGAACTCATTTCTCCGAAGAACTCCCTCATCATCTTAGTTACTATATGTTGATACTCAACTAACCTAGCCTATCCTAACTTCACAAAAACTGTCAATGAACACATCAACTTGCACTGAAAAGTACTTTGTCAAAAGAGCATAACCAAAAATCTTTAGTCGAGGTTCCTCCCAAGTTAACGAGAGCTCCAGATAGGAAAGCCCATAACAACATGAAGAAACTGAGAAAATCCCCACCACTAGGAGAGAGCCAAGAAAATATCTCACTAACCTCAGCAGCGACCTCCCAGAAATACACCCTCCTCTCAGATAGAGAATTCAGAGAGGAAATTGTCAGGATGATTCATGAACTCAACACAACTATGGAACGAACATCCAATAAATTAAGGGAGGATATGGATGCCGCGTTGGAACGCTCCACCAAGATAATCCAGGAAGAAATGAGAGCAGAAATTTCAAAGCTACGAACAGAAGTCACACAACTAAAAGAATCAGTAGATGAAATGAAAATCTCCGTAGGAGCCCTCAATAGTAGAATGACTACAGCCGAAGACAGAATCAGTGAACTTGAAGATGAGCTGCACAAAGCATATAGACAACAGCAAATAATGGCAAAAGACCTCAAAATGGCTCTAGAGCGAGTTAGAGTCCTAGGGGACGACCTCAGGAGAAACAACATAAGAATCATGGGAGTGCCGGAACCACACGGAACCAATCCCAATGAAAAAAACACCATTAAAGACATCATTGCTAAAAAATTCCCAGAGCTAGAGAATGTGGACATCCAGATACAAGGAGTCCGAAGGGTGCCAGCTAAAAGGGACCCAAATAGAAAATCCCCAAGGCATATCATAGTCAGAATGATGGATGCCGTGGATAGAGACACAATACTGCAAGCAGCAAGATCAAAGAAGGAGATCATATACAAAGGCGCACCCCTTAGATTCACAGCAGACCTATCAGAAGAAACCCTCCAAGCCCGAAGACAATGGTGGGATATAGTGAAAAAACTTCATGAAATGAATGCCTCACCAAGAATACTCTACCCGGCTAAACTCTCAGTTAAACTTGAAGGAACCATACATTATTTCATGGACAAGCAACAGCTCCGGAACTTCATGGACTCAAGACCAAATTTAAAAGAAGGACTCAAAGGGCTACTATAAGACAAGGAAAAAGACCTATAAGAACAACAAACCCTGCAAAAAAATGGCACAAAATCCAATGACAATAATCTCTCTTAATGTTAACGGGCTAAATGCACCAATCAAGAGGCATAGAGTGGCAAAATGGATTCGGAAACTAAACCCAACCTTCTGCTGCCTACAAGAAACACATCTGAATAGCCGGAACAAACACAGACTCAAAATCAAAGGATGGAAAACAATCCTGCAAGCAAACAGCCCCCTCAAAAAAAAAGCAGGGGTGGCCATACTAGTATCCGATAGCATTGATTTCAGGCTGAAAAAGATCAGAAGGGACAGCAAAGGTCATTTTATATTCATCAAGGGATATGTGCAACAGGAAGAAATCACACTCCTAAATGTATACGCACCTAATGAACGACCAGCGAAATACTTAAAAGAACTCCTAACAGAATTTAAGGAGGACATAACTAGCACCACGATAGTAGTTGGAGATTTCAACACTGCCTTATCACCTCTGGATAGATCGACAAGAACAACACTCAGCAAGGAAACGAAGGCCCTGAAGGAAGAAATGGAGGAGACAGGGCTAATAGACCTATACAGGGCTATATACCCCCAAAAGAAAGAATACACATTCTTTTCCAGTGCACACGGAACATTTTCCAAAATAGACCATGTTCTGGGCCACAAGTTATACCTTAATAGAATTGGAAAGATAGAAATTGTATCAACTATCTTTTCAGACCATGATGCACTGAAGATGGAAGTTAATCATGCACAGACTCGGAGAACCAAATCAAACACTTGGAAATTAAACAACTCACTATTGAACAATGAGTGGGTCACGGAGGAAATCAAGAAAGAAATTAAGAGATACCTCGAAACAAATGAGAATGAAGACACAAGCTACCAGAACCTATGGGACGCAGCTAAAGCTGTGTTAAGGGGAAAATTTATAGCTCTGCAAGCCTTCCTCAGAAAGGAAGAAAGGGCCTATATAGATAGTTTGACTTCGCAGCTCAAGATCTTAGAAGAGGACCAGCAAAAGGAACCCAAACCAGATCGAAGGAAAGAAATAATAAAACTTAGAGCAGAAATTAACGATATGGAAACCCGAAAAACAATCCATAAGATCAATGAAACAAAGAGCTGGTTCTTCGAGAAAATAAATAAGATTGATAAACCGCTAGCAAGACTCACAAAGAAAGAAAGAGAGAAAACCCTAATAAACCGAATCAGAAATGAAAAGGGGGACATCACAACAGAAACCAAGGAGATTCAAAGGATCATCAGAGACTACTTTGAAAGTCTGTATGCCACAAAACAAGAGAACCTAAAAGAAATGGATGAATTCCTTGACTCCTACAACCTCCCAAGACTGAGCCAAGAAGACGTGAAATACCTGAATAGGCCCATAAATATCAAGGAAATCGAAACGGTAATCAAAAGTCTCCCCAAAAACAAAAGCCCAGGTCCAGACGGATTCACTGGCGAATTCTTCCAAACATTCAAAGAAGACTTGTTGCCAGTTCTCCTTAAGCTTTTCCAGGAAATCGAAAAGACAGGAACCCTGCCGAACAGTTTCTATGAGGCACATATCTCCCTAATACCAAAAGCAAACAAAGACACCACTAACAAAGAAAACTATAGACCAATATCCTTGATGAATACCGATGCGAAGATTCTCAACAAAATACTAGCAAATAGAATCCAACAACTCATCAAAAAGATCATACACCATGACCAAGTGGGATTCATCCCAGGGATGCAAGGTTGGTTTAACATTCGGAAATCAATCAACATAATCCATCACATCAACAAAAGTAAAGATAAAAACCATATGATCATATCCATAGATGCAGAAAAAGCATTTGACAAGATCCAACACCCATTCATGATAAAAACTCTCACCAAAATGGGTTTTGGAGGAACTTTTCTCAAGATAGTCAAAGCCATCTACCATGAACCTATGGCGAGCATTATCATCAATGGAGAAAAACTAAGGGCTTTTCCTCTGAGATCTGGGACAAGACAAGGATGTTCACTCTCACCACTTCTCTTTAATATAGTACTGGAAGTATTAGCAATAGCCATCAGGCAAGAAAAAGATATTAAGGGGATTCAGATTGGAAAGGAAGAAATCAAGCTCTCACTATTCGCAGACGATATGATACTATACCTAGAGAAACCTAAAAGCTCTAGTAAGAAACTCTTAGAAACAATTGACCTATACAGTAAAGTCGCAGGCTATAAAATCAATACCCAAAAATCCATGGCCTTCCTATATGCAAACAATGAGACAGAGGAAAGGGACATGAAAAAAGCAATCCCATTCACAATTGTGCCCCAGAAAATCAAATACCTTGGAATCAGCTTAACTAAAGAAGTAAAGGACCTCTACAAAGAAAACTATAAAACGCTACTTCATGAAATAAAAGAGGACATGAGGAAATGGAAAAATATCCCCTGCTCATGGATAGGGAGAATAAACATTGTCAAAATGGCAATACTCCCCAAAGCATTATACAGATTTAACGCGATCCCTATGGGGATACCCATGGCATTCTTCAAAGAAGCGGAGCAAGCAATCCTGAAATTTATATGGAACAATAAACGCCCACGGATAGCTAAAACAATTCTTGGGAAAAAGATGATGGGAGGCATCACCCTTCCCAACCTTAAACTCTACTACAAAGCGGTAACAATTAAAACAGCATGGTACTGGAACAAAAGCAGAACTGCAGACCAATGGAACAGGGTGGAATATCCCCACACACAACCTCAAATGTATGATCATCTAATCTTTGATAAAGGTGCAAGAGATGTGAAGTGGAGCAAGGAAAGTCTCTTTAACAAATGGTGCTGGCAAAACTGGACAACCACATGCAAAAAAATGGGCTTAGAACTCGATCTGTCACCATGCACAAAAGTGAGATCAAAATGGATTAAAGACCTCAACATCAGACCACAAACCATAAGGTACATTGAAGACAAGGTAGGCAAAACCCTCCAGGATATTGAAGATAAAGGTATCTTCAAAGATGACACGGAACTAAGCAATCTAGTAAAAACAGAGATCAACAAATGGGACTACATTAAACTAAAAAGCTTCTGCACCGCAAGAGATACAGTGACCAGAATACATAGACTATCCACAGAATGGGAAAGGATATTTACACAATACCCATCAGATAAGGGGTTGATATCAAGGGTATATAAAGCACTGGTTGAACTCTACAAGAAGAAAACATCCAACCCCATCAAAAAATGGGGCGAAGAAATGAACAGAAACTTTACCAAGGAAGAGATACGAATGGCCAAAAGACACATGAAAAAGTGCTCTACATCACTAATCGTCAGAGAGATGCAGATCAAAACAACCATGAGATACCACCTCACACCACAGAGGCTAGCACACATCCAAAAGAACAAAAGCAACCGCTGTTGGAGAGGATGTGGGGAGAAAGGGACCCTTCTACACTGCTGGTGGGAATGCCGGCTAGTTCAGCCCTTTTGGAAAACAGTATGGACGACTCTCAAAAAACTTGAGGTTGAGCTCCCATTTGACCCAGCAATACCACTGCTGGGAATATATCCCAGAAAAGCCAAAAAGTATAGTCGAAGTGACATATGCACTTATATGTTCACCGCAGCACTGTTTACAATAGGCAGAATCTGGAAAAAACCCGAGTGCCCTAGAACAGATGACTGGTTGAAGAAACTCTGGTACATATATACAATGGAATACTATGCAGCTGTCAGAAAAAATGAGGTCATGACGTTTGCATATAAGTGGATCTACATGGAAAGTATCATGCTAAGTGAAATGAGTCAGAAAGAGAGAGACAGACATAGAAAGATTGCACTCATCTGTGGAATATAGAATAATAGACTATAAGACGAACACCCAAGAATAGTAGAAATAAGTACCAGGAGGTTGTCACCATGGCTTGGAGGCTGTTCTCTCATTCTGGGCAACTCAGAGAAGGGAACAGCAAGTAAAATGTGGTTGTTGGTCATGTGGGGGAAAGATGATGCGGGCCAAATATAGACTAGAGACTGAACGCAATGGCCACTCAACACCTTTATTGCAAACCACAACACCTAACCAGAGAGAGAGAACAAAAGGGAATTCCCTGCCATAGTGGCAGGGTGGGGTGGGGGGAGACGGGACTGGGAAGGGGGGGTGGGATGTTGGGTTTACTGGTGGTGGAGAATGGGCACTGGTGAAGGGATGGGTTATCAAACTTTGTAAGGGAGAAACATGAGCACAAAAATGTATAAATCTGTAACTGTACCCTCACGTTGACTCACTAATTAAAAATAAACTATTAATAAAAAAAAAAAAAAGAAAAGTTTTAGAAAATATGAGAAGAAAACATACTCAGTTACATGTCTAAAAAACTCCTTTTAACTTTTAAAACTAATTTATATTTTGTTTGAATCTCCTGTCAAAATATAAATATATACACACATATAATTCAAGAAAGTTCTGGAAATTATGACATGCAAAAGTAAAACATTAAAATTCTCAAACGTTGACTTTAGTGTTAATTGCTTTCTCAAAATGTAGAGAATAATTGATTCTAAAATTGGTAAGACAGACTCAAAGTACCAGATGAGAATGAGAGAGAGAGAATGAGCTAAAATATTTTAGGACCATTTTATAGAAGAGGAATACTTAAACCTTAAAAATAGAATTTTGTCTGGAGAAGTGATGACAACATCAATAAAATTATGGGCAAATTGAAGATCAATTGGAGCTAAATGTATAAGGAGTTGAAGATTGGAGAAGATAAATGTTTGGAAATAAAATTAAGTTTATTTTTGAAGAAACTAAATGCTACTTTCAGAATTGGAATCTGACTTTTATTCTTATTTGTTTAATTTTATACTTCTCTAAAGGTAATGTCTTATTTCTTTTAATTATATTTTATGTAGTTAGAATAGTGTCAAAGTTTCACTGTCACTGTCATTGTCATCCTTGCTCATCGATTTGTTCAAGCGGGCACCGGTACCGTCTCCAAGTGAGACTTGTTACTGTTTTTGACATATCAAATATGCCATGGGGAGCTTGCCAGGCTCTGTCGTGTGGGCAAGATACTCTAGGTAGCTTGCCAGACTCTCCGAGAAGAGCAGAGGAATCGAACCCAGGTCGGCTGTGTGCAAGGCAAATGCCCTACCCGCTGTGCTATTACTTCAGCCCAGTGTCAAAGTTTATATTATTGAAATAAAAAAAATTACCTCCTCCCCTGCCCACACACCTATAAATTTCCATCACTGTATCTATATCTTTTCTGCTTCGGTTTTCTTCCCCAGGTTTGATAATTGGTTTGGTGCTACAATGTTAAACGCTTCTCATTGTACAGTGCTTTCTGTTCTTTTATTTTTATTTTTTTTTAATAATCCACTGATGAGTGATATTATCTAGTATTTGACTTCTCTCTCACTTGTTCTTCTTAATGTAATAACTTCTAGTTCCATCCTTATTGCAACGGGCTGCAAAACCTCATATTTTCTTACAGCTGTTAAGTATTCCAGTGTGTATAATACCAAACTTATGGATTTATCTGCAGTTGAACACTTGGATTTCTTCCATAATGTGGCTATTTACTAAGTGGTATGGTGGACATGGGTATATATGCATCTTTCAAATTAATGTTTTTGTGTTTTGAGAATATGGACCAATAAGTGGAATCATGAGGTCATGTGGAATTCTTATTTTGTGAGAAGTCTCCATGTTGCTTTACACACAGGTTTAGCCAGATAACAATCTCACCAGCAGTGAATGAGGGGGTCCCTTCTCACCTCACCATATCCCCAACAATACTGATTGCTTCCAAGCTTTTAGATACATGCCATTTTTATGGGTGTGAGATGATATTTCATGATTCTTTCAATATTCTCTTCATTTGTGTGTCTTCTTTGGGGAAATGTTTGTTCACCTACTGTCCCATTCTCTAATGGGTTATTGAACATTTTGTTGTAATCTGTGAATGCTTTGTAAATCCTGAAAATTAGCCCTTTATATGATAATCGTGTGCACATGTTTTCTTCCATTTTCTAGGGTGTCCTTTTATTATTGTCTTGAGATTCTTTTGTCATGTAAAGATTTTTGTTTTAGTATTAATTTGATGCAGTCCCATTTGTCTATTTTCTCTGTTTATTTTGGTGTTGGGCCATACCTGATTTGCTCAGGGCTAACTGCTTGCTCTGTGCTCACATATAACTCCTAGTGGTGCTCAGGGGACCACATGTACTGCTTGGGATTAAATGAGGGCTGACTGCAAAAAAGGCAAGCACCTTACTTATGTACTGTCTCTCTGATCCCTATTTTTATTGTCATTGTCTTTAGAATAAAATCATTGAAGATTCCTACTAGGTACATTTCCTGAAGGGTTCTATCTATTCTTTTTGCGTTTTATGGATTCTGGTATAATATCAAGGCCTTTAATACATTTAGAGCTAAATTTTGTGATTGGTGTGAGAAATTA
This sequence comes from Sorex araneus, assembly GCF_027595985.1. NCBI lineage: Eukaryota > Metazoa > Chordata > Mammalia > Eulipotyphla > Soricidae > Sorex > Sorex araneus. The sequence continues at coordinate 150,280,532 of NC_073303.1, read as the reverse complement.
TTGTAAATTCTTTCTTTCTTTTTTATAAAACGTTTATTCCATTTCCCCAATACCATTTAATAAAAAGACATTTTTTCTCAATTTGATGTACTTAACTCCTTTGTCATATAGATTAACTGCCATAAATTTGAGGGTTTATCTCAGAACTTCCAATTCTGTGTGCCTAACATTATTCTAGAACAACACGGTTTTGATTACAAAGCTTTATAGCACAATTCAAAGTAAGAAAATGCCATAACAACCATCTTCATTTTTCTTATAATTGCCTTGGTTACTTGTGGATTTTTATGGTTCCCTACAAATCTTAGTAACAATTTTTTCCATGTCCTTGAAGAATGTCTTAGAAAATTTGATGGGAATAGAATTAAATCTTTATACTACTTTGGATAAGAAGGTCATTTTGATGTTGGTTCTTCCAATGCACAAAGGCAGAATATTTTTTCATTTAACTAGAGTCCTATTTTATTTCTTTCAATAGTGCCTTTAAATTTTCTCTGTAGTAGTCATTTATTTTATTAGGAATCCTTTATTAACTTCCTAAAATGGTGCTTGCCACCATTTTATTTATTTATTTAAGGTTTTATTATTAAATCACTGAGACAGATCTTTACAAAGCTGTTTATGTTTAGGTTTCTGTCATGCAGTATTCCAATACTCATCCTGCCACCAGTGTACATTTCCCAGCACCAGTATCTCCAGCTTCCTCCCATCAGCCCGCTCTCCCCATCCCACACCCACCTCCCTCTATGGCAGGCATTTTTCTTCCTTTTTTCTCCTCTCTCTCTCTCTCTTTCTCTCTCTCTCTTTCTCTCTCTCTCTCCTTTTGGCCATTGTTGTTTGCAGTACATATACTAAAATGTTGTCAGGTATATTCCTTTACCTACTTTTAACACTCAGTTCTTGCGCAGCGTGATTATTTCTACCTATTATTGTAATTCTGGTCCCTTCTCTGTCTTACCTACACTCTGCCCCACACACACTTGTGATCTTGTGATTGATTCTAACAATTTACCAGTCTTCCCAAACCCTGCTTTCCCTGGCCATGGATATGTCTTTTATTATATATACATATATATGTATATATATGTTACATGCCACAAATGAATGCAGTCCTTCTATGTCTGTCCTTCTCTTTCTGACTTATTTCACCCACCAGGATACTCTAAGTCCATCAATTTATACGCAAATGCAATGATTTCATCTTTCCTAACAGCTGCATATCATTCTATTGTGTAGATGTGCCATAATTTATCCATTTTTCTGTTCTTGGGCACTCAGGTTGTTTCCAGATTCTTTGCCAAGATTTTAAATGGATTGCATTTTTTATTTCTTTCTCTTCTTGTTCATTATTTGCACAGACTGATGCCACAAAATTTTGTGCTATTTTGCAGCCCACGACCATACACTTTTAATTATTTCTAAGAGTTTTTGATAGTCTTTATAATTTCTCATACATATTATCATACAATAGCTTATAACATATAATTGAGTATCATATCACATATTCAAATAGTTTTTTTTTTAATTTTTCAACTTGGATCAGTTTGATTCCTTTTACTTGTCTGATTGCTTTGGCAAGAATTTCAAACCTACATGGTTTAAGTGGCTATACTTGACTTGTGTCTGATCTCAAGGTAAGGCTTTCAGTTTTCACTATTATGATATTATCTATGAGATTTTGTAAATAGCTGTTACTATTATAGTTGTTACAGTCATGCTCCTGCTCTGCAAGACTTTAGATATTGTACAGTGGGTAAGGTGCTTGCCTTGCACAAAGCTGACCCACTCAAGCTGTCCCCTGAGCACTGTCAGAAGTAACTTTTGAGTGCAAAGCCAGAAATAACCCTGAAGTATTGCCAGATGTGGTCCAAACCCCATCCCCAAAAGTTTTCTATGCATCAGTTGATATAGTTATATGAAGTTTATCTTTGGTTTATATGTTACAAAATTCCGTTAATTGTCAAGTTGCTCGAGCGGTCTCAGTAACCTCTACATCTCTACATAAGTCCTATCACTGAGATTTTAGAAGCCTCTCTCTTGTCAGCCTTCCCAACGATGCTAAAATAGAGGCTCCTTCAGGGTCAGGGGAATGATTACTGGCTTTGGCATATAGATACACCATGGGAAGCTTTCGAGGCTGTCCCATGTGGGCATGAAGCTCTCAATAGCTTGCTAGTTTCTCCCAGAGGGAGAAGTAGGTTATAAGATGTCTTCTGGGAGCTTGCTTTTAAGTTAAGTCTCTGGATGTTGGCTGTTGATGGGATTACACACACCTGGGTTCCTCTGCCGGTACCTTCATGCGTGAGGCTTGTCAAATGTGTGGAGAGGGGCCTCCAGCATGGCTGTGGCTAGGTTCTGGTGGTCTTCGGCCACTGGGAGCTCTGCTTGTGGCTGGGAGGGAAGCTGTAGCCCATCACCTCTGAGGGGCCCTGGGGAAGACAGCCAGGCGTGAAGGCAAGAGACTCTCTGTTTATATGTGTACTACATTAATTGATTTGCATATATTGGACTATCCTTGATGCTTGATCAAGTTATGAATCCTACTTGATCATGGTATATGAGACTTTTGATATATTGTTCACTGAGTTCACTGAATTTTTGAGGATCTTTGCATAATGTTTATCAGAGATATTTGTCTATATATTTTTTCACTAATTTCTCTGTCTACTTTTGGTATTAAGATAATGTTGGCTTCATAGAAGCTGTTAGGAAGAATTCCCATTTCACTTACAATTTGAAAGAACTTGAAAAGTAGTACCACTGAGTTTTCTTCAAAATTTTTGGTAGAACTCCCTAGTGTTCTCATCTGGTCCAGGGCCCTTGTTCTTGGGGAGATGTCTAATTACTGCTTTAGTTTCTTTAATCTTTGGTCTTAAGAATTGTTTTAGTATTCATAAGATAATATCTAGAATTTTACTATTGTGAGTAGTGATTCCACAAACAAAAGAGTGAAAATATCTTTTCAAAATAGGGTTTTTAAGTTTGGGTAGATGTCAAGAAGTGGAATTGCTGGGTCATATGGAAGCTCAATACTTAATATTTTGGGGATTTTGTTATATTTTCCGTAGCTCTATCTTTTGTTGATTCTATTAAAATACTCCTTTCATACTAAGAACTTCTTTTTCATGTGAGCTTTTTGTATTGATGAGGTTTTATTTCTGAATGAATGCTTTCCCACAATCCTTACGCTCAAAATTATTCTCTATCTATTTTTTGATTGGTGTTAAAGTTTTCTGACTTGATAAAGTATTTTTGCACATTCATTAAACTATACATACCTCTCTCCAGTGTGGGTATTCTGATATCAACTGACATATTTCTGATGGCTGAATGTTCTCCCACATTACTTACACTAAAGAATTTATGAAAAAGCTGATACACGGTGAGGTTTAATTTATGACGGCTGACTTTTGTCACATCCCTTTTAGGCAAAGGGTTTTTTGTCACTATAGTTTCTCTGATAACTATTTCCTAACATCTGAATAGAAATTTTTCCACATTTATTAGATTTCTCTATGACTCTTTTGATAAAGAAAGATTATTTTTGATTGAAGATATTTTCATATTTCTAACTTTTGTAGGGCTTCTGCCGATATGGAGTATAAGAGACAAGTATATCAGGGAAAACTTAGAAAACTTTATCATATTCAGTATATTGAAAAATTTCTCTCCAGGTATAGATTTTAAACTCAATGCAGTTTTGTTACATTCTCTGGTTTCACTTCCATGTGAATTTTTCTGTCTAATGAGACTTGTCATTTAGCTAAAAACTTTTCAATAGTCATTAAAAGCACAGGGATTCTCTCCAGTCTGACTCCTACATTTAATGAGGTATGACATGCATGTTAAACGTTTCCTACTTTCCTACATTCAGGATTGCTCAGGCTGGCCTCACTTTTTTATTTGAAGGTATTTCTACACTGATTTAAACATAATGTGAGCTATAACCATAAGAAATAACCTTGTGGAAGCTTTCCAAGCTAATTGATTATTTCCTATATATATTCCCTTGTGATTGAGTTTAAACTACGTTTTAATCTCATTCCTTCTGAAAAATTTGCAAAGTGAATTGCCTTTAAAAAGTATAAGGTCTGTTCTTTCTCTAATACCATGCACAAAAGTTAAATAAGAATGAATTAAATGCCTCAATATCAGATCTGAATCTGAATCCATACCTTCTTGAGGAAATTATGGACAACCTTTCTATGCCATTGAAACTAGTGGAATATTTAAGGAGTCAGCACCCTGGGCCAAACAAACAGAAGCAAAGATGAACAACATTAAAATAAGAAGCTTCTGCACCTCAAAGGAACTGGGTAATCAAAATATAAAGACACCGCACATACTGGGAGAAAATATTTGTCTATCACTCATCTGTAGAGGTTTAATATTCAACATGGATGGATATTATCTAATGCTGGTTATAAAAAATATATATATTTATCTATAACCTAACTCCATCAAAAAATGGGGGGACTTTTACTTCCTTGGTTAAGCTGATTCCGAGGTACCTGATTTTCTGGGGCACGATTGTGAATGGGATTGCTTTTTTCATGTCCTTTTCCTCTGCCTCATTGTTTGCATATATGAAGGCCATGGATTTTTGGGTATTGATTTTGTAGCCTGCAACTTTCCTATATAAGTCTATTGTTTCTAAGAGTTTCTTAGTAGAGGTTTTAGGCTTCTCAAGATATAGTATCATGTCGTCTGCAAATAGTGAGTGTTTGATTTCTTCCCTTCCTATCTGGATGCCCTTAATCTCTTTTTTCTTGTCTAATAGCTATCGCAAGTACTTCCAGTACTATATTGAAGAGGAGTGGTGAGAGTGGGCATCCTTGTCTTGTGCCCGATCTCAGAGGAAAGGCCCTTAGTTTTTCCCCGTTGAGGATAATGCTTGCCGTAGGCTTGTGATAGATGGCTTCGACTATCTTCAGGAAAGTTCCTCCAAACCCCATTTTGGCGAGGGTTTTCATCATGAAAGGATGTTGGATCTTGTCAAATGCTTTCTCTGCATCTATTGATATGATCATATGGTTTTTGTCTTTACTTTAACGCTACTCCATGAAATCAAAGAGGACATGAGGAAATGGAAACATATACCCTGCTCGTGGATAGGGAGAATCAATGTTGTCAAAATGGCAATACTCCCTAAAGCATTATACAGATTCAATGCGATCCCTATAAGTATACCCATGACACTCTTCAAAGAAATGGATCAAGCAATCCTAAAATTCATATGGAATAACAAACGTCCAAGGATAGCTAAAACAATTCTTGGGAAAAAGATGATGGGAGGCATCACCCTCCCCAGCCTCAATTTTTACTACAAAGCAGTAACAATTAAAACAGCATGGTACTGGAACAAAGGCAGAGCCGTAGACCAATGGAACAGGGTGGAATATCCCTACACACAACCCCAAATGTATGATCATCTAATCTTTGATAAGGGAGCAAGAGATGTGAAGTGGAGCAAGGAAAGCCTCTTTAACAAATGGTGCTGGCACAACTGGACAACCACATGCAAAAAAATGGGTTTAGACCTTGACCTGACACCATGCACAAAAGTCAGATCAAAATGGATTAAAGACCTCAACATTAGACCACAAACCATAAGGTACATTGAAGACAAGGTCGGCAAAACCCTCCACGATATTGAAGATAAAGGTATCTTCAAATGTGACACGGAACTCAGCAATCTAGTAAAAACAGAGATCAACAAATGGGACTACATTAAACTAAAAAGCTTCTGCACCGCAAGATATACAGTGACCAGAATACAAAGACTATCCACAGAATGGGAAAGGATATTTACACAATACCCATCAGATAAGGGGTTGATATCAATGGTATATAAAGCACTGGTTGAACTCTACAAAAAGAAAACATCCAACCCCATCAAAAAATGGGGCGAAGAAATGAACAGAAACTTTACCAAGGAAGAAATACGAATGGCCAAAAGGCACATGAAAAAGTGCTCTGCATCACTAATCATCAGAGAGATGCAGATCAAAACAACCATGAGATACCACTTCACACCACAGAGACTGGCACACATCCAAAAGAACAAAAGCAACCGCTGTTTGAGAGGATGTGGGGAGAAAGGGACCCTTCTACACTGCTGGTGGGAATGCCGGCTAGTTCAGCCCTTTTGGAAAACAGTATGGACGATTCTCAGAAAACTAGAGGTTGAGCTCCCATTTGACCCAGCAATACCACTGCTGGGAATATATCCCAGAGAGGCAAAAAAGTACAATCGAAACAACATCTGCACATGTATGTTCATCGCAGCACTGTTTACAATAGCCAGAATCTGGAAAAAACCCGAATGCCCCAGAACGGATGACTGGCTGAGGAAACTTTGGTACATCTATACAATGGAATACTATGCAGCTGTTAGAAAAAAGGAAGTCAAGAATTTTGTAGTTAAGTGGATGGGCATGAAAAGTTTCATGCTGAGTGAAATGAGTCAGAAAGAGAGAGACAGACATAGAAAGACTGCACTCATATATGGTATATAGAATATCAGAGTGGGAGACTAATACCCAAGAACTGTAGAAATAAGTACCAGGAGGTTGACCCCATGGTTTCGCGGCTGGCCTCACGTTCCGGGGAAAGGGCAACTCAGAGAAGCGATCACCAACTACATTGTAGTTGAAGGCCATGTGGGGGAAGGGAGTTGCGGGCTGAATGAGGGCTAGAGACTGAGCACAGCGGCCACTGAACACCTTTATTGCAAACCACAACAGCTAATTAGAGAGAGAGAACAGAAGGGAATGCCCTGCCACAGTGGCAGGGTGGGGTGGGGGGGAGATGGGATTGGGGAGGGTGGGAGGGACGCTGGGTTTACGGGTGGTGGAGAATGGGCACTGGTGAAGGGATGGGTTCCCGAACTTTGTATGAGGGAAGTATAAGCACGAAAGTGTATAAATCTGTAACTGTACCCTCACGGTGATTCTCTAATTAAAAATAAATAAATTATAAAAAAAAATGGGGGGAAAGAAATGAAGAAAAACTTCCTCAAACAAGATACACAAATGGACAAAAGTCTATGAAAGAAATGTTCTGCATCACTAATTGTCAGGGAAATGCAAGTCAAAAAAATAAGATGTCATCTTACACAAGAGAATGGTACACGTGAGAAAAAAGAAATCAACACCCCCAAGAATAACCAGTGTTGGTTTTCACTGGGAGTAATAAAAGACCCTCATTCATTGCTGGTGGGAGTAATGTCCTGTCCAGCCTTTGTGGAAAATAATATGTCTATTCTTCAAAATCCTTTAAACTGACCTTCCATTTGATCCAGAATTTCCACTTAGAATATGTCCCAGGGACCCAAAGCACATTGAAGAGAAGACATGTGTACCTCTATGTTTATTGCAGCACTATTTACAATAACCCAAGTCTGGGAACAACACAAGTGACAAAGAACAGATGACTGGATAAAAAAATATGGCACATATACACAATGGAATATTGCTTAGTCATAAGAAAATTTTAAATCAAGCAATTTGCTACTACATAGATGGATCTAGTGAGTATCATACTGTAAAAAACTAAAGCACGCCAAGGGCCGTGTGCACTCACAAGCTCTCTGGGCGGCTCTGTCTCACCGCCCGCGTTCGGTGCTCTGGAACCACTGTGTGTGGCTGTTGGTCAAGGGCAGGCAATGGAAGGAAGAAGGACAAACTGTTGCTCGATCAGTTTATTTCATTCTCTCTTTCTGCTTCTCTCCCGGGTCTCGATCTCTCTCAGGATATGTGGATCTGGCCCCCAAACCCACTCTTACAGCCTAGTTAAATCCCCCCAAGCATGAGGGTGTTGGGGCGTACACATAGGTGTGGTCACAATCAATAGGGTAAGGTTCCTTTCCCTCAGGGGATGGTTCTCCTAGGACTGATTCTCTTTCAGCAGGAGGATCCACCCAAGGGCGGAGTCACATGAGTGTGTTTCTCCTCTCCTCATCCAGCAAACATATAAGAATTCATAATATTAATAATTTTGTATGGACACAATAAGAAATGCATTAAAGCTTATAGAATTTCTCTCTGAGGCCATCTCGATCTCAGACTACAGTGCTCAGGTCAGATCAGTCTTTCCTATCCCTAGCAGAGTCCTAGTCTTGTCATTACTTTTGGATCATGACAGCATTTGTCTATGATCAAGCTCTTAACTTATAGTTAAGAATTAGGCACTTTGGCCAGGCCCATCTCACTTATGTGCCAGGGTAGCACATAACTCACTGCTTACCCTGGATCCATCCCGTCCCTCGTTGGGACCCTGCTTTTGGGATGCTTGGAACTGAGGGCAACGGAGGCTTAAGTGGAAAAAGCAGATGCCTGGGAATGAATAATATAAAAGCCAATTAAGTCCCAAGTTACAAAAGCATAATATTGTCTTCTTGTGTCTGTATAAAAAGGACATTGCTTTAAAGTAACTTATTCAAAAGGCATAAAGAGAGGAGAAAGGCAATATTATAATATTCAGTGTCCTAGGAAGGTCTGACCTTACAAATTAGCAGAGTCAGATTAGGGGAAAGTGGATTAACTATTTTGGGGAAGAGAGCATAGAAAAGTGATTACAGCTAAACAAAGGGATGGGAGTGACTCGGGAACACCTTGATGGGTGTGACTGGGGTAAGCCCAAACTCGGGAAAAACCGGGATGAGGTCCTTGAGGCAAGCAGGGGAAAGGACAAAGTAATGTCATCCTATATCATACCAAGTGAAGTAAGTTAGAGAGAAAAAGACTAACATAGAATGATCTTCTTTATGCAAGATATAAAGAAACATAGTCAGGAGATAACAATTGCCCAAAATAATAGATACAAAAAAACATAAAAACTCGTCCTCAGAAGGAAACATATCATGGTTAGGGATCTGTGGGTATTAAGCACAGACAAGAGAACACTCCAGTGATGGAGAAAAGTGGCCAACCAGGAGAAGGAAGAGGTGCTGAAAGACAGAAAAATGTTATGCATGAAACCCTATCAGAAATTTTTGTAAACCACAATGCCAAATTTTTTTTTTTTTTAAAAGTGCCTTTCACAGAGCAGGCTAGTGGGTGGAAGAGAAACTGGGGCCATCGAAGGAAGGAAGTGGACATTGGTAAAGGAATTTGTGTTGCATCATTGTGCCTAAAATCCAATCAGAAATAACTTTGTAAACCACAGAGACTAAATATTTTCTTAAAGGAAAAAAAATAAGTATAAGCTCTGAGATCAGTGGAAATATTATAGTAACTCCTTCCTTCATCAATTTATTATCTTTTAAAGATTATGGAAATTTGCCTCTTAAATACTGACTTTCTATATGCATTTATAGCATTCTTTGACTTCTGAGTAGATTTTCTTTATATCTGTGCATCATTCAGTGGTAACTTTTTATTTCAACAGAGAATAGCATATAGCTTGGTCAATTTATATCCTTCTCATGTAGAAATGATGCAGCACAGAAGATCAATATGCAGTCAAAGTAACTTTCTAAAACTCCAGTGAGGTCTAGGGCTTCTGATTTCCTGAAGGAGGAGGGAAGTGGTTTTTGGGGAGGCTCAAGGAAGCAGTCATCCCATTTTTATGCCATGTGGATTCAGGGGTGAGACATCCTTGGTCAAAGGCTTAAATTCACATGTGATACGATACAGGTGTGCATTCTAACCACCATGATGCTCCCTGCACAGTCACCACAACCACGATAAAGGTGGAATCTGCATCCATTCTGTGGAAACCAATGCTGGCTTTTCCCAACTAGGGTATGTTACCTTAAGAGTGGTCAACACTTTCTCTCTTGTATTTTCCATATGAATTTTGTTTTTTTGTAATTATTGGGTTTGAGAGGTGATTAGTTATTCTTTGGAGGGAGACAAGCTAAGGCCTGGTGCAAATTGTGGCGTGGGGAATACCTCTTTGAAGCTTCCTGAGCACAGAGTGAAACAAGTCAATCCCAGAAGCTAAAGTATGAAAATATGATCTTGTCTGTGACAGGCCTGACCCCCGTCTAAATTTACCAAAGTGTTTTTAAATATTACACTATATTTTAAAAATAAATTTAAATATTTTTAAAAAAATATTAATTTTAAATATTAACATAATGTTAAGGATGAACTTACTTCGCAGTACATTTTCTTCTTAAACAATTGATTTTTGTAAGGTTTTAAAAGAAAAAAATCTAATTGATTAATATCTAAGGATAAAGAAAATTAGGTTCATGATGGCTATCTTCAATATGTTTGCATTTATTACACATATACTCAATTTAATTCATGTGGTACATTTATTGGTATATTTGACCAAAAATCTTTTAATGATTAAATTAACTTATGATTAAATTAACTTGGCCTTTGGATTCTAGTTAGAAATATGGTTCCATGACATTAGGATTTAACAGCTATTATTAAATTATACTCATCAAAAAATGAAGTCTGGATATATGCTCTTTTAGTACACACTTGTAAGATACCATTTTCAAATAAATCTTTAAGGTTAATTGAATGATATGCTGTTACGTACTTGGGCTTTTTAACACATAGGCAGATTTATATTTTCCTCTGCTCACAAAGTCCCTTTATAACGTTTTGTTTTAAATCCCTTCACAGGAAACATCTTGCTTATGGTATTTCAGATACTCACTAATATATTTTATAGGGGAATCAATGTAAAAATCTATTGTTCTTAGAAGCAATGTGACTTAGGAGCCAAGTAAAAATCTGAGGGGTCTTTATTATTACTGGCAAACTATGAAACACACTTGAATGACCTTTGTGATTATGTCCATGAAATAATAATTTTAAAAAACTGCCCAAGCCCATGTGCTCCTTGCACCCACATGGCCAAGCACATGTGGTGCATAAGTACAGGTGGTGCCTGAGCTCATGTGGTGCTCTAGCACTTGTGTCACCTGAGCACTTGTGTCACCTAAGCACATGTGTCTCCCGCATCTCCCCTCCTGAGATGTGTACTCTCATGCTTTCGTGTTTTATGCTAGGATGTGCATAGAGGCACTCTCTGCCCTTGAAGAAGCCCAAGTTCTCTCCTGAGTGCGTTTCTCTCTCTCTCTCTCCCTCTCTCTCTCTCTCTCTCTCTCTCTCTCTCTCTCCCCACACCTTCAAGCCCCTCCCCGCCCCCCCCCCCCAATAAAATCTATTTTACTTCACTGCTTTTCTACTCCTAAAATTCCTTTTGCGAGCGAGAAAAGAACCAAGTAACTCTGGGTCCTGGGTGGCAGAGGCAAATCAGGCAAATCAGGAAAGTGACCATCTTTTCCTCCCCACTTCACATGAGCCACCCATGGGACCCACGGACATCACACTCAAGTTTGCTTTACTGAACTACCTGGCCCCCTGAGCATTGCAGGATGCAGTCCTGGAGGTCTCCAAGATTTATACTCTGGAAGCCTCTAAATAGCAACGGGGTGGCCTGGTTATCCTTGGGCTCTTGCATTGGACTTCCAGCTTGATTGCCTGAGAATTGCCTGTGGGGCATTTAAGCCTTCAGAACACTGCTTGGAAAATTCTTCTTTCACCAAAAAAGAACCGTGACAGACACATGAGCACATCTATAATAAGGGTGTTCTTTTCTTTCATATCTTTTGTTAAGTTGATTTCCAGATATTTAATGTTTTGAGGCACAATTGTGAATGGGATTTAAAAAGTATCTCTACAGTTCATTATTTGCATATAGAAATGCCTTGGATTTTTGTGTGTTAATTTTGTACCCTGCCACTTTAGTGTAAAACATTATTGTCTTGGGGATTTTTTTTGGTAGTCCATAGGGTTTTCTTAACATTGTATCATCACCTGCAAATAGTGATAGATTGATTTCTTTTCCAATCTGGGTACCCTTAGTATAAATTTATTGCCCATTTTCTATAACAAGTCATTTCAATTATATATTGAATAGTAGTACCAAAAGTTGATTACTATGTCTTGTGCCTGAACATAGAGGGAAGGCTTTCAGTTTTTCTCTTCTTTTCTTTTCTTTTCTTTTCTTTTCTTTTCTTTTCTTTTCTTTTCTTTTCTTTTCTTTTCTTCTTCTCTTTTATTGAATAACCATGAGAAAAAAAATACAAAGCTTTCAGGTTTAAGTCTCAGTCATACAATGATTGAACCCTCATCCCTTCACCAGTGCACATGTTCCACCACCAAGAACCCCAATATAACCCCCTTCCACCCAGCCCCCACCTAAGTAGCTAATAATCTTCATTTTATTTTCTATACTTTGAATACATTCAATATTTCAATAGAGAACTCACTATTATTGTTTGGAATTTTTCCCCAACAATCAGGCCTGCTGAAAAGGCATCATTTAATAATTTCTTTTCATTGCTGAGAATGAAGATTCTATGAGCTCGTGCTGCCGAGCGGTTTTGGATTTCTGATATTTTAGTTCAGTTCACAGTCTAGATGCATTTCTGTAAGAAGCCACTCTGGGTGCCAAAATGGGTTAGAAGACCTCTTGGATCATAGTCTGTACGAGCAGAGGGTCTGTTTTGCGAGCAGCAGCTCCGGATCTTATCCGGGCCGAAGGCGTGATGGTACCGCCCCCATCCCATGATCACCTATGAGCCACAGCATTGCAAAGTTCCTACCTCTGGGTGGAAGTCTTAGGGGTTAGCTCTCGCCACGTGGATGATGCCGCCGCTGCCATTTTGCGCACAGAAAAACAGGGTGGAAAGGGAAAATCCCTTCCTGGGTGGCAAGTAGTCGTAGTACAGCTCATAGTCTAGATGCATGCCTCTAAGAAGCTGCTCTGGGTGCCAAAATGGATCATAGTCTGTACAAGCAGAGGGTCTCGCTTTCAGTATTTCACCATTGAGTATTGTAGCACTGTAGCACTATTTACACACAGTGACAGTTTAACATCAAAAATCTTCCTTTCTATCAGAAAGAGAGAGACAGACATAGAAAGATTGCACTCATCTATGGTATATAGAATAACAGAGTGGGAGACTAACACCCAAGAACTGTAGAAATAAGTACCAGGAGGTTGACTCCATGGCTTCGAGGCTGGCCTCACGTTCCGGGGAAAGGTCAACTCAGAGAAGCGATCACCAACTACATTGTAGTCGAAGGCCATGTGGGGGAAGGGAGTTGCGGGATGAATGAGGGCTAGAGACTGAGCACAGCGGCCACTCAACACCTTTGTTGCAAACCACAACAGCTAATTAGAGAGAGAAAGCAGAAGGGAATGCCTTGCCACAGTGGCAGGGTGGGGTGGGGGGGAGATGGGATTGGGGAGGGTGGGAGGGACACTGGGTTTACGGGTGGTGGAGAATGGGCACTGGTGAAGGGATGGGTTCCCAAACTTTGTATGAGGGAAGTGTGAGCACAGAAGTGTATAAATCTGTAACTGTACCCTCACGGTGATTCTCTAATTAAAAATAAATAAATTAAAAAAAAAAAAAACTTAACAATATACATTAAGTAAATAAATATCATATGACAAAGGAAAAAAAAAAATCTTCCTTTCTAGTTTTCATGTATTAATTTCTTTTTCCTGCTTCACTGCTATTGTGAGGAATTTCAGTAGTATATTAAATGATAGAAAATAAATCCACATACTTGCTATATGCTTGAATTTAGAAAGAAAAGATTTCAGGATTTTGCCAGAGTATGATATTAGCTGTCTGCTTGACTTACTGGACTGGAGTGAGAGCACAGAGGATAGGGCATTTGCCTTGCACGCGGCTGGCCCAGGTTCGATTCTTTTGTCCCTCTCGGAGAGCCCTGCAAGCAACCAAGAGTATCCCAGAGCCTGGCAAGCTTCCCGTGGTGTATTCAATATGACAAAGACAGTAACAAATCTCACAATGGAGAGGTTACTGGTGTCCGCTCGAGCAAATCAACGGAACAATTGGACGATAGTGTTTCACAATTTTTCACTTGATTTACTGTAACAAGTCCCATTTGTTCATTGTATATTATCCTTTACACACACGAACACACACACACACACACACACACACTGATGATTTCACTTTTCTTTTGTTGAAGATCATCTCATTTCATTTCATTTCATTCATGTTCCTGAGGAATGATGGATGATCTTTAGTATCTTTTATTAGTAATGACTTTGCTTTGGTGTTAGGTATGTTGGCTACACTGATGTTTTTATGAAGAACTCTTATTTTAATATCTTGGAAAAGCTGGGGAATATGGAAAAATTCTTCTTTGAAGAATTTGTAGAACTCACTAACGACTTTGTACAGACCCAAGATCTTTTGTTAGTGAGATTTTTATTAGTGCTTTAATTTCCTTGCTTGTAATTGGTCTGCTAAGATTTTCTTCTTCCTCCTGATTTAATCTTAGGAGGTTGTTGTTTTGTGTTTGTTTGGGGACACAACATTTTATTGTGGTAACTTTGCCAGTGGTCCTTGAGACTTAATCTGGCTCTGTTTTTAGTGTTTAACCTTGGATTACTTGGGGGACCACAAGTAATTGGTGTTGGAGATGAAACTGAGTTATTACATTTAATGGAAAAACCTTAACCCTTAAACTATCTCTCAGACCTGTAAGGATAGTTATTTTGAGGTGGTTATAATGACTGAGAGAAAGCTAATGAAACACATAGTAACTTGAGCTATTGCTTTACAGATTTCATCACAGCTAGAAGCTGATAGATTTTAAACAAATAAGATGGCAATTTTTATTATTGTACAAGAAGTTAAGAATTCTCACATTACTATATGTGAAAATTCACAAAATTTATAACTGACAATATTAAAATGTTGTAAATATTGTTCATATCTTGGCAATAGAAAATATTTCAGTTTATAAAATGATAAAATGTTTCTTTTTTACATAATTAGGTTGCACATATATCAGAACTGTGTCACAAATATTTAGTCATAAATAAAATAATGAAAAATCAGCGTCACAATTACATTTTAAAATAGTACATTTAAAAAGTTTTACATTTTACTACCTACAGTGAATTGTAGACATCTGATAGAATACTTCTCCCTCTTGGAGAAACTTGCAAGCTACTGAGAGTTTACTGCCCACACCACGGGGAGAGCCTGGCAAACTCCCTGTGGCGTATTCATATGCCAAATACAGTAAGAGTGATGGCTCTCATTCCCCTGACCCTGAAGAGGAGCCTCTAATGTGGCACCATTGGGAAGGACGAGTAAAGAGAGTCTGCTGAAATCTCAGGGCTAGGATGAGATGATCAACGGAATGACAGTGATTGATACAGTGATACAATGAATTGTAAAGGTTTAATTGTAGCTTATACAAAATGATTCATGCTGAATGCAACATGCAATGACAGTATTAAAGTTTTCACTCCTGAAATTCTGCTATAAAAAACAGAACCTCTGAGAATGAAATTGGTCTTGAGATCTGGCCATAGTATATTGAGTTGAAAGTATGAAGAATGCAGAATAAAAATTAAATTACGTGTGTGTGTGTGTGTGTGCGCGTGCGCATGCAAGTGTGCAAGAGGTTGAGAAAACATAAGTGAAGGAGTCTTTACCCTCTACTCCAATTTTAAGATTTGGTTAACTAGGATGAATGAAGGTTCCTGTCACCTTGATCTTCAGTGACCACAGGTTCTGTGATACTAAGCAAAATAGCACCTAATATAGAAAATGGGGTCTTTCTGCCAAGCCAAGTATTGTAAGTCAACTTGATTGGGTCATAATAAATAATAATAACAAATAAATTTAAAATAATTTAAAGAAAATACTCTAATCAAGCAATATGATATAAAGTTTTATTATTTCTAATGAACCTATGTGGATGTGATCTCCATTTTCTTATAAAGTCAGAAAAAATAATTGACATTAAATACATTTTCTATATCAACAAAACTGTGACTTTTGTTAAATAAGTAAATTCAAAATCTACCCCAGGTCTATATAGCTCAAGTACTTTTAATTTTCTTTCTATTGCATGCCACCACACTGTGTTATGATACTGACAAAATATTAAACTGACAAAATATTTGTATTAGTAGTAGTTTCGAAAATTTAGTAGTGCCATTAAAATATTATAGTGAAACTTCAGTATCATTTTCATTTAGTAAACTATAGCAAATATTTCTTGATCTTCCAATTCTGAAGCTCATGTACTCATTAAATGGGGATATATATCAAGAAGATAGGTCTAGGTAAGTTTAAAATAAAATCCTTTATGTCTTATACAATCTAGAAAATAAACTTCTTGTTCCCAGAATCTTTAAAACTGCATATATACTTACAAATTGAAGGCTTGAAATAATTTCTCTTTATATACATTGTGCAAAGTGAGACTCCCTCACTATTGCTGCCAAATATATATTTTTAAGAAGCTTCCATAATACCCATAACCAATAAATTTTTTATAACTACTTTTTTGGTAACTACTTTTTCTTATGATATTATGAGCCATTTTCTAACAAATATGTGTGCACTTTATCACAAGCTACTCAAAAGTCTTTCAGCCGTGCCTTACAGGATTCCTAATTAAAACTTTCTATCTTATTGTATAAAGTTAAGAAAAAGTTGTGCAGAAAACTCTGAACAATCAGCTAGCAAGACCATAGGTCATATCTGTGAATTGACAAGGGTCAAAATGTACAGGAAACAGAGATATAACCCCACCAATTAAAGAAAGAACATTTACACACACACAAAAAAATCTGATTTAGGTAATGACTAATAGCAAAAAATTTAAGGACTATTAAGGAATAGGAAAAAAAGACCTTGATCTTGTCAAAAAAAAGCAAGGTTTTACCAATTATCAAGAAAAAATTCCAGTTAATATAAAATAGTAATATAAAACTACTGAGTGTGACTGTAGGAGGCTGTTATTTCCTGCACAATTCCTTCCTTCATATTTTATTTTTATTAGTTACACAGTTTTGATGACATCTGAAGTTACTGCAGGCTAGTTTAGCCTTGAAATCTGAGTCATGAAATGTTACTTCAACTCTTTTTGTGAAATAAGTACCTTAACTTCTTTGTCTCAAGTTACCTTTTATAAAATAGAAATTGTACAAATTGTTTGACTTATTTCAGAGAAATGATACAAGGAAATAGAAAGTAAATGTTAGTTAAATTTATGCTATTACCATTGGTAGAACTGGGGGTAAACAAGCTTGAGCCTGTCAGTACTTCTCATTGGTAATGGTGAGGTCTTTCCAAAGGGAGCTAAATGATGAGTTTTAGCCTGCAGCTTTTAGAACATGGCCTTCTCCCTGACTGGGGACTTCCTGTACTTGTCTCTGGCAGACCAGCTGCTGTGTTAGGAGATTGCTATAGGCCTGAAAAATTCCGGTTTAGTCTTCTCTCCAAGGATATTTTATCCTTCCACAGGGAAATTAGTGATTCATTTGTTCCCAGAGCTGCCAAAAACACTAATAAAGTCTCTGGGAAGTTGTGGCATAGACCCAGAAGGAGATAAACAAGAAATAGAAGGAATCCAATAAGCTAATTCCCCTATGGGATGGTACAAAATTGTTCACTATAACCTGGGTTTCACTTTTGTCTACCTTTAAATACAATTTCATAAGCTTCCTTTAAGCCAGAAAGTTTTTTTAGTACATTCAGCAAAAATGTTTTTTTAAGCTTCATTGTATTACATGTACTTATATCCCTTGTGTTATTCCAATTGTTTTGTTTTCAGTGTTGTATAACCCAGATAATTACAAACTTCTTGGTTTGTTAATGTTTACAAGTTTCTTTGGCATCTTTTTACAAATTTCTAAGTAGATTTAAATATCAAATTCAAAAATCATATTTTTTTTCTTATTTTTCCATCAGTTTTTTGACTGATGGGCCCCAGGCACCATGTTATCCCATCAACAGCCCACATCCAGAGACTATAAAACCAAGCACCTGGAAGAGAACAACACAGAATCTTTTGACCTGAGCCTGACTGTCTTCACCAGGGCCCCTCGGAAGGGGTGGGTTGTTTCCCTCCTCACTCCGATCAGAGCACTGGCAGCCGAAGACCTCTGGAACCCAGTCACAGCCATGCTCAAGGCCCATCTCCACACATTCAGACCTCCCATGTATGAAGGAACTGGCAGAGGAAACCAGGTGTGCGGGACCTGGGGCTGAGATCTTCAAGCCTGCTCAGATCGGGACTGAGCCTCTTCTGCCCAGATCCCCCATTTTCCAGTAGCTAGGCAGTCACACCCAAAAACTTCCCTGGTGCCCTGTAATCCCATCAACGGCCAACATCTAGAGACTATAATACCAAGCTCCCAGAAGGGGTGACCACATTCCCGGTCATGCGACATATTATAGCCTAGTTCTCCCTCTAGAAGAACCTGGTAAGCTACTGAGAGTTTCCTGACAGCATGAGAGAGCTTGGCAAGCTCCCCATGGCGTATTCATATGCCCAAACCAGTAACAATGATGGGTCTCATTATTCCTGACCCTGAAAGAGCCTTGAATGTGGCACCATTGGAAAGAGCGAGTAAAGAGAGTCTTCTAAAATCTCAGGGCTAGAACGAATGGAGACGTTACTGAGACCATTGGAAAAAATAGACGGATGATGATGATGATGATGATGATGATGATGATGATGATGATTTTTCCGTCAATCAATTCTGCTGTAAATCACCATAACTTTCTTTAAAACATTTTCTTCTCTGTCATCTGTTCTGCGGAAGTAGAGAGAATGAACATCTTTTGATTATTTCATGAAATAAGTCTATACATATGTCTGGCTTTTATTTTGTATTGAATAAAAAAGTAATTTGGCCTTTTTTTCTCAAATTATGACTATGAAGTATTATGCTTAATGGCTATCAGTCATGGTTAACTAGAAGGACATTGTCCCCAGTCAAGAAGTTAGAACAAGAAAATCATGCATTAGAATTTGTAATTTTAAATCAATCTAATCAAATTATTAATTTGCTCAAAATCTCTTTGTCTGGGAATCATAGAACTGCATTGTTTTGACTTCCTTTAGAAACAAACAACTCTTCAAATGAAGATATGCAGTTGTCTATAAACACACTATTCATTTCATGATGATTTGCTATAGGCATTCAATATTTCAACACCAGTTCCATTATCACTGTCACCTTCCCTCCACCATTTTCCCAACCATCCCTCAAGCAGGTCAATAATAATTTATTTTACATAGCTTGTTACCAATAAATGGCTAACAAAATGTGATATAAATATTTCCTTAGAAGAATATTAGTGAAAATTGCTGTATCTCATCATGGGGACATTAAGTCCTTGTCTGAGGGAGTATTGAGATGTTGTTACAATATAAGCTATCTGTGTTCGTGTTAAAAAAACATGCAATTTAAACACCTTTATAACCTGCTATTACATTCATACCAAGGTCACCATATTCTTAGGTGGCTCTTAGTACATAACTGAGCATGATAAAAACTGGTAATTTTTTTCTAATAACTCATCTACTGGGAAGTATTGTTTCAAGGGAGCACTCTATTGCATTGACTTAGGTTCTGTCAGGTCTGTATCATAGACTTATGCTTACCTAGTATCAGCTATTCTAAGTATCCTGGTATTCTAATAGTAATGTTAGTAATGTTTAATAGTATTTTTTCTATTTTTTTCATTAATACTGTAGCACTGTAGCACTGTCGTCCCATTGTTCATCAATTTGCTTGAGTGGGCACCAGTAACGTTTCCATTGTGAGACTTGTTAACTGTTTTTGTCATATCGAATACGCCATGGGTAGCTTGCCAGGCTCTGCTGTGCGGGCAGGATACTCTTGGTAGCTTGCCAGGCTCTCCAAGAGGCATGGAGGAATGGAACCCAGGTTGGCTGTGTGCAAGGCCTACCCTACCCGATGTGCTATTGCTCCAGTCAATAATACTATCTAAAATAATTCAATAAATTCTGAAAAAAAAGAAGGTATTCTATGGCTGAGTGAGTATGGACTTAACTTAGTCAGTTACTCCAAAATTCCATTGTTTCCTTAGCTGCTTCCAAGAAGCATGTGGTGTCCATAATTTCTAATAGGTGAAAGTGTAGGATCTGGTTTCCTCAGCTTTTGCTGAGAGAGCAGGTGACACCACCATGATATAGGGAATTAATTTTCTATGGCATGAGCATAAACTGTTAAGTGGGCAGGAATCAAAAAAGAACCAACAACGAAACAGCTCTTTTATTTATTTTCTCTGTAATGTTTGAAAAATAGTAGTCCTACTTGTCTCTCTAATGTCTTATAGAGATACCGAGCAATCAGCGAGTCTTTCTACAATAAAATGATATGCTCCTGTATTGTGGTCTCTTTTCTTTAGTGCCCTTTCCTTTTATCTCTGCTTTGCTGTAATTATTTTCCAAAATAAATCACCAGGAACTTAATCTTCCTAGGGATATTGGGATTTAACCAGCAGCTTCGGATAGTTACTATTATTGCTATATGCTACCTTCCTGAGGCTTTATTTTTTTGGGGGGGAGGAATAATACCTAAAGGTTCTCAGGGTACTGCTCCTATATATACACTCAGGAATCACTTCTGACGGCTTCAGGGGACCATATATGGTACTAGTGATTGAACCTGTGCCAGCCACATACAAAGCCAGGGCTTTCTTTGCTGTACTATCTTTCTAACCCCCGGTAGTTACTTTGATAAACATTTTATATTTTATTCTTTCTGTATGCATATATAATGTATTTTATAGAGTAAGAAAAAATAAAGATAGAGTAAGAGAGCAAGAGAGATTAATAGGATATCCATATCTTGGCTTAAAATTTTAGCATTTCTGTCGACACTTGAAAGTCACTGGAGGTTGTGAAACAATGAAGTGACATAATGAAAGTAAATGTTAGTTTGAAGGTGGTTGGCATTATGTGAAAGGCTGTAAACAACTAGAATTTACGATGAGAATAGATCCAAATGATTCTCAAATTTGGAAATAAGTTAAAGGAGGAAAGCTAGAAGAATTGGTGATTGTATCTCAAAGATACAATATGAGTGCACAAATCTCTCAGTTCCTAGTCATGAGAGAAAGACAATGGTATATTTATATCAACCTCTTGTGTGACCATGCAAGGATTTTTTTTACACAATCATACTTTTTTGAATAAGATGCAAAGTGGCCATTCATATTCCTTTTCCCAAATTATGAAATTCACACATATAGTGTGACATGATCAAAATTACACACTTCCTATGTTGTCAAGTCATAATTAATTATTATTTTTAACTCAGTTGCTTGTGTGCTGTCCACATTGTTCATCACATATACTATCCTAGCATGAATGAATACCCAGCTAGTGGTAGAGACACTAAGGAACCAAACAATGCTGTCTTTAATAAAGAGGTTAGAGATGATTACATGATTTATTCTATCTTCTGTTTTATTTTACAGGTAAAAATATGTACCTTTGTGTCAAATACATTTTATTGTTTAATGTCTATGAAGTCTGACCAAATGTGGATGACAATGTTTTTGTGTTTTAAACCAGTTTTTGTCTAAAATGTGAATTACTGCAGTGAAAATGCAGTTGACAAAAGTGAAGCTTATCCTAAAAGTGATTAACTTTTCCCATTTTTGATATGGCTTGTTACAAATAAATGACAAATGGATTTATATTTTTTAAGTAAAAGAAAATTTATGAAAATGTTATATTGTTACCATGGGGTCATTAAATCCTTGCCCGCGGGTTTACTAAGCTGTTGTTAGCTGAGTCTTCTCTGTTAATGTTTTTGCTTGTTGGGCTTAGTTGGTGGTTATGTAATTTTCCCGGCAAATTTTGTATTCTTCTACTGACATGTTCTCTTCTGAGATTTAAGCAGGAGTCTATTAAACTGGTCCAATGGATGAGCTTACATGCAGTGGTTGTGGGATATAGGTGATATATCACAATAACTTTTAAAATATTATAAAAATAGAATTATTATTATTATTTTTTTGCTTTTTTTTGGGGGGTCACACCCGGCGATGCACAGGGGTTATTCCTGGCTCTGCACTCAGGAATTACCCCTGGCGGTGCACAGGGGACCATATGGGATGCTGGGAATCGAACCCGGGTCGGCTGCGTGCAAGGCAAACGCGATACCCGCTGTGCTATCGCTCCAGCACCCCCCCCAAAAAATAGAATTATTTTTGTACAAACATTTTGTGGAAGTGAGTAGGGTGGTTTGAGACACACCCTGTGATGTTCAGGGCTTGCATCAGGCTCTGTGCTCAGACATTACTCCTTGCAGGTCTTGAGGGACCATATGGGGTAGCAGAATTGAATCTGGGCTGGCAGACTACAGGGAAGTTCCCGCCTACTCATGCAGTCATTTGTTTTGATAAGATACTTCTGGAGGCATTGGTAATTCTTCCCATAGCAGTGACTGGTGACTATCAGTTTAGCAACTAAGTAAAGTAGATTTTTCTCCTGTTCTTTATTTCCAAAGTATATGCTTTGTGCTTCTTAATTTGTTTGTTTGTTTTTGAGAGGTACTTCTGTTGTTGTTCACCAGCTACCTTAGGCTCATTGCTCAGAGGTCACATCTGAGGGTGCTCAGGGAGTAAGTATGAAGGCAGGGTATCTGTTAATGGTTTTGCTTATTGTGATTGACAAAAGTTGTGATCCATCTTTAGAACCTAGAACAGTATCTGACTCTTGGAATAAATTTACTAGAAGTTTGTTAATCTGTTAATTCACTGAGTCATGCATGTATTCTTTGGTCTATCTAGGATATATTTTGTGACAATTCTATACAATTACTATCTAAGCAGTGTCATGAATGAAGTATTAAGTCATGCTTGCATTTTTACAGATTTTATACAGTTTTAGGTATGTGCTTTTGAGGATTCTGTAATATTGATTCTGATGTCTTAACCTAGTGAAGTTTGATAGTTCAATTTCAAGTCTCCAATAGGCTTTGATCACTATTTTGCTGTGTGTAAAGGGACCTGTTTTCTGTGGGGAGAGTCTTTGTTTTTGAAAACTAAATTTATTTATATAAACCAATTTCAAAATATTGTTATGTTTTTAGAAATGATATATTTTAATATATTTAAAACTATACTTAAACATTTTAAATTTATTAGTAGCAGGTTTAGTATCAATACATTATTCCCTAAGAACAATTAGAGATACGAGGCTAGAAATAAAGGGTCTCTGGAGCCAGACTTTGGGCATGTACTGATTGTGAAAGTAAGTGTAGTGTACCTGGGTAAAGCATCCATAGTGTTCTTTACACCATGATCCTTAGCATGATGACATGGTAGAGGTGAGTAGAAAATTATTTATCTCTTTTTTGATGGGAAAAAGGAACATTTAATATAGTTATTATGCTTTTTACAAAACTTTAAGAAAAATAACTTTAGAGTAATCTGATAGAATTCAACTGATTCATTAAAAATAGATGGTTTGCATTTTCAGTTTTTGAAGGGAGATTGACCTGTAACAATTTACATGATTGCTGTTGTACCTTACATTATAGGAAGTAACAAGAATGTTAAAAGCTTATTTTTGTCATCCTTGACTAACCACATATAGTTAAGAATTCACTGCTCTAAGCAGTCTATAATGTGTAGGAGTAGATTTTTCTCTTCTATTCCTGATTTACATGGTGTTTAGTAAAATGTACTTTGGGTTAGCAGGCATGAAAATACTGAATATTTTGATTGATTCTATAAAAAAGTCAGGCAGGTGTAGTTTTATGTAGAAAGATAAGTTCTTGTCATGTAGAATCTGTCTTCCATGAGAATGGACACAATAGTAGAAGTATAAAATGCTAAACACAGTATACAAGGATTCATAATGACAGACACCACTTAGTTGACAGCTAATTGTAAATAAAATAGGTGTTTAATGGGAAAGAAGCATTCAATTTATTATTTACAAGATAGAAGGTATTATTTCCTGCTAAACTAAAGAATATTTTCAAATACAGAATTCCTTTTAAGGTTTCACAGTTATTCGTAGTTAATACC
Source organism: Sorex araneus (assembly GCF_027595985.1). NCBI lineage: Eukaryota > Metazoa > Chordata > Mammalia > Eulipotyphla > Soricidae > Sorex > Sorex araneus. The sequence continues at coordinate 150,256,684 of NC_073303.1, read as the reverse complement.
TTACTCTTCTACTTTTTTATGTAAATTGTAGTCAGACTTTATTTGGGAGAGAAAAACTCTTTGTACCTAAGAAACTCAAACCACAATATGTGAGAATAAAACATGTACAGCATGGACTTGTTAAATTAATTTTGATAGATGTTTGTTTTGTGCCAAGTACTTTGCTAGGTATTTTATTCTCATGATCTAATCTAATTTCTACCACCATGGTCTAAATCCACAGGTTTGTTCATGTTTTGTTTAATTGAATCTATTTTTTTTGTTCACTATATCTGATGTGTAAATGATGGCATCTAATATCATTATTTATTTATTTTTATTGAATCATTGTGACCTACAATTTCACAACTTTCATGTTTTAGTTTCAGTCATACAATGATCAAACATCTATCCCTCCAACAGTGTACATTTTCCACCACCAATATCCCCAGTATCCCTCCCCACACCTCACCCCTTTCCCTTCCTCCATGGCAGATAATTTCCCTCTTACTCTACTTATGGGTATTATAGCTTGCAATACAGACAGATGTGAGAGGCCATCATGTTTGGTCCTTTATTTACTTTCAGCACACATCTTGGATTCTGAGTGATCCCTCAAACCGTAATTGACTTAGTGATTTTTTTCTCTATCCCAGCTGCCTTCTTACCCAGCTCATGAGGCTGTCTTCTAGCCATGAAGCAATTTTCCTAGCCCTTATCTCTACTGTCCTTGGGTAATAGCCTCATAGTCATCTAATACAATAATTGCAAAAGCCAATATTTCATTTTTATTATAGTTTCTCAGTATTCTGTTGTATATTTAGACCACAGATTTTTTTGCTTTTTTTTTTTTGCTTTTTTTTTGGGGGGGGGTCACACCCAGCGCTGCACAGGGGTTACTCCTGGCTCTCTGCATTCAGAAATTACCCCTGGCAGTGCTCAGGGGACCATATGGGATGCTGGGATTTGAACCCAGATTGGCCGTGTGCAAGGCAAACACACTACCTGCTGTACTATCGCTCCAGCCCCAAGACCACATATTCTTTATCTTATTTTTAATTCAATTCTTGAGGGCATTCTTGGCAGTGCATAGGAGTCACTAGGAATGCACCCCATGGCACTGAGTAAAGGTGAGGGTCAGGTCTTTCCAGGGATTGAACCCATAACAAGGCTTATGCTGTACTAGTGGAGTCATATCCTGGCCTAATTTTTCTCAGAGTTTACAATGAAGAGCTGTGGAGGTACTTTAGTAGTAAAGCATATGCCTTAAAGCATGAGCCTCTGTGGTTTCACCCCTAGAAAAACAGAACTATAACAAACACAACAACAACAACAAAAACCTTTTCAAAGGAGGAATGGAGACTCAGACAAATTTTGATAGAACTTGTTAGAATTTGGTTAAGGATTCAAATATGACCCCAGATGATTTTATTACTAAATCAAAATGTTTTCAACAAATGAATTTAAAATTCAATTCATCTGAGACTAGAAAAATACATGAAAAGACTGTCAGAGCTGCATTTAAAAATATTTGCAGTGAGAGATCAGTGAATGTATAATATGTATATTAGGGCCAATGTTACAATGTTAGTAAGTAATCAGTAAGTGTGAAGAAACCTGTTTCCTGTGGGGGGAAGTTTTTGTTTTAGAAAGCTAAGTTTATTTATATAACTTGATTTCAAAGTATTGGTATAAGGTTTTAGAAATGATATATTTTAATATATTTAAAACTATACTTAAACATTCTAAATTTATTAGTAGCAGGGTAAATATCGATACATTATTCCCTAAGAACAATTAGAGATATGAGGCTAGAAATAAAGGATCTCTGGAGCCAGACTTGGGGCATGTACCTATTGTGAAAGTGAGGTAGGGTACCTGGGTAGAGCATCCAGACTGTTCATTGCACCATGATCCTTAGCATGATTACAAAAATGACATGGCAGGGGTGAGTAGAAAATTATGTGTCTCTTTTTTTATAGGAAAAAGGAACACTTTGAATAGTGTTATGCTTGTTATGTAACATTTAAAAAAATTATTTTATTGAATTACCATGTAGAAAGTTACAAAGCTTTCAGACTTATGTCTCAGTTATACAACGCTCAAACACCCGTCCCTTCACCAGTGCACATATTCCACCACCAAAAACCCCAATATACCTCCCACCCCTCCCACCCCCCAATCCTTGTGCCCCCTGTGTAGCTGATAAATTTCACTTCACTTTCTCTTTACCTTGATTACATTCCATATTTCAACACAAAACTCACCATTGTAGTTGGAGTTTCCTCCTAAAAACAGCCCTGTTGACAAGGAAGCATTTGATAATTAGTTTTCCATTGCTGAGAATGAAGATATATGAAGTCTCTCACCATAGCGGCCGCGCGGTTTGGGAGTTCTGGGTTTTAGTATTTTAGTAACTAAGTCCAGGGAGATTTATGTTAGAAATTGCATCATTTCCCTTCCTGGGGCAGCATGGAGCTATGGCTTAGTTCACAGTCTGGATACATTTCTGCGAGCAGCTGCTAATACCAAAAGTAGTCTAGCTGGCTTCTGGATTGTGGTCAATCAGCAGCAGAGAAGCCGCACAAATGTGCAGCCACCCGGGTCGCATCTAGGCAGAGAGCCTTTTTATGAAACTTTAGAAAAACAATTTTAGAGTAACCTGATAGAATTCAACTGATTCATTAAATGTAGATGGTTTCATTAAATATAAAAACTTTTTGTTTTGGTTTCATCTTCTTTGTCAGATATAATACTCTGAAACCATAGGACATTAAATCAAATATTACTTATAAGGGAATTAAAATCTATAAGGGTGAAGATATATGAGACAACACCTAACAAATATAAATGAATCTAGGTTTCCTACTAGATACAGTAGGCCTTTGAAGTTTTGGAAAACTGAAATAAATATTGATATTAAAACAAATCAATGGGGGCTGGAGCGATAGCACAGCGGGTAGGGCTTTTGCCTTGCACGCGACCGACCCGGGTTCGATTCCCAGCATCCCATATGGTCCCCTGAGCACCGCCAGGGATAATTCCTGAGTGCAGAGCCAGGAGTAACCCCTGTGCAGAGCCAGATGTGACCCAAAAAGCAAAAAAAAAACCAAACAAACAAACAAAAAAAAAAACAAATCAATGATCCTATCATATTTTCTCTTATTGTCCTATTTAGTAACAGTGTATTTTTATGGTTTGTTTGTGTATTTTTTGTGACTATTGCAGCAATTTTCTTTCTCCCTTTTTATGAGGCTAAAATCGATGTGTACCGTTAAAAAATAATACCTCTTCAATAGTACTGTACTATGTATACTACAAAATTACTGATACTCCTCCATCACCATCTTCAAATTCCCACGATTACTTACCTACTTAAGACTCTATGTCTGCTGTGCTCTCTGATATTCTCCAGAAGGTCACTAAAGTGGTTGGGGCATAGCTGAGACTTAGCACGTGCATATTCAGGAGTTCACTGAATCCTTCTAGATGATCTATATAGAATAAGTGAGAACTGAGGGGTGATAGCATTCTGCTTTCTGGTTACGCTAGTGCTGTGAAGAAGTGGTATAGCTATATATTCAAACCTGAGTCAACAACAGATTCAAATCACAACAACCAATCATAAAAATGTGGCCTTTATAGTATCTTGTTTTTTTTTTTTTTACTTTTTGGGTCACACCCAGTGATGCACAGGGGTTACTCCTGGATCATGCACTTAGGAGTTACTTCTAGCGGTGCTTGGGGGACCATATGGGATGCTGGGAGTCAAACCCGAGTCGGCCGCATGCAAGGCAAATGCCCTACCTGCTGTGCTATCTCTCCAGTCTCTACAGAATCTGTTTTTATCTGTATAATAAGATTAATTCAAATGTGTACATAAAAATTATATAAGTAATCACTCATAGTACAAACCTGGTTATTAAAGAGCCAAGTACATATTTTTTTCTTCCTTTTCTCATCATATATGAATAAGTATAAATCATGACATCTAAATAAAAAGTTTAGAAAAGGATACTAATGACAAATACATAAGTTTTTATAAACACATGAAATGTGCTCTGTGGGACAAATACATACAGTTGGTAAAAATATATTTACTGATACATAAAAACTAGGACTGGAGTGATAGCACAGCAGGTAGGGCATTTGCCTTGCATTCAGCTGACCTGGGTTCGATTCCTCCATTCCTCTCGGAGAGCCTGGAAAGATACTGAGAGTATCCCACCCTCATGGCAGAGCCTGGCAAGCTACCTGTGGTGTATTCAATATGCCAAAAACTAACAAGTCTCACAATGGAGACGTTACTAGTGCTCGCTCCAGCAAATCGACGAACAATAGGATGACAGTGCTACAGTGCTACATAAAAACTTATTGAATTTAAATACTTATAGGGGACATGTATATATCATAGTTTCATTCTAATCATCTGTGTTCCCCAATTATATTTCCTGATTAATTATTGGAAAGATGCATGATTTAAAGTGTAGGAGGTTGTTAAAAATGATATAAGACAATAATATTAGGACATAACACTACATTTTATGTCCTAATATTATTGTCTTATATCATTTTTAATTTTTAAATGTTTTTCTAACTTCATTTACACACCATGGTTTGCAAAGATATTCATAATACAATTGTTTCAGGCATTCAATGTCCCAACACCGATACCATTATCATTGTGACCTCCCCTCCACCATTGTCTCCAGTTTCCCACCCAACCCCCAAGCCTCCCCCTTAGCAGACACAAAAATGTTTTATATTGGTCGTTACAACAAAATGGCACTGGAATTATCAACAAATATTTTACTAAAAGAAAATTTGTGAAAATTATTATTATTTCTCACAGTAGTGTTATTAAAGTCATTGATGATTTATTGATCTGTATGTTGCTAGTTGAGCTTTTTGTGATACTGTTTTCACTTTTTGAGCATAGTGGGCTTCTGTGTTACTGTCCTATCTAATTTGCTGTGCTTCTACTGGACTCTTAGTATTTAATCTGAGGGTAGGAACTTAGCCTGTCTCCTCTCAAGAAGGCCCTAGAGTTTCCGCTCAAAGCTTGGTGCACCTGGGAATTTCAGTGACTTGGTATCTCTTCTGAGATTCATTGTGAAGCTGGTCTGTTTATATGCTGGAAGCTGTGGGGTGAAGCTGAAACTTCTGGGGCATCCAGTGGAACAGGGGACTGGGTAGAGGCTGCTGCATCTCCACTCTGCAAAGAATTTTCAGCCCAGAGATAGGTGCACTTGGGAATTTCATTTTCTTGACATCTTCTTTGGGATTCAAATGATGTATATGATCTAAAAAAAGCTAGAGATAATAGATTAATCTCTAAGACAAAGAAAGAATAATTTTAAGGTACACATTGGAAGTCCATACCCAGCAGTGTTCAAGGCTTACTCCTGACTTTGCACTCAGGGATCACTATTGGCGAGATTTGAGAGACCATATGGAGTAAGTATCAATCCCAGGGATTGAACATAGCCAAGTAGGCTACATCAAGGCAAATGCCCCTCCCACTATATTATCATTTGGGTATTTAAAAGAAAATTTGAGCAGATAAGGATAGTGGAAAGCTAAAGCATTATGTCGTAGTGAAAAATAGTCAATAAGCTTATAAATGATTTTTTGAAAAATTATTATAGCTTAGGAATATGTTACATTCACGTGACATGTGTAATGGGAATACTAATAGTTTTAATGGAAATTTTGTAATTAAAGATTGATTGTACTGATTAATATAACATTAATGAAGCTTGTCAAAATAAAAGTTTCATCATAATTTTAAATAATGTCTTTGCAAAGTTATTCAATGTCGTAACTTTATAGATATTTTCAGACACTTTATTTTGATTCTTGAGGTATAATAATCAACAGAATAAGTATATAATTCATGAGTGATTGGGGCAATGGATTTTAAAAACAGGATAATGATAGGAGCCACACACCTAAAAATATGCTGTTTAAAATAAAATTCTCTCCTACATAAAATATGGACATGCTAAAATATTTCTCTATATTATCATAATCACTCCCACTCCTACTCATTTTCCCCCGTTCAATCTGCTTAAGTATAGAGTTTAACAGGTTAGAATGAAGGGCATTTACTTTCTCATATTTTTTATTCATTTATAAATATGATGCCAGTGATATTTATATCAAAGAAAAAGATATCAGTGATATTTATATCACTGGAAAAGATGCCAGTGACAGTGATGTCATCAACGTATTTGATTATACCTCTACTTTAAGATATATTTGATGATTCTGTTGACATCCATGAACTTTAAATTGACAAAGTCCATGTGATTCTCAAAAGCTTCATGTCTTCTGAACATTTTTTCCCTTGAGAAAAATGAAATTTATACTCTATATCTACGTGATTAGTAAGATTATGTGAAATAAAATGGTATCGTGGTCTTTAAGCACTGGTCTATGCATTGGTGCTAATACACAGGTGTACAAAGGTTGAAAATCACTTTTCTACTGCATCGGTTATAAAAACCAGTCTGTGGAGTGGTACACAGGACATATGTTGGTTTGCAGGTGCGAAAAAAGTTAAGGAAAGCTGTTTAGAGCATTTATCCTGTACTGAACACTATATTCTAGCGCTGTGCTAAATCCCTAAGATACATTCTCTTATGCATGATCACTATACATAGGTATGAGCTGGTTAATTTTATACCTTTCAAGTTCAAAGGAAAAAAAAGATCTTTGAATTAAAATTCCTTAAAAAATTTATTCTAATTTCAAGGAGCTTACTTGCTCCTTGAAAATCGGGAGGGCTAACTCAGTTTATTGGATTTTCATTCATCTGATAGTAGATCTGGTATAAAGAAAGGCAATTTCTTTTCAGGTTGCTTGTCAGATATCAGTTACATCAATCATTTGTGAATTTTAGATGCAACACTGAGGTTTTGTAATGTCATGGCATGCGAAAATGTAGAAATGGCATACAATTTCACTGTTTGAATGCTGTTTCTCTTGCTCCGTCCTGCATCTAATTTTTCATTTTTTTTCTTTGGGTCCCATCCTACAGTGCTCAGAGCTTTCTGCTGACTCTGTGCTCAGGCATCACTCCTGGAGAGGCTTAAGTATGTACTTAATTCCATTTTTGCTATTAAATTTCTTAATTTTCTATAATTATATATGTTTCCTCTTCTATTGAGATTTGATAAGATATCAGACCTTTAAGTGGGTGAGCCAGATGACATTTCCACCAACAGAGAATGAGTGTTTCATTTCTCTGCATCCTCACTGAAACAGCTTCTTACAGACAATTTTGATATAGGGCATCTTAATCGTATGAGACAATATTTCAATTTTTAAAAATTTCATTTCCCTGAAAAGAAGTCATGATGGATATTTTTTCATAAATGTACTGGCTATCACTAGGTCTTATCTGAGGAATTAGATCTTCATCTCCTCACCCCAACTTTTTTTTAAATTTAAATTTATTTATTTTTAATTAGTGAATCACCGTGAGGGTACAGTTACAGATGTATACACTTTTGTGTTTATGCTTCCTTCATACAAAGTTCAGGAACCCATCCCTTCACCAGTGCCCATTCTCCACCACCAGTAAACCCAGCATCCCTCCCACCCTCCCCAATCCCATCTTCCCCCACCCCACCCTGCCACTGTGGCAGGGCATTCCCTTCTGTTCTCTCTCTCTAATTAGCTGTTGTGGTTTGCAATAAAGGTGTTGAGTGGCCACTGTGCTCAGTCTCTAGCCCTCATTCAGCCCGCAACTCCCTTCCCCCACATGGCCTTCCACTGCATTAAAGTTGGTGATCCCTTCACTGAGTTGCCCTTTCCCCAGAATGTGAGGCCAGCCTCCAAGCCATGGAGTCAAACCTCCTGATACTTATTTCTACAATTCTTGGGTGTTAGCCTCCCACTCTGTTATTCTATATACCATAGATATGTGCAATCTTTCTATGTCTGTCTCTCTCTTTCTGACTCATTTCACTCAGCATGAAACTTTTCATGCCAATCCACTTAAATACAAAATTCCTGACCTCCTTTTTTCTAACAGCTGCATAGTATTCGATTGTATAGATGTACCAAAGTTTCCTTAACCAGTCATCCATTCTAGGGCATTCGGGTTTTTTCCAGATTCTGGCTATTGTAAACAGTGCTGCGATGAACGTACATGTGCAGATGCCATTTCGATTATACTTTTTTGCCTCTCTGGGATATATTCCCAGCAGTGGTATTGCTGGGTCAAATGGGAGCTCAATATCTAATTTTTTGAGAATCGTCCATATTGTTTTTCAGAAGGGCCGAACCAGTCGGCATTCCCACCAGCAGTGTAGAAGGGTCCCTTTCTCCCCACATCCTCTCCAACAGCGGTTGCTTTTGTTCTTTTGGATGTGTGCTAGTCTCTGTGGTGTGAGGTGGTATCTCATGGTTGTTTTGATCTGCATCTCTCTGATGATTAGTGATGTAGAGCACTTTTTCATCAACATAATCCACCATATCAACAAAAGTAAAGACAAAAACCATATGATCATATCAATAGATGCAGAGAAAGCATTTGACAAGATCCAACATCCTTTCATGATGAAAACCCTCGCCAAAATGGGGTTTGGAGGAACTTTCCTCAAGATAGTCGAAGCCATCTATCACAAGCCTACGGCAAGCATTATCCTCAACAGGGAAAAACTAAAGGCCTTTCCTCTCAGATCAGGCACAAGACAAGGATGCCCACTCTCACCACTCCTCTTCAGTATAGTACTGGAATTACTTGCGATAGCTATTAGACAAGAAAAAGAGATTAAGGGCATCCAGATAGGAAAGGAAGAAATCAAACTCTCACTATTTGCAGACGATATGATACTATATCTAGAGAAGCCTAAAGCCTCTACTAAGAAACTCTTAGAAACAATAGATTTATACAGTAAAGTTGCAGGCTACAAAATCAATATCCCAAAATCCATGGCCTTCATATATGCAAACAATGAGGCATAAGAAAGGGTCCTGAAAAAAGCAATTCCACTCACATTCGTGCCCCAGAAAATCAAGTACCTCGAAATCAGCTTAACCAAGGAAGTAAAAGACCTCTACAAAGAAAACTACAAAACGCTACTCCATGAAATCAAAGAAGACATGAGGAAATGGAAACATATACCCTGCTCGTGGATAGGGAGAACCAATGTTTTCAAAATGGCAATACTCCCCAAAGCATTATATAGATTCAACGCGATCCCTATAAGGATACCCATGACATTCTTCAAAGTAATGGATCAAGCAATCTTAAAATTCATATGGAACAACAAACGTCCAAGGATAGCTAAAACAATTCTTGGGAAAAAGATGATGGGAGGCATCACCCTCCTCAACCTCAAACTTTACTACAAAGCAGTAACAATTAAAACAGCATGGTACTGGAACTAAGGCAGAGCCGTAGACCAATGGAACAGGGTGGAATATCCCTACACACAACCCCAAATGTATGATCATCTAATCTTCGATAAGGGAACAAGAGATGTGAAGTGGAGCAAGGAAAGTCTCTTTAACAAATGGTGCTGGCACAACTGGACAACCACATGCAAAAAAATGGGCTTAGACCTTGACCTGACACCATGCACAAAAGTCAGATCAAAATGGATTAAAGACCTCAACATCAGACCACAAACCATAAGGTACATTGAAGACAAGGTCGGCAAAACCCTCCACGATATTGAAGATAAAGGTATCTTCAAAGGTGACACGGAACTAAGCAATCTAGTAAAAACAGAGATCAACAAATGGGACTACATTAAACTAAAAAGCTTCTGCACCGCAAAAGATACAGTGACCAGAATCCAAAGACTATCCACAGAATGGGAAAGGATATTTACACAATACCCATCAGATAAGGGGTTAATATCAATGGTATATAAAACACTGGTTGAAATCTACAAGAAGAAAACTTCCAACACCATCAAAAAATGGGGCGAAGAAATGAGCAGAAACTTTACCAAGGAAGAAATACGAATGGCCAAAAGGCACATGAAAAAGTGCTCGCTCCAACTTTTAATGAGGCTTTTAGTAACTTTCGTTGTTGTTGCTGATCAGTTTAATGAGGATTTTTGTATACATCTTGACTATTAATACTTTGATGTATGACGTGTAAATGTTTTCTTAGTTTAGCATGGTGTCTATCTATTTTAGCCCTTATTTTTTCCACATTAAAAACATTTTTAGTTTTATATGGTTCCCATTTTTGCTATTGTTTCTGCTTTCCTTGGCAGTAGGTTTGAACCATTAACACAGTTCTATGGTCAATGGCATTGAAAGATATTTGTTAATTTTAAAATAGATTTGAGTTCTTTAATCCATTTAAAATTCACTTTTGTGTATGAGGTGATATATAGATAGAATGATACAATGTCTTTTTATTCTGCATTTAGCTATGAATTTTTCCCTCACTAATATCTAGTTCCTTACACTTCATGTATCTAGTTTCATTGCTTTATTAAATGTGCAGAGTTCCTTTGTTTTAGATAAATTTTCCCTATATACGAGGATTAATCTCTGGCATCTCTATTACATTCCCTTTATCCTGAGAGACTTTCTAATTGCAGTAGCACATAGCTTTGAATTATCCAGCTTTAGAGTATAATATTCTATATATTATATATGTATCACTGTATCACTGTCATTCCGTTGTTCGTCAATTTATTCAAGGGGGCACCAGTAACGTCTCTATCACACTGAACCCTGAGATTTTAGCAGCCTCTCCTTACTCCTCTTTCCCAACGATTGGAGGCTCTTTCAGGGTCAGGGAAATGAGACCTATTGTTACTGTTTTTGGCATATCAAATATGACACAGGTAGCTTGCCAGGCTCTGCCGAAAAGCAGACTAGTTTGGAGAAAACGCTATTGTTTTTTTTCTTTCTACTTCAGTCATGGAAGATTCTAGGATTTTAAAAACTTACCCAATTTTGACACTCTAGCCTCAGCCATTTCTTACTGGCACTCCAGCTTAATAGCATAAAGTTGTTCATAGAAGTCTTTAGTTATCTTTCATATTTCTGTGGGATCTGTTTTAAATTCTTCTCTTTTAGCTCTGACATAGTTTGTTATAATTTCTCTAGGTTTTGTACTTTTGTACAATACCTGAGCCTAGCAAAGGTATTGAAAATATTGTTTTCTACTTCTTAAAAAGTTTATTTTCTCACTGATCCTTTTTATGTGTGTGCAGAAATCAGTAAAACATTACTTATTTAGATAGTGTACTAATGTAATTATAATAGTACTATTGATTTTCTTTCTGATATACAATACTATGTATTAAAACCAAAATGCCCATGTACCTCCACTACTAAAAATATAATTATTTCAGTTTGTGTTATATGTTTATATTAGTGTTAACAGTTATGGTATTGGTATATATACTTACTTATTCTTACCACCATTAAAAAATAATGACGCTCCACTAATGCTCTTTTGTTACTTTCAATCTACTTCATCATTTATCCCACCTCACAACAAGCTTAGTATTCTCATTTCTGTATTCTATTTGTTACTTTTATTTCTACATCATTTACTTATCCTCTTATTACTCCTCCTATGAATTATGTTCCAGGATGTGTTTTACTCTGAAGAAAGATCTATGTGCTAAATAGGTATTAATAAAGAAGTATTACTAAATTTTCTGAGATTGAAGTATTCTGTACATGTATGTTAAGTCTATTTCTCCCTACTTGTCATTTAGAACTCTTGTTTTCTTGATATTGTGTCTAATTTATCTATTCAAGGAGATCAGATGTAAACACCTACTAATATGGTGTGGTCACTGAGGTTTATCCTTAGGTCTATAAGTACCTGCTATATATATTTGGCAGCCTCTTTGTTGGGCATAAATGATAAGAGCTAGTCCTCTCTCTCTCTATTTATCTCTCTCATTTTTGAACCACACCTGACAGTGATCAGGGTTTACTCCTGGGTAATGCTTAGGAGATCACTTCTGGAAGCCTGTGGGAGATCATGAGCAGTGCTGTCAATTGAATTAGAGTAAGCCAGGTGCAAGGTAAGAGCCTTACCACTTATACTATCTCTCCGGCCCAAGTAAACCTATTGAATCATTTATAATAATTGTAACCAAATCAGTACGTGTTGTTTATCTGTATCTCTTATTTCCTGCTTTTATTCAAATGTTATTTGATTTGACACAAGTATGGCCTTGTCAGCTCTTTTTAGCCATTTGTCTGTAGGATTATTTTCCATATTTCACTATGAGTCAATGTGCATCATGAAGGTTCAAGTTTGTCTCCTTTTAGAAACAGAAGGTTAGACTTTATTTCCTGAAAATACAGACAATATGACTTGAAAGAAATATCCAAATCTATTGATATTCAGAAAAATTATTTTTATCAAGGCATTTGTTGCCAGTTTTCTGTGAGGATTTTAGTTTTCTTGTCATTTGATATTGCTTATTGGCTTTCCTTATTTTATCCCCTTGAATTTTGACACTAGCTTTTAATGTAGTGACATGTTTCTCTTTGTTGCTTCTAGATACGTTTTTCTAAATTTTTGCTTTGAAATTAGTTTACTGTTAGCATCTGATATCCTAATATTGTTTTATTTTTCTAGTTTAAAGACTGGCTCAGACCTCAGTTTGTGACCTTTCTATGATTACATTTTCTCTCATAACTTTTTGGCCTTCCTGTTTATGAATAATATATTCTTTTAATACAAATCTATTTAGTACTTCAGAACTCTTTTAAAAGAAACACATGTTTTTATCAATAAATTTATGAAGCACAGTCTGATATTGAGGTTTTAAAATTATTGAATTGACTTCTTACATAAAATATGAAAAAGGAGACTGAGTTAATTTCTTTTAACATGTGACTGACCACTATTATCAATAGAAAATATGGGCAGAACCCAGAACCCTTCATGATACTGAAACCAGAGACATCTTCGATGACTCAACACCATTTTCCAAGAAAATGAAGCAAAAATAAACAAATGGGATTTCACCAAATTAAGTATCTCTGCAACACATACACACACAAAAAAATCAGTAAAATGCAAAGACACTCCAAAAACTGGTGAAAATATTTTCCCATCACTCATCTGGCAGAAGATTGTAATAAAGATATGTTAAGCACTTGTAAAATTGCAACAACAGCAACAAAACCTAAATACTTTCCTCAAACAATGAGAAGAGATGAATAGTTACTTCCTTAAAAAGGATAACCAGATAGATATTTGAACAAATGCTATACAGCATTTATTACAAGAGAAATGGAAATCAAAACATTTAGGTATTAGCTCACAGCAATGATACTGGAACACAAAAACAATCAATGTTGGCAAAGATGTGAGGAAAAAGGAACCGTCACCTATTGTTAGATGGAGTGTAACCTGTTTTCAATCTATTTAGAAAACAGTATGGACATTCCTCTAAAAACGAAGAATCAAACTTCCACATGATTCAGTAATTCCACTCTCAGAACTTAAAGGACCTAAAAACACTATTTGGAAAAGACATTTTTACTCTTGTGTTTGTTATAGCTCTAGCTCTACTCACAATAGCCCAAACTTGGAAACCACCTTAAGTACTCAAGAAAAGATGAGTAGGTAAAGCACCTCTGGTATAGATGCACAATGGAATACTACTCAGCTATAAGAAAACACAAAATAATGCAACATATGGACAGATCTAGGGTGAATCATGTGGAGGGAAGTCAGTCAGAAGGAGAAGGGCAGGTACAAAGTTTCTATCAGGTGTGGGATATAAAAAACATATATATAAAGGGATTAATAAATGGACAAAGGCATAAGAACTGGAGAGCTGGTCTATAAAACTGAAGATACATGAGGAGGGATGGCTAGGAAAAGTTTTTGGGACACAAGTGGAAGAAATTTGGTAATCTGGTGGTGAGTGAGGTGGACAATATATGCATATAATTATCCATGTATCATAAATCGCAATATTACAGTCAAACTAGAGGTTTGGGAAAAACAAATGCTCTCAGCTGTTGTTTGCAAATTTTGAAATCACTCCCTCAAGTCTGAGTGATAACCTGTCAAGATAGAGAAATTTTTGTTGATGGTTCTTTTCAGTAAATAAAAAGAGGATATTCTTTAAATGTGTTAGTCCATTTCCTAGTTTGTACAGTTTCATTTGATATATCTAATGGGACTCTCTTATGGACTCTTTCATTTTTTATTTTATGTTTTGTGAGGAATATTGTACTTTATTGATGACACATGACAAGGTACAGCTCCCTAAGCCCCTCCCCTTAGTCAGAGGGTCTGGGATAAAAACCGTTGAGGTAAAGAGATTCTCAGTGTGCTGGATAATGGGGAAAGAAATCCTCAGCAGTTGAGAGTATCCCTCCTTCTACTGGTCCTCTCACTGTGCCTACACTAAGGACCAGTTGTCTTCTGCATTTTAAGAGAAGCACACCTTCAATATTGTACACCTTCAATAGTGTACAACTTTAAACCTGAGACTTTGGTTCTTATTTGCTCCCTTGAATTTTTTTGAGGTATTCAAAACAGTGTTCATGAGGCTCGGGGACCCCACCTGGTGGTTCTTGCAAACATGCCGGTGGTTTGATGTAAGAATCAAGGATGCGATGCTTCTTGAATCCTGTATACGGGGGATTATGTCAGCCACACTAGATGTGCCAGGACTATACAGATGGTGCTCAAGGCCTTCAGGGCTGCACAGTAGATCATGTGCTAACAAAACTTGAACTGGATCAATTGCTAAAATGGCATACATGTTATCTCATGTATTCTTTAGCCCCTCTTGGTGATTTTTGTACTCTTACTCTGTTGCTCTTAGAACTTGTCCTCAGTATGTCAAGTGCTCTTAAGACTTGTCAACAACTCAGTGGACAAGTTCTAAGGCGCTGAATACCACTGAGTCAATGATTGCAGTCTCCTTTGTATTTTATCAGTGAGGCTCCATGTGGGATTCTGTGTCCAAGTCCGTTTTCACATACTCTTTCATTTGATTTCACAGCTGTCTTTATTGATCTTCCCATTTTGGTTATCTGTCATCACCTCACCAGCTGATATGTCTGTGACCATTATTTTTAGTGATTCTTCAGTTAGTTTGAGTATCTTTCTTTTATATATTTTTACCAGATATTTGTTGTGCTTTACCTGTCAGGCAGAGAGTCTTTTTTTCTTTCCCATTTTACCTGATTTACCACACATTACACTATGTTTTAGGAAACTTTCCCACCTACTCTAATTCTGTCTTATGTAGATGATTAGACATGAATTGCAGATTGAATTCCCTGAGACTTTATAAATTAGTCACTCAAAACATTGTGTATTCTATGGGCTGTACTCTTTGCCTATAGTCTAGGGCTTCAGTGTAGAACGGCATCATTTTCCCTGAAAGATAGTCAAGTTGGGTTTGGTTTCAGTCTTGGATTAAAGTGTGCTCCATGAGAAATACTATGGATCCAGCCTTAGTAAGTGACAGCAATTTGGGGGCAGATATTCATTGAGACATATAAACTTCCCATGGTATTAGTATATTCACTGGACCATAAGCAGATCATAGTGATGCAGTGATGATATCCCAAAGTATATGTACACTGTTAGCTGAGGGAGAAATGTTTTGCAGCTACAAGCTGGTTTGTGGGAGGTGTACTGATAGGTAAGAGATAGAGTTTGCACATGGTAGTAGACTGAAGGGGACAGGAAGTGGTTAGGAGGTCAGTATAGTAGGCATCAGGGTCTGCTGGCTAGTAGCTGATAGTAAGGCATTTCATGACTGTAGGTTACTGACTATAAAGTGTTTCTGTCTGTAGAAGACTGGCTTCTTTGTGAAGCTGTGGTGGACTATTATGTGCCAATGGTCGATCCTTTTGACTATTGTTACTTGGTCCACATCTGGGTTGGCTACTTAGTGAAGGAGGGAAAATACTTCATTGAAGGTCTATCCTCAGGGTCTATTAACAGAGAGTGAATTCCAAGATGATATACATATCCGATGTAATCAGCAGGTGGTAAGAGGTTGTCTTTTGGTGTCCCAATCTAGGGTAATTCCTAAAGTTTGTTTTTTCTAATACTGTTTCCATGAGAATGGTTTCTGGTATTTCATAACATGTAGGATAGTGACTGTGTTTCAGGGCAAGTTAATTTGCAAGCTGGCAATAAGGTTTTCTTAAAATCTGCCTTGCCCCCCTTTTTTTCTTATGCTCATGTCCCTCTAGATCTCAGTGAAGATTTAAAAAAGTTGTTTCAATTATGCTGCATTTTAGGATTGAGTGTCAGGTGTCCGAGTCTTCTGCTTCCTAGGAAAAAGTAATATGCCTTAGTTGGGATATAAGCAGTTCCAAAATGGAATGCCATTGCCCATTATTTTATACACTTTGTTGTCCCTCTTTTTCTTTCTCTGTATGTTATAAGATATCAGACTCTTCTCTTATTGCTGACATTTGTAATGTTTCTCACTTATTTGTTTTGGCATCTTTCAGTACTGTCTTTCTAGAAAATTATTTTAGTTCAGAAAAATCTAATATATTTTTGATAGCTGCTATATTTATGCGTTTTGGAATTCCAATTAGATGCTGAGAAGCAGCAAAATAATCTTATTTGTTGTTATGTTTTTCTGTATTCTATCTTATTTTGCATTTTAATCTACTTTCTTGGGATTTTGCAACTATAACTTGCGTTTCTATTTTTGATTAAAAATTGGTTATGATATATTTTAAATTTAGCAGTTCTTTAAAAGTTCTGCAATAGTTTATTTTTTATAGCATCACTTCCTAGTACTACAGGAAGATTGACATATCTCTAAACAGACTATAAGTTTTTTGATTTCTTCTTCATTGCCTTTTATCAACTTTATTGTTTATTTATATTTGTTCTGCCAGATACTTCAATTTGAAGAGTTTTCAGCTACTAGATAATCTTTTGTTTTCCATTTATATTTGAACCTTCATATATATAGGGACCACAGAGTTCAAAAGGATAAAGTATGGGACCCAAAATTTTTTCCACAGCACTGTTAAACTAAGTATTGCCAGGAGTGATAGCTATTGGGTCCCAAACTTTCTGTTAAACGTGAATGACTTGTCATCTGATTACCTTTGATATCAAATCAATTATTTTATTAAAGGATCAGTTACTTAATTGAATGTCACACAGAAGTCAGTGGTGGTTCAGAGAGAGAGAGACAGAGAGAGACACAGATAGAATGAATGTATTATATGTAATTTTGTCAAAGAAAAGGAGGATAAATGGAGGATTTGGCAGAGACATTATACAATTAAATAGTAATCCCAGAAGTGTAAGCATCTTAGAGAGGAAGAACAAATCACTCAGGGATCATGGTCATGGATCCATTTGCATACTTGAATCAATACATTGACTCTTCTTGGCCAATAAAAATAAAAATATTTCTTATTTTCTAGAGTAAGCAGACAGTATAGACTTGTCATAGAAACATAAAGGAAATGAAAAGAAGCCAGAAGTCAATGCCAGCAAAATAAGATTAGTAACTGATCTTATTTCACTGTTCTCTGCATTGTAGAGGGAACAAATCTTCATAGCATGAAGTGACATCAATTATAAAACTACCCATTTCTATTTAGGTTATAAGGGCAACATCAGATAAGGGATAATTGCAGGTAACATTATTAGAAAATTGAGAGAGAGAGGAATAAAGTAAGCCAGTATTATTATGAGAATTTTGTCACAATTTTAAGTCAGGACTTGCACTGCTGAGGATATTGGTGAGTGGGTGAGTTATCAATTGTCCTGTGAGAAGTGATGAGGCCTTGAAATTTATTCATTGGCTTCCCTTAGTTAAGTGGTTGCTTTAGGAGCAACAGTCTTCTGTCAGCTTTGTGTCTGTGTTGAGCATACCTAGCAAGCAGATAGATTTCTCTGTAAAGATCTTAAACTTGTTGAAGATGCCCCTCAGTAGGCATGAGAATCTTAGATGCAAGGAAATTATGTTCTGTCGTCCAACTTGTCATAGCACATATTGTGTGATAAGAACATCATATGAATCCCTGAGATAGCTGAAGGTATATTAACAAGACCTAGAAAAGATTAGAAAACAGTCAAAACAAATTTTCATAACTACACTAGTTAATAATCACTAACTTCCTAGAGAAGTGAAATTGAGAATTGATATAAAAATTTGTTTATCTTCACAATGCCTATCACTTCTATGCTAACTATAAGAGGACCCAAATATAGAGATATAAACATGGAAACAGATATGAATATTACAGTCAATATGCAGACACAATATGTTGACTTACAAGATAAATAGCACCAAGTTTAGATGGCAACAAGTTTTATTGTGCTGTGTGTTTCCTTTAGATATTTTCTAAAACAACAAAAATATCAAAATCCCAGTTGATTCTCTTCTCAAAGTATGCAAATTGCTGGTGTAGAATATGTGATTGAGAGCACAGATCAAGGAATTGGTTGTACCCTATTTTATTTCCTGAAGGGTAGAACAGTTGGGAGTATCATCTTCAGGCACTAAGAGCTACCATTTAAAATAATAGCAGTCTCAAACTATACAAGAACACAGCAGGCCTAACTACCCATGGCAGATGTAATGGCTCAAAAATGAACAATGTAAAAATAAGTCAGAAACAAACATTTGGACATAACTTATATTTGAAGACTGTGGTCAAAATTATATATTAAGAACTGGCAAGATGCAGATAAAAATGGTTCCTTTCTGTATGTTAAATTTTCCTCTCTGAACTGCATTGAAAAGAAAAAGAAAGGAGCTAGACCTTTGTAACTGATATAAGTTAAAATGCTCTTATATAATTCTTACTAATTTTATGTATCACCATGTTAAGAAGTGTAGATTGTTTTATCTGTCAGAGATGAATTTTCTTTAGGCACTTCAGAGAGAATAAACTGGACTAACACATTATCTAAAAATAATTATTATAGTATTAAGTTTATTGTAGGTTTTAAATGGAAGGCTCTCTCCATTTCTCTTCATATAACCTGGGGCTTTCTCGGAGCAGATGAGATATCACAATGAAGGCAACTGGTTTGCTTCATTTTGACTAAATTTAAGATTGTTTTCTTATAATCCTTTGAATTCTGCTTACTCTTCTAGCTGTTACTGATACAAAAATAATGGAGCATACATCATATCTTTATTATGTTCAAACTATAGTGCACCTATAGAAAATCAATAATTTCAGCACATTTTGTTTATGTGTTATTATGGAGAACTTAAGAAACATTAAAGGTCTCAGATAGTGGGACAATTGATTCTGCCAGAGAAAAAAGAAGGAAAAGAAGAAGTAAAGGAGAGAAAGCAACGGTTTACTTGTGTCTTGAAGAGTATTTTTCCTAAAAGCAGGAAAAATACTCCAAGGCAAAGGACAGTGAGAATTATGTTTGTGGTTCTAATATATGCTGCAACCTGAAAGACTTATAAGGAAAATAGTTGTTGTGCCATTTATAAGTTTCCCCCCACAAATTAGACATTGATTAATTTTGTAGAGATGCAATTATTTTTTTATTTTAATAATTTTATATGTTTGATTTATTGGTATTTTACCGAACATTATTTTGATTAAATAAAACACAAATCATTTTTGGGTCCCAAGTTCAAGCAAGTTTAACCATGTAGAATTAGCCACAGAATCGAAAATAATGAGATATTTGCAGAAAATTTCTGAGCAGGGAAAGAACTATAAGATTCTATGGGCTTTATTTCATATTCATTTTTGATTACAGATGATATGCAATTAGGTTATCAATTCATGAAGCTTTAGAAAAAACTTAAGAATTTAATATAAGATGGTGTATACATTTTAACCTACTAGTATTGGAATTTAGGGCATGATAATGGAAGTTTCAGATGTGTTATAGACGAAGCAAAATATATAGGAGGAAGATAAAATGAAGAAGGATAAAATTATTAGTTTTTCAAGCTTTGTAAAACTATACTAAAACATTAAATAATTTGTAAAAATATCATTTACAAGGGTAATCCCCCTCTCTTCTCACTGCAGAATTTGACAATTGTAAGATTCTCTCTTAGGAATTCAGAAAGAATAAATTCTATTTTGGCTAAATCTGAATATTGCACATTAATTTGCATTGCAATATTAAGCATTCTGGAAAGAAGGATTTTCACAATAAAAATAAATATATGAAAAGTTTTTCTTCATATCTTTTTCTTAATTTTAGTAGAATGTCACCATAAACAAAAAAACCCCTACCAGTTTATTACAAACACTGCCTGATTCTATGTGTCAGAAGTCTTAGAATAGAATCAGTTATTTAAACACCTCTAACAAAGCCAGGCTCCAGACAGAATGCCTTGTGCTGGGAAGCTGAGGGCATTTCTTTCATAGATCCCATTCCCTACATCAGGGAGTTGTCCCATCTGACATCAGCACCAATTCTCCCAAACTAATGCTGTGCTTCTGCCATCTGCTCCCTCTCACCATGGCCAGGCCCCAGACGGAATGCTTTACCCCAGAACCATACATCAGGGAGCTGCCCTGTTGGATTATAGTTCTAAACATGTTAGTTTTAACATTGGCTCATCCTTTCTCCTCTATCCTTTCTCCTCTGCTGCAAGGAGTTTAGGTTTATTGGGTTACAGCCTTCATAGTTTTCCCAAGGCACTTCCATTCCTCTATGTTTATCTTTAATTTTCTTCAGTGCTCTTCTTTCCCTATGTGGTAATCACTTATTCCCCCATATCAGACCCTGTGACTTGTAAAGTAAGATTCTTCTAGGAATCTGGGTTTTGTATATGCAAGTAAAATATTTGCTTTTCTCTTTCTTTTATGTTCTTTGCATAGCTTACTTTAGAGCAATGTCCTTCCTATATAGACAGAGGAAGACAGTTAATGCTATGTGTTTGTAACTTGGGGATTAACTAACTCTAAATAATATTTACTCTTAGGCATCTGTCATATTTACTAGACATAAGACTCCATTTCCCTTAGTTCCTAGCACCCCAAAGGTGGGCTCATTCAATCACAGTGGATTGAATGGACCGAGAGCAAGATATAAGCTACCCTGGCATGGAAAAGAGACAAGCTAAGCACCATAAAACCTATGATAAATAAAAATCATGGTCATGGACAAATTCTATAATGACCCAAAGAGAAATGACTGGACAAGGACCCTGCTGGGGTTAGGAAGGATAATCTGGCCTGAAGACTGTAATCTGGGATCAATAGCAAGATATCCCCAGGAGAGCCACCTTTTAAGCTTGGTAAATCTCTTACTATGTCCATACAAATTGACTAGAAAGATTATTAAGAAGTAAGTTTAAGATAACTATTTAAATAGACATAAACTAAGGAGAAATACACCTCTAGATGGTACTTCGCCCTTAGGAGGATCGCCTTGCTGGATGAGAATCTGTCCTAGAAAAAGCTTTCCCCCAGGAAAGGACTTTACATCTGTTGAATGTACAACCACACCTATGTGTAATTTCTACCTCCAACCCTTCATGCCTTGCTCTATATCTAAGGCTATGAGAGTGGGTATGGGTAAATGCAATACAGGCAGTGGCTGAGACTGACAGGAGGCAAAGGGAGACTAGATTGGCATAAATGATGACTGATCACCAACCAGCCTGGCCCCAGTTTCCTCCTCCATTCGCCCATTGCCATTGGCCATTCTGGAGGGAGGGAAGCAGCTCCTGACCACCAAATGCACACAGTGAACAAGCCCTCCACTTTTTGAACAGACATCCACCCCATCTGACATCAGCTCTAATTCTCCAAACCTCAAACCATTTGAACATATTAGCATCTGTGAGATTATTACTGAACACACTCATATTGAAGACAGTGGATGGAACAATCATATTGCACTGACCTAAAGCAATAATCTATCAGTCAACTAAATGGAGTGACTAGTTCAAAAGCCCTTGTCAGAGTCTAAGAGTAAAGGAAAAAGTGTGAATAGCACTTAGTAAAGGAAAAAGTGTGAATAGCAGAGGTAGTATCAGTAGTCTCCGGGTCTAAAAGAACATACTAGTTCTTAAGTAACGGGTAATCTTAACCTCCAATGTTAACCTGCATCAAACTTAAAGAATATCAGGGAAACTAGAGAACCCAAGAGTTGTATCAGACAGATATATAAACCAAGGCAAATCCTCAAGCCTGTTAAAACTCCCGAGCCTGGCTGATGAGGACCTAAAATCAACACTACATTGGCATAGAAATTAAGCAAGCACCAGCCAGTGGAATTAAACAATTAGTAGGTGAGAAATTTGACCAACTCAAAGAAGAACTGAATCAGAGGATGATAGGTTCCATACAAAATGAACAAACTAAAGAACTCAATAGCAAGCGATAGTAGCAGAATTGCACAAGTAGAGAATCATGTAGATGAATGTGAAGACTAAATATAAGCCAGCTTTAAGAAAGAGAAAAGAAAAGTAAAATGGAAAAGATTGTAAGGTACTTAACGGATAACAGCAAAAGGAACAATATTTGAATTATAGGAATACCATGTAGTACTGTAGCACTGTCGTCCCATTGTTCATCAATTTGCTCGAGCGGGCACCAGTAATATCTTCATTGGGAGACTTGTTGTTATTGTTTTTGGCATATTGATTATGTCACAGCTGTCTTGCCAGGCTCTGCTGTGTGGGTGGGATACTCTCGGTAGCTTGCCGGTCTCTCTGAGAGGGATGAAGGAATCAAACCCAGGCCAGCTGTGCCCTACCCACTGTGCTATCACTCCAGTCCAGGAATACCATAAGGAGAGGAAAATAGAAAAGAAGAAAAACCAAATGGTGGGAGAGATCATAGCTGAGAATACCCCTACTTTCTGGAGGGAGACTGATATACAGATTCAAGAGGCTCAAAGAATACCAAACGAAACAAACACAAGAAGAACAACCACAAGACATATACTCATGAAAATGGCAAAATCCATAGAGAGAGACAGTTTTCTTAAAGCTTCTAGAGAGAAGAGAAACCTCAAAGATAAGGCAAGCAACATAAAAATCACAATTAAAATCTCTTATATGAAATTGTACAGTAAAGAAAAGAATGGAAAACCATATTTAAACTATCTGAAAAATCCTTCAACCTTGAGTCCACTGCCCTGCAAAATTCATTTACATGGGAGAGAAAGATAAGAACATTCTCAGATAACAAGTGCTGAGAACATCTGGTGTAATTAATCTGAGCCTGAATGATATATTTGAAGACCACAAATAGTAGAACAACAATCCCACATAATAAAATGGTAACACAGCCTATCATATTAATAATTTCTCTGAATGTCAGTGAACTGAACTCTCCTGTAAAAAGACAGTAGTAGAGTGAATCCAGAAACAGAATCTATCTATTTACTACTCATAGGACAGATATATAAAATCACCGGATTAGGACTGGAGTGCAGTGGGTATGGCACCTTCAGTGCACATGGCCCACTTAGATTTGATCTCCAGAATCTCATATGGTCCCTAAGCAGTGCTAGAGGCAGTTCTTGAATGTACAACCAAGAGTAATCCCCGAGTATCACCAGTCATATTACCAGGTATGACCCCAAAATAAAAAAGAAAGAAAATCACAGGATAGATGTAGGATAACATTGGTTTGTCCTTTCAGCCTTGCTACAGGGAGCTTAGGTTTATTGCGTTACTCCCATCACAGTGCTCCCATTCCTCTGTGTTAAGTATTATAGTGCTTTGACCAGGCCCATTTTGATGCCAGGGTAGCTCACAGCTTGTGCTGGGTCAATCTAGTCCCACATCGGGACTCTGCTTTTGGGGTGCTAGGAAGAAAGGGCAACTGAGGCTTAAGTAGAGAGAACAGATACCCAGGATTGAATAGCATTCGGAGTCAATTAACTCCCAAATTACAAAAGGAAAGCATTAACTGTCTTCCTGTGTCTATACATAAAGGACATTGCTCTGAATTAACTATGCAAAGAACTTAAGGAGAAGAGAAAAAAGCAATATTTACAAGTTAAAGAGCACAAAGTAAGAGGCTGCAAATAAACACAGAGGAATAGCAGCACTGTGATGTGAGTAACCCAATAGACTTAAGCTCCCTGTGGCAAGGATGATAGGACAAACCAATACTATCCTACAGACAGACACAGACTCAGAGTGAAATGATGGAAACAATCATACAAGACAATGGTAAACAGGAAAAGGCTCTGAGAGCCATACTTATATCAGACCAAACAGCATTCAATCTGAGAAAGCAATTAGAGATCAGGAAGTACACTATTTATTTATTAATAGAATGCTAGATCAAGAAGTCACTGTTACTGTCATCCTGTTGCTCATTGATTTGCTCGAGTGGGCACCAGTAATGCCTCCATTGTTGTTACTGTTTTTGGCATATCGAATACACAACAGGTAGCCTGCCAGGCTCTGCCATGAGGGTGGGATACTCTTGCTAGCTTGCCGGGCTCTCAGAGAGGGGAGCACACCCTCAAATCAAGAAATAATAACTATAATTAACTTTTACACAGCACAGCACAGTTTAGGAGCCTTTTGCTCACAAACCTAAAAAAGTATATTGATGAAAATACAATATTAGTGGGGGACTTCTACACTCTACTGTCACCACTAGACATATCAACAAGACAGAATGTCAGTTAAGACATGACAACACTAAATGAAGAACTGGAAGAGCTAGGAGTAGTGGATATATGCAGGGCTTGGCCTTACATCCTCAAAGAGCCAAATACACATCCTTCTCTAGTGTCACAGAACATTCTTAAGGGTCAATCACATACTGGGTCATAAGATACTCACTGTATCACTGTTGTCCCGTTGCTCATGGATTTGCTTGAGCAGGCTCCAGTAATGTCTTCATTTGTCCCTGCTGCGTTCAAGGTCAGGGGAATGAGTCCCATTATTGTTACTGTTTTTGGCATATAGAATACGTCATGGGTAGTTTGCCAAATCATAAGACAAACCTACATAAATTCACAAGCATAAAATCTATACCAAGTATCCTATCAGAACACAATGCTGCAGAGATATAAATTAATCATAAAAAGAAGATATGGAAAAGCTCTAACAATTGGAGACTGAACAACATGCTACAAAATAACAGCGGGATCAAAGAGGATTTCAAGAATGAAATAAAAATATTCCTTGAGACTGGTGATAATAAATAAACAAGTTATTGAAACCTATGGGACACAGTAAAAGTCTTAGAAGGAATCTCCAAGCAATACAGGCCTACATTAGGGAAGAATAGAAGATAAAATAAGCAACCTAAATGCGTATCTCAAGCGTCTGGAGAATAAACAACAAATGAAGCTAAAGACCAGCAAAAGGAAGAAAATAATAAAAAACAAAGATGAAATAAATGACATTATATTAAGAAAGCATATGTAAAATCAATGAAACCAGAAGCCTGTTCCCCAAAAGAATAAATAAGATAGGCAAACCTTTGGCTCTCACAGGGAAAAAAAGAAAAGTACTCAAATAAGTGGGATCAGAAATCAAAGGGAATAAATCACAACAGAAACTTAAAAAATCCAGTACATCATGAGATCTAACTATGAACAACTGTACTCAGTTTAGTTGGAGAATTGAGAAGAAATGGACAGATTCTGAGAATCATGTAATCTCTCAAAACTGAATATAGAGGAAATAGAAAGCACGAACAGGCAAAGTACAAGAAAGGAAGCTGAAATAGTAATCAAGAATCTTCCCCAGAACAAAAGTCCTGATCCAGTGGTTTTACTGGTGAGTTTTATCAAAACTTTAGAGAATTACTGCTCTTTCTTCTTACACTTTTCTAAAATTTTGAAGAAAAAAGAATCCTTCCTAACACTTTCTCAGAAGCTAACATCACACTGATATACAAAGTAGACAGAGACATTACAAAAATGAAAACTTCAAACCCATCTTCTTGATGAATATTGATACAAAAATCCTTGAGAAAAATCTTACAAAACCAAATCCAATGGAATATAAAAAATCATATGCATTATTAAGTCAGATTTATCACAAGGATGCAAGGATGGCTCATTATACAGAAACCAATGAATATAATACACCACATCTGTAAAAGGACAGATAAAAATCATACCATCTTATCAATTGATGCAGAAAAAGCTTTTGACAAAATCCATCATCCAAACCTTATTAACCTAGTTTAAAAGGTGCCTGTCAAGATGGCAGACTGGGAGGTGGGGTAGGGGAGGGCATCTGTGAGCACTGTTAGAGGGAAGTTGACACTGGTGGTAGAATGGAGACAGAACATTGAATGTCAAAAACCCAACTATGAATAACTTTGTAATTCATGATGCTTTAAAATAATAAAATTTTGAAAATTAAAAAAGAAACATTATAATAATACACAATAGAAACTTGATAATTTGACTTTCTTTCAACATCTCCTAATCTAATTCTTAAGCTTTTTCTACTTCCTTTTCACATGAGAAATGCCACTTCAGCAAACACTGCCACAAACACTTCAGATTCAAGACGTGGTTGATTCTGAATTGAATTTTGGTCATTGTGCATTCCGAAACGTTTTTACTGTTGCCAATTTTGTTGTTGTTGTTTTTGCAAATCCTGTCTTCAATTATGTGCCCCGTATGAGGCTGTGAGTCACAACTTAAGAAGTTCAGCACTTGACAACTCAGAAAATAAAACACATCTCATTAAAAAGAATCAGCAATTTAAATTTAAAAAAATATTGTATTTCTGATTAAACCTTGTGCAAATAACTTAATGATTTATGCTCAGCTTCAGTCAAATGTAAATAAGATTTGCATCCTGGTCAGTCACACATATAACAACATCGATTAAGAGCCCAACAGTTAGCAGAGCTATGAGTGAAATTTGTCCCTGCCTATGATGGAATGTTATTTCAGTGTTTCCAAAGCCTCAGTGTAAAGCATTTACTTATTACCAAAACATTCCTTACTTCCAGAATTAACTTGACACTCAAATATAACATTAAAACTAATCTTTTTTTTTGCTTTTGCTTTTTTGGGTCACACCCGGTGATGCACAAAGGTCATTCCTGGCTCTGCACTCAGGAATTACCCCTGGCGGTGCTCAGGGGACCATATGGAATGCTGGGAATCGAACCCAGGTTGGCCATATGCAAGGCAAATGCCCTACCCACTGTGCTATCATTCCAGCCCCTAAAACTAATCTTATATGTATGTTTTTAAAAGTTTAATTTATATATGTATGTATATATATGTGTGTGTGTATATATATATATATATATATATATATAAAAGCACACAAAGCTCAACCTTTAACAACATGTTAACAATCTCTTATACAAGAGCTTAATGGCTCCAGAAATAAATAAAACAATCTTCATACACTTTTCTTTAAAGAATTTGGGATCATTTTTAGTGGAGTGTTCGTAACAAGTAATACCAAATAAATTAGTTAGGTTCTGCTTTGGGGACAGGGTTTGGAAGTCAGGATGGATACATTCGAAATATGGTGGTGGGTAGGTGTAATGGTGGTGGGATTGTGTTGGAAAATTAGATGCAACAAATTATTGTGAACAACTTTATAAAATAAAATCTATTTTAAAAAAGGAAGAAAACCTCCAATTTCAGGAATTAAGTCTAAATGATTATAGCCTTCTTTCATTTCTTTATGATTTCTTTCTCTATTCCAAGCTTCAAACTATTTTTTAAATATGTGGCTTATTTTTAATACTTATGTGCATAAAATTTCATTCCTCCTACTTTCTCTTTCTTCTCCTAGCCTCTGTACTAAAAATTCCCTTCACATTTCTTTCATCTAAACTTGAAATTCTTTTATATGAAAGGGAGAGAATCCTGAAAGCTGTGATCTAAGCTGACATAAACTTGCTATGGGGTGAGGTTAAAAGCTAAGAAGATTTCTCTTCAAATATTTAATGGCAGAAACTAATATTAGTGAAATTCCTAGTAATCCATTCTTGGGGAGAGGTTGTCCCAATTTGCTATAATAGAGCCAAGTAAAAGTACTTAAAGTTAGATAATAAGACCCTTTTATTTCTACCTCAAGGAGAATTCATGATGCTACTTGGGTGATGGTTCTTTACTGTCTGACTTAGAGTGATAAATGGAAGAAAAACTTAGGAAAAATAAACAAGTGGAATTCATGGTCTGAGCCTTAATATAAGGTTGGAATAAAAGAAAAGCAAATAAAAAGAGAAAAGAATGTAGTTAAAAAAAAGAGGAAGGTGGAATAATAAAAACAGGAAAGCTTGAAGAGATTTTTGAGGATTGGGAGAAAGAATTCTAAAAACACATCCTAGAGTAGAAAGTCAGGGAAAGAGAAGAATTGTGAGTTTTTAGAACTTTTTGATGTGTTTTTATTTATTTATTTATTTATTTATTTATTTTATTATTTTTTATTAATGAATCATTGTGCGGATACAGTTACAGATTTACATATTTTCGTGCTTGTGTTTCAGTCATACACTGCTTGAGTATTCATCCCTCCACCAGTGCCCATTCTCCTCCACCGATGATGCCAACATACCTTTCACCCCTCCTCCTACCCCCCCACTCCACCCCACCTCTGTGACAGGGCATTCCTTTTGATCTCTCTCTCCTTTTGGGTGTTGTGGTTTACAATGGAGGAATTGGGTGGCCATCATGTTCAATCTATAGTCTGCTTTCAGCACGCCTCGCCCATCCCAAGCAGGTCCTCCAACCACACTTTAGTTGATGTTCTTTTCTCTATCTGAGCTGCCTTTTCCCCCAGCATGTAATTCTGGCTTCCAAGCCATGGAGCAAACCTGCTGGTACTTTTTTTTACCGCTCTTGGGTGTTAGTCTCTTATTCTGTTGTTTTATGTTCCACAGATAAGTGCAATTCTTCTATGTCTGTCTCTCTCTTTCTGACTCATTTCACTTAGCATGATATTTTCCATGCTGATCCACTTATGTGCAAATTTCATGACCTTATCTTTTCTGACATCTGCATAGTATTTCATTGTGTAGATGTACCCAAGTTTCTGTTGTATCTCTGCTGTACAGATGATGTACCAGTCATCTGTTCTCAGGTACTCGGGTTTTTTTTTTCCAAATTCTGGCTATTGTAAACAGTGCTGCGATGAACATACAAGTGCAGGTGTCATTTTTACTATACTTTTTTGCCTCTCCAGAGTATATTTCCAGAAGTGGGATTGCTGGGTCAAATGGGAGCTCAGTTTCTAATTTTCTGAGAAGCGTCCATATTGTTTTTCAAAAGGACTGAACCAGTTGGCATTCGCACCAGCTTATCCTTGTAATGTGCCACTTCCAGCAGTATTCTGTATTCAGCGTCTAAGCTGACTGTCCACAGGCAACACTCCTGGCAGTGCTCAGGACTTGATGGGGTGCCAGGGATTGAATCTGGGTCAGCTGCATTCAAAGCAAGAACCATATCCACTGTGCTATCTCTCTGGCTCTGCACAATCATTTTTAAGGTCTTTGAAGAGTTAGATATTTTTCTATTATGTTTAGTATCCTGGGATGGAGCGGCAGGTAGGGCATTTGCCTTGCACACAGCCAACTCGGGTTCAAGTCCTCCGTCCCTCTCGGAGAGCACAGTAAGCTACTGAGAGTACCCCACCCGTACGGCAGAGCCTGGCAAACTACCCACGGCGTATTTGATATGCCAAAAACAGTAACAACAGTTCCCAAAATGGAAACGTTACTGGTGCCTGCTCGAGCAAATCGATCAACAATGGGACGACCATGCGACAGTGCTACAGTTTAGTACCCTGCTACGATGGATTGAAAGCTGGAGCATAAAATATAGTGTCATTTAGAAAATTCAAGTATTTTGAGGTTATTTTATTCTAAGCAATTTTTAAAACTAGTTACCTAGTTTTAACTAGTTTTTACTAGTTCCTTTCCCTTCCATTTACTGTTACTGAGATGACTGGGTGGTACATAGCTGTTTGACTACAGTGCTCAAGTGCTTAGTCATAGTGCTCCGTAGCTGGAAGACCGCTTCAAGAGCAGAGGGGATAAGGCAGATGGAATAGAGAGGGGATCACTAAGAAAATGATGGCTGGAGGAATCAGTCTGGATGGGAGATGTGTTCCAAAAGTAGATAATGGACAAAACATGATGACCTCTCAGTGTTTGTGTTGCAAGCCATAATGCCCAAAAGTAGAGAGAGAGTATAGGGAATATTCTCTGCCATAGAGGCACGGGAGGGTGGGAAAGGGGGGTATACCAGGGATATTGGTAGTGGGGAATGTGCAGTGCTGGAGGAATAGGTCTTTGATCATTGTGTGATTGTAACCCAAACATGAAAGCTTGTAACTATCTCACAGTGATTCAATAAAAATAAAAAGAAATAAAGATATCACATCCAATTACAACAATAGCAAACATTGCATGGTGCCTATTGAGCTTGCACACTTTAGGTGTGGTGTTTGCACACGCGCTTAGAGGGGATGTGCAGTACTGTAGTTCTGGTATGTAAGCATATTCTGGTTTGCACAATGATCAGATTGCTACTGATCATTATGGTGCTTGCACATTTGCTTGCCAGTGGTGCTTGAATACATTTGGTGAGCTAGAAACTTGCAGTTCTTAAGTTTTATATCACAGTTGGCACATGCAGGTAACATTGGGTATTGAACTCTGTTTCATGGTTTCACAGCAAGCATTATCAACCCACTAAGTCATCCTTCTAGATTCCCATGATAAAACTATTTTTGATATTTACCCTTAGCTTAGTTTTTCACTCTGCACTAATAGGAAAGAATGACTCTGTGGCAGAAATCAAATTTTGAGATGGAGCATAAATTTAATTATACTTGCTAACAGCTGAGAGGGGGAAATGGTGATCCACATGTGAATGATTTTACTGCCTTCTCTGTTTTTGAAATGTTCTAAGCATTAGCTACAGCAAACACAATCTATTGACTCTGAATTGCTAAACAAGTCCAGTTCCTGACCTATGAGATTGAATTTTCAAATTGTACTTTCAAGACACTGTCATTAGGAGCTTAAAACACAATTTAGCTACTTTATTGATGATATGGACTCATTATATAATTTTAATAAGCATTTGGGAGCAGCACTGCACATGTTTAAAGGATGCTTTTCATTCTTTTGGAAACTTTGCCTATTGCAGCACTATCCTGCCATTATTTCCTAGTCTGAAGTATGACAGTAATATAGATAACTATTTGTTTCACTGCAGACTCTTTTCTCAATCATAATAAAAACAGAAGTGGCAGGATATTAGAGACTAACTGCATAGTGCTAAAAAATTACAGTTTAACTTCTCATTTATCAATGTAATTTGTAAATGAAAGTTACTAGCAGGGTGTGTTGGTGCCAGTGTTTCTATCAGGGCATGAGTAATCTACTTATGCAACATAATTTATCCTTCTGAGGGTCTAATGAGGACTGCTTAATTCAGGATTTAATCAAACCTGACAAAACTTCATTGAAGTTGGCAATGGGTTTGTTCACAGGTGCTCTTTCCCTGCTGGCTTGACATAACTTAGATTCATCCCTCTGTTGGCATGTTCCTTTCAGGCTTCACTTAATATAATAACATCTATAAAAAACAGATACTTTCCCTCAATCCCCAAATGCCAACTGTTTATGGTCTTTCTTCTTGTACTACTCAGCACCTATAATAGCATCTGCTTTTTATTACTCTTTAATATTTGAAATATTGATGAATAAATTATGTTTTTACAGATTTATTCTGTTTTATATTTGAAATTCCTTTTGGAGATCAATAGTCCAATTCTTGTTCTGATCTAATAATAATGAAATTTATTCAGACAAGACCTAGCTGATAATGTCTGGTTTGGGATGAGGCACTAGCTTATAAACACTTAGGAACTCCTGAGTTTGGATGTTGACATATTAATTTAAAAATTAAAACCAGACTCTTTCCAGAAGTGGGTGCACAATAGATTGGAGATTCAGAACACAAAGTGGTGGTTTAGTGTTCAGTTTTTAATATTGCAAAAATGAATGTCAGGAACTGCAATTTTCAGTAGCATGTGATATGGGAGCAATGCTTAATTAGTTTCATGCCCCAGAAAAGGATGATGACCTCTAAAAAGAGCAAAGTATGTTCTGCTCACTTAAGATTTTCCCCCTAAAATAGCTGCATAATTATATGCAGTCTTTCAGTTTCCAAATTCTTTTAACATATATTCATTTTTTCACAGTAACCTTTTGAAGTAGGTAATACACACAGTAACATCCTACTTTAGAGCTAAATAAGAAAAAAATTGACTGTAGCTTATTTGGCAAGGGACGTACTGTTAGAAATAATGAAGTATGACCCAAAATTCAGTTATACCAACATCGACACTTCTGTTCTTTCTACAGCTGCTGTACCTGATTAATATTAGGGCACCTCAGCTTTTTTTTTAATAATGTAGGAGTACTGCTATTTATTCAACCATTGATTAAGCTGATTGAATTGGACATGAACTTCACTTTACTTTTTTTTAATTCAATTCTGGATGCTAACTTTGTTTTATTATTTTATTATTATTTTTCTCCCCTTTTTTGATTCACCGTGAGATACAACCACAAAGCTTTCATGTTTGATCTTCAGTCATATCAGTCATATCAAATATCCATCCCTTCACCAGTGCACACTTTCCACCACCAAAATCCCCTGTATCCCTCTGCCCCTGATGTTCCAATACATCCCCTGCTTGTGTTGCAGACAATTTCCCCCATACTCTCTCTACTTTGGTTACAATTGATATTTCGATCTCACCAACCCTCAAATCTGCCAAAAAGGCAATGCTAGACATTTGTTTTGTATTGCTTGCTATTAATAGAATATAATGTCCAGGAAATTCTGTGTAATTCTCTTCCAGGTGCTTTAGTTTATAGTCTTTGGGTCTTGGCCATTGATGAGATTACATAGCTCCAGGGACTGTTTGTGGGTGTGACTGCCAAGCTTCTGGAAAAATGGGGATCTGGGGGAAGGAGGCCGAGTCCCAATCCAAGTGGGCTTGGAGATCTCATTCACAGGTTCCTGCATATCTAGGTTTTCCTGCAGGTCTGCTCTCTGGTGAGGTTCATTCATCCAATCTTAGGTGAGGCTTGTCCGAGCGTGAGAAGAGTGGCCTTGCACATGGCAGCAGTAGGGTTCTGGAGGTTTTTGACTACTGGGATTCTGCTTGTGGCAGGGAGGAAAACTCAACCTGCCCCCTCTCTGAGGTGCCCTGCTGAAGTTAGCCTGGTGAGGGACCAGGGCATTCTGCGGTGTTCTCTTCTGGGAGCTTTAATTTATAGTCTCTGGGTCTTGGCCATTAATGAGATTACATTGCACCAGGGACAGTTTGTGGGTGTGACTGGCAAGCTACTGGAAAACTGGGGACCTTGGAGGAGGAGGCCAAATCCTAATCCAAGCAAGCCTGGGGCTCTCAGTCATGGGTTTCCACCTACCTCTGCACTATAGGTCCTAACTTTATCTTTTGATCTCATCCAAGATTTATGGGTCTCTGAATTAAGGCCAATAAATGAGCCTATATAGCTGAGTCAGAGGTGGTTTGTGGGTGTCTCCCATATACCTAACTTTTGGCCATTTAATTCTTGGTAAACTTGTCCCCAAGTTTTAGGGTCTGGCCAAAGGCACAGCAGCAATTTGGGGGTATCTGGAAGTCTGAAGGCATCATCAAGCTACTCATACACTTGCCCTGCAGGTACAGGTTTACCTGTTGGCAGCACCATACTTCCAGGGATATCAGCTTTTGATATAATTCTTGATTTACTTAATATAATCGATCCTTACCATGGTTTTGGAAATAAATTTTCTTATTTAGTCCAGTAATAAATAGCCTAAATTCTTTTGGATATATATTTGGGAGGTTGTATTTCCAATACAATTCTTGAAGATTTGTTTATAATTCTAATTCTTTGGGTATCTGCCAAGCTGATCTTTCATTATAGATGGTATAAATTTTAGACACTTTAATTAATAGAGATTGGGTCAAAATATCCTGCTCCTAAAATTGGGTTATGTTTTGACCTAAACACTGTGATAAATCACTGTTCTAATTCTTTTGCTGTTCCTTGTAAACATCTACCTTAGTAATATACTTGTTAAAAGCAAATAAAACCAATAAACAGTGAGGGTAATATTAAAGAGTTATAATTGGTCACAGCAGTGTTTTTCACACTTTTGATCAACTGTATCAATAGTCATTGTCTCTGTGAATACATTCAAAGAATTATTTAACAAAATATCTTTCCCTCATTATTTCCATCATCCCTGCTCCCCATCACACACACACACACACACACACACACACACACACACACACTACTCCACTACTACTCTGGGCATCAGGATGATACTATTGCTTAGAATCAGGGAATGAACCAGTTCTAATTAGATTTACTTCTTAAGCATTGAAGAATGAAAACCAGAGGATTTAGCCAGGTTAGAGACTCATCTGCATAAGGCATGTCTCATCACAGAGCAAAACATTGCATTTTGGTCTTTTGAAGGAAAGGTGCCTTGACTTTTTAGCAAAGTGACAGGTACTTTACTAAAGTTAATGATCTATCCTGTCAATACTGAGACTATCAATACTGAGCAAAGCAAAAATACAAAGAACACCAAAAGGGGTCAAACTGAAGATGGAAGAGGCAGAATGGGCACACTGAGGAAGGACCATATCAAAGTTTGGAGCAAGTCCCCCAATTAGCTGGGAGAATACTTGGAGAAAACAAAGAGCATACTAAATATTCCTTGTGACAGTTCTGAAACAGGATGAGATTGGGAGCTGTTGACATCAGAGAAGTTGTTTAAAATCCATTTATTGATGAATGAGTCAAGAAAGTATGTTGAGAGCATGATATTTTCTACCTATATATTCTAAGCACAGGAAAATTATAATCTTTTCCCATTTTTTATTTAGTCACCTTTATTTACAATGTTTTAAGGATAGTGCTTCATACACATAATGTTCCAATATCATACCAACCACCAGTTGTTTCTCATTCAGTATCCCAATGTTATAGAAACATAATATTCTTTAACAAAGACACACCCAAATGAAATAAAACAGCTAAGTTAAATACCATCGACTCAAACAAAGCTCCATTTCATAGCAAAAAAATGATGCTATTGTGAAATAAAAAATTATGTGTTAGGGGATGTAGCGATAACTCAAATGTTCTAGAGTGTTTGCTATGCATGAAGGAGACCATGCATAGCAAACTTGTTATCCAACAACACATGGTACCCTTAGTACTGACATGAGTGACTCTCAATTTCTGAGCTGGGAGCAGTCCTGACCATCACTTGATGTCTTTCCCTGTCCCCCAAAATGAATACGAGTTCTAAGGTACTAAAAATATATATATTTTTATATTGCCAAAAGTTACTGAGTTTAGAAAAATTTAAATTGAATTTACCATTATGTTTTCAATAAAAAGAAGTTACATAATTTTTATTCATTTCAAATCTTCATGAGACATTTCAGAAAAGGTGTGTAGTAAGCTATAAAATAATCTGTAATAATTTGGTATAAAGAAATTAAGAAATAATTTTATGCCCGTAAGTAATAAAAATAGAAACTAAGTGGAAAATATATTAGAAATAAAAGCAATAATTTCATAAAAATTGGTTTATAAATGCACTTACCTAAATGGATTATTTAGTTCTATAACTAATGGACTAAAATATAAATACTTTGTTATAAACGTTTGGGAAAACAGGAAAAAATCATCTATAAAAGTCTAGCTAATACAATTTGCTGAGAAAAACCCATCCTATCGGAGTAAATTGTAGTGCAGAATACCCAAGCAGAAAGGAGAGAAATACAACAAAGAAAATTTATTACCTTCGAGAGACATCAGGTCCAAAAACTTTATAGTGACTGTACTGAATCTTTACACTAAATTATTTTAGATACTTGAGCACTTGGGCTGGAGCGATAGCACCGCAGATAGGGCATTTGCCTTTCACATGGCTGACCTGTGTTCGATTCCTCTGCCCCTCTCAGAGAGCCCGACAAGCTACCGAGAGTATCTCACCTACACGGCAGAGCCTGACAAGCTACCTGTGGTGTATTCGATATGCCAAAAACAGTAACAAGTCTCACAATGGAGACGTTACTAGAGCAAATCAATGAGCAATGGGATGACACTCACAGTGATACAGTGAGCATTAAATATATGAAAAGCTATTTTATGATGCCGCAATAACAAACATTACAGCATAAGCGGTTCAATATAGAAAAAAGTTCACTTGTGAATCAAATAAAATCTGATGAGGGCATAGTTTAAACTTTCAAACATGTGTTGAATTAGTGATCACTTCTGCTCATATTTTTTGCTCCTTAAATATCTCAACTGGAGATCCTTGTGTTCAGTAAATTAGAGGGAGATGAAACACAAAGAAGTAGAAGAGAGTTAATACCCAGTAAAGCATCTCAGATTTTAAACCTAGACTAGTTTATGTTCATTCACAGACTCTAAAAGTAGTGAATATGCACCAAATAAATTAAAGTGATATAAAATAAACAAAACTTTGCTCTCTTTTTCTTTAATAAGAGATGACAACTGGTCTAAACCAAAACTGACCTATAAAATGGGTGTTGGAATACTGTATGGATGCATTCTAATCATAAATAACTTTGAAAGGGTCTATCTCACAGTCATTCAATAAAAAAAGAAAAATATCTTTGTGAAAGATTTAATCATAGGAATAAAATAGATTAACAATTTAATTGAAATAACATTGATTTGTGTTGGGGAACAGTTATCCCCAACATACCGAGACACGATGTGCACGTGGTCTGGGCAGGACCCTGGCCATGGGGGGAAGGAGGGTAAGCAGTTGATCACAGCTCACTTTAGTGTCAAATACACACATTCTTATAGAGGCATGGCTTATAGGCGGTCCACTCACAAAGAGCTTAACATCATTGGCCTACCACTTTCCTCTCTGTTTTGCCCCCATCCAATCCTCTTCAAGGCTATATGTTGTGATTAGAATGACTTGCTTAAGGCAAACGAGATGGTTTCTGTGTTTCAGGCGTAGGTGACTAGGGGGCTGAGAGAGGCTCAAGGGCAATAACATGATGCAGGCTCCCTGTTTTGCTCTCTCTGCCCAGTTCCTCCCTCTTGTGAGGTTTCACTTCAGGGCCACTATGCAAGGTTGGGTTTTTCTGGCTCCAGTGCCCATTGCCTTGCTCCACAGATTTGAAACTATCTTTTCAAAGTGGGTGATGCTACCGCCCCTCACCCCCCACTCCATGTCATAGCAAACTGAAACAATTTGATGCAGGACAGACGGTAGGAATAGCCTTTAGTGAAATTAAAGGTGAATTTTCTTAGTATACTTAAAAGATAGCAGACTGTCAGGAATTTGCGGGTGATCTTTTTCTGAAAAGGGTGTGTGGGAAGTCAAATGAGTTTAAGAATTTCTGGTTTAAAGGAATACATAGCTTTGAGGAGCCAGAGAAATAGGATAGTTGGCAAAGTGCTTGTCTTGCACGAGACTGACACTGGTTCGATTCTAAGCACTCCATATCGGCCCCAGGCCCCTACCAGAATAACCCATGAGAACAGAGCCATGAATATGTTTTGAGCACTGCCAGGTATGTCCCCAAAATAAACAAAAATAATATAGTTTTTTTTAAAAACTATTTTATTGAATCACCATGTGGAAAGTTACAAAGCTTTCAGGCTTATGTCTCAGTTATACAATGCTCAAACACCCGTCCCTTCACCAGTGCACATATTCCACCACCAAAAACCCCAGTGTACCTCCCACCCCTGCCTGTGTAGCTGATAAATTTCACTTCACTTTTTCTTTATCTTGATTACATTCCATATTTCAACACAAAACTCACTATTGTTGTTGGAGTTTCCCCCAAAAATCAGCCCTGCTGAAAAGGAAGCATTTGATAATTAGTTTTCTATTACTGAGAATGAAGAGATATGCAGCTGCGTGGTTTAGGATTTCTGTATTTTAGTATTTTAGTAACTAAGTCCAGGGAGATTTATGTTAGAAATTGCATCATTTCCCTTCCTGGGGCAGCATGGGGCTATGGCTTAGTTCACAGTCTAGAGTCATTTCTGCAGGCAGCTGCTGGTACCAAAAGTAGTCTAGCTTGCCTCTGGATCGTGGTTGATCAGCAGCAGAACAGCCGCACAAACATGCAGCCACCTGGGCTGCATCTCGGTGGAGAGCATGCCGGTATCGGCCCTGTCCTGAGATCACCAGCATGTCCCGCTGTTGCAAGTTTATACCTCTTTTTTTTTCTTTCTGTGCCTCCAAGTTTGTACCTTCTTAATGGTCCTTATAAGATGGCAGACACCACACCGTCTTTCCCCGAAAAAGGAAAAAAGATGCCGAGAAAGAAAGACCTTTCCCCTCCTCAGCTGGCGTGGGGCAGCATGGGGCTATGGCTTAGTTCACAGTCAAGAGACATTTCTGCAAGCAGCTGCTGGTACCAAAAGTAGTCTAGCTGGCCTCTGGATTGTGGTCGATCAGCAGTAGAGTGACCGCACAAACATGAGGCCACCCAGGTCGCATCTCAGTGGAGAGCGCTAAAAATAATATAGTTTTAAAGTATTAGCTTTAAAATTGAACATCTGTACTTGGCCACATTATGATAGCCACCCTAAACCCTAGTTGTGTGCATCACCACGCAACTACTTCCCTTTACTCAGTTTACCCAGAACCCTTCCCCTTTCTCTTCGGTTAGTCATCACTTTGTTATTTTATTGTTTGGATTTATTTGGGGCCCACACTTAGCAGTCCTCAAGGTTTCCTTTGGCACTTCACTCAGATTGAACCTGGTGGCCTTGGGGAACATACAGGGTGCCAGATTCCAATCCGGGTGGGACACATACAATGCACATACCCTAATTACTATACTATTGCCCCATTCATTATTTTCTTCTTAACATCTGAGAAAATGTTCTTGTTTTGTAGGTTTGCTTTGTTTCTTTACAATATTTGAGTAAATTTATGTGGTATTTATATTTCTCTGATGTTTCATTAATATTTTAGACTCTATGTGTATGTCATATATATCACAAATGATATGATTTTATGTATCTGAGTAATAGTAAACATACCACATAGCATTATCTATTAATCTGTCTGTGGGCAATTAGATTTCCATATCTTGGGTATTTAAAATAATGCCTCAATGAAAATCAAAGAGCACAGATCATTTCAAATGTGTGCATTTGTATTCTTCAGTTAAATATTCAAAAATGGAATATCTGTATCTTAGGTTGTGACCACATGAAATATTTTAATTATTAGCTGCACTAATTAACTTAATTAAAGATAAAATGTTTCTGATTAAACTGCTCATTGAAATATACAAAAGACATTTAGCTTATAAGGAACATTTCACTCAAAATTATAGAAATTTTTGTCAAAACCAAAACCTTGAAAATATCAGTAATTTTGTATAATAAGAAATTATAGAAAGAATTATACCCTAAATAACGTTTTAGATACATTATCTACTGATAATGTATTTGGATTTGTGTGTGTGTGTGTGTGTGTGTGTGTGCGTGCACGTGCATACGCTAATGGAGATCAAACCTCAGGATCTCATGATTACAAAGTAAGTAATCTACCATTGATTCAAATTCCTAGTTACTCTAAGCTTATTTGGAAGACTAAAATTAATCCACAAGAGACAGTAAATTTAGGGAAAAAATCAAGAGCAAATTTTGATAAAATATAACCAAAGATATTAAAATACAATATTATTAGATGTGAGTGTCTAATTCAAGAAGAAAGTCTAGAAGTATAGACATATTTAAATGAAAAGATAAATCATTGGAGAAAGAAAACATAATTCAATTAATTTATCTGGCAATAACTATTCATCAGTATTAGCAAAAATGGTCTCTTTTCTCATCACATCTGAAATAATATCTCCTGTATATTATGCATTATACTTAAAATTATAAAATTAGTAGAAGAGTAATAGTTAATGTCTTTATTCATTTAAACAACAATTTTAAATATGAAATTAAAAAATCGAGAAATATGACCATGTGAAAGTGGTGACTCCTCAAAAAATTTGTACTGTAAAAGAATTAAGAAAAGTTAAAAGCCACTCCAATTAATACTTCTAGAAGCTTCAGTAGCCATACCCACCTCCTATAGTTATTGCTTTGTAAACTCATATGTCCAGACCATAGATCTTGAAGTCTCTGTGTTGTGCAGCTGCTTAAACAGCACCTTCAAATTCCTCAAATTTAAATTCCAGTAGGAACACACCAATTTAGATGGGAAAGTAACATAGAAGCCAACTTAACTCAACAAACAAAAGCAATAGCACAGAAGGCTCAACTAGCAACCAACATCTTAGTAAATTCTTAGGTAAGTATTTAACAATCCTGTGACAAGATATAACAATTTTCACATAAAACTGATTTTTTTGATCATTAGTTTTAATATTGGAGCTTTGTTGGAGCTAATCAGTTTCAAGTCTAGTATTGTATCCAGAGTTGTGACTCTGCTACAATAAAATAAATTTTGAAGTTAAAAGCTTTTAAAAAAGGAATTTTTTAGGAAATGTTTAGCAAAATTTAGTAAGCATACTACAAAGGAATCAATAAGAAATATAGCCAAGAGGCTGGAGAGAGTGATGGTCAGGGCACTTCCTTTGCACTTGACTGACCTGTGTTTGATCCCCAGCACCCCAAAGGGTTCCCAGGCCACACAGGGAAAGATGCCTTAAGAAAGAGCCAGAGTTCATCCACAGACCATTGGTCAGGGAAAAAAAACCAACAAAACAGATAAAAAAAAATACAACAAATAAATAAATATAATAAATATATAAAAATTAGGAAAATTTGAGAAGAACATGAGCAGAAATTTACATATTAAAAATCTATAATGTATCTTCACTTACATATCATATTCCAGGTCTAAAAATATAATGATTAATATTTTAAAGCAGTGGCAGAAAGTTATTCTAGACTGTCATTCAGACGAGTGAATTTTAATGCAATTATGCCAAGTGACTGACGTAGAGATTTCACTTTAATGTCTATAGTCTTTCACTTTCAAAATAAATAGGATATTAAAGATGATTTGCTCTAAAAGAAAAAAATGCAAATTGTCCAAAATAACTGCACTGTAGCACTGCCGTCCCGTTGTTAATCAATTTGCTTTAGAGGGCACCAGTAATGTCTCCATTGTGAGACTTGTTGTTACTGTTTTTGGCATATTGAATATGCCATGGGTAGCTTGCCAGGCTCTGCCGTGCAGGGGAGATACTCTCAGTAGCATGCCGGGCTCTCTGAGAGGGACGGAGGAATCAAACCCAGGTCAGCTGCGTGCAAGGGAAATGCCCTGCCTGCTGTGCTACTGCTCCAGTACTCCTTTTCTCTTTTTTTCACCAAAATAACTATTAATATCAATTTAAATGAGTAATAGTCATATATGAATGAACATGTATGTGTGTGTATGCACATATGTGTGTGTTGTGTATGTGTATGTGTTTCAGTGCCAGAGACTGAATTTTGCATGGGAAAGGTGTAGAGAATTTGTTTTCCTCATGTAATTGAGAAGTATTAAAGAAGCAATTGCTGTTGGAGATATCAGTTGATATCTAGATATCTAATTGAAACTAGATAGTCTTGAAGAATTGGGTGGGGCATAAGAGTGTTCCATTAAAAAAAAGCAAACATCTTTTTTAGTTACTAAACTAATCTTTTTCAGAGAAGCAAGTTGAAGATACTAAGATATCATGTGAGAGTAATCTCAGAGGAATAAATCTAAATCTGGAAATTGGTATACATTGTGCTTAGTTTTAGCATATCCAAAGGCAGAAGTACCCAGAACGTAGAAAAGAAAATGAGACCAAGGTTTGAAATTTATAAGGTGACAGCTGCTAAGGCCACACTGACCTCATGATCAATACAAGTGTATGACTGGGAGGTAGTCAATTATAAGAATGTTTATTGGATGGGCAGATTGTTTAGCTCTGGTAACTTTAGTAGCTTAAAATTGTGTTCTGACGATAACACTAAAATGTGTCCTCAGTAAATAAATAAGTTCAACTGTTTTATTTAGTAAATTGTTTCTTAAGTTGCTATATCTGTTCCTAGCACTCAGTTTGGGCTGGAGCAATAGCACAGCAGGTAGGGCGTTTGCCTTACACGCGGCCGACCTGGGTTTGATTCCTCCATCCCTCTCGGAGAGCCCGGCAAGCTACTGAGAGTATCTCCCCTGCACGGCAGAGCCTGGCAAGCTTCCCGAGGTGTATTCAATATGCCAAAAACAGTAACAACAAGTCTCACGATGGAGACGTTACTGGTGCTCACTTGAGCAAATCGATGAGCAACGGGATGACAGTGACAGTGACAGCACTCAGTTTACAGTGATAGTAGAATAGTTTCCTGTTCTTCCCATCTACTACTAGAACTTGCCCCAATAGATGGGAACCACAGTTAGCATAAACAGTATCTGTCACTACAATTCATTGTTTATAAAGGTACCTATTAAACTGTCCTTCACTTCAATGACAACCGTGCTGCATTTTTATTTAATTTTTTTCATCTTTCCTTATTGAATTACCATGAAATACAGTTACAAAGATTTCATGATTAAGTTTTAGTCATACAATGATCAAACACCCATCCCTCCACCAGTATACAATTCCACCACCTATGTCCCCAGTATCCCTCCCGCTACCCTCTCCCCACCCCCTCTACTTACCCTGCCCCTGCCTCTATGGAAGACAATTTCCTTCTTTCTCTCTACTTCTGGGCATTATGGTTTGCAATACAGATACTGAGGGACCATCACGTTTTGTACTTTTCTACTTTCAGTACATATAAATAAGTGTTGGAAATAATTTTTGGCATTTTATTTTGTAGGAGGGAAAACAGAAGTAGGCTATTTATTGTGTAAATATACTAACCAAATGAGGATAGTTTCATGGTATTGTTTTCTTTTTGTGGATAAAGACCTCTTTTTTTAGTTGCTTCTGCTATTAGAGCATAAATAAAGTTGACAGTTGTTTTCTGGTTAAATGGAATTATTGTATAAACAAAGGTTCTCCACTGCAGATCAACAAAATGAAAAGTGATAAAAATTTGGATCATCCATATTAGATTGCCACATAAAAGTTGATAGGCTTTCAAGGTGCATAGATTACAGTATTAAAGGCATTAGAGTGCTGTAATGCATGACATGGTTAAAATAATGGTTGTACACCCAAAGACAGCATTATATTCATTTGCAATTGCTAAGGGATAAGTGTGTAGAGAAGGATCCCTGGGAAATGGATAAGTAGCAGAGAAAGATAAATTAGTAAGGGAAATATGGAGAATTCAGAGAGGAGCAATTGGTCCAGGGAACATACTTTATCATAGCCCATGTCTATTCCTCTGCATTCTTTAAAACCTTCTCCATACTGATACCTTTCAAAGTGAAAGCAATTAGCTTCCTTTTCCCCTCAATTTAAAGCCAACTATTTCTTTCATTTTTCTGGTCATATGTGTGTTTGTCTCAAATTCACACAGATATTTGTCTTTATAACAGTGTTGTTTATCAAATATAAATAATCTTTGATATTTTATTATTTACCTACAGAAAAGTTTTTTCCATTTAAACTTATATTAGAAAACTTAATTCTTTTCCCATTCTAAAATAAGATGTTTTTTATTTTAAAATTTGTCCCTTTCTGAGAAATTGCATTTGACTTGTGAAATTTTATGAGAATAAGTTCAATTTTTTCTATTGCTATCTATACGTATATTTAAATATCGGCGTTTAAAACTAGTTAATTGATACTAGTTTTAAATATTAAAGTTTAAAACCAAAACCATTCTATCAACTCATCATGATGATCAACTAATTATGATTTTGTATATGGTATTTGAAATCTTTGGACAAAAGACGTATTTCAAAAAAACTGTGCTTAGGGACAATTTTCTTTCCCAAATAATGGAATAATTAGTT
The DNA here is from genome assembly GCF_027595985.1 of Sorex araneus. Lineage (NCBI taxonomy): Eukaryota > Metazoa > Chordata > Mammalia > Eulipotyphla > Soricidae > Sorex > Sorex araneus. The sequence continues at coordinate 150,212,862 of NC_073303.1, read as the reverse complement.
TCTAAGAAATGACATAGCCATGCATTGTCAATGTAATTAAGTATGCTGCTGCCAAACTCAGACAAGCCTACATTTCTGTCATCCTTCCTGATTCTGGGGTTAAATAAATTTTTTGTTTGTTATTTTTTAATCACCACTTAGAAGCTCAAGAAGCTTCCTGTATCTCAAAAAGACTATAAAGCAAGACTTCCCACCGACCTGGCAATGGCCCCAATATTAAAACATAGTCATTTAGTTTATCCCTACCACTTGTCTTTTGTACCAGTATACCAATTACATAGGAATTATTCTGTTTCCAAAACCATCAGAGAAATTTCTGTGGTTTTGTCCTGTAATCACTGGCAGTGTATAATAATGAGGCTCATCAACTGTACAAACCAAATTTGATCAGATCTTCTATTTTGAAGCCAATTGCTTAGCAAATGATGAATAGATTTGACTTATTTATCCTTGAATCCTCTTTGTCTACCTTTAGTCATCTCTGTTATGGAAGGGCATCTTATTACTTTGATTTTAAATGCCAATATTTTCCTCAGTATTTATTTATTTATTTTGTATGTAAGACTTCATCTTTACAGTGACAGATTTAGGAAGAGAATGTGACTAAGCACAGTGTCCCCATTCCCCAAGTGATGTCTCTATGAATGGAATTTGAACTCAATGTGTAGGGATGCCAGACAAAATATAAGGTTCCATTAAATTGATTTTGGGTAAACAATGAATAAAATTCTAGGTTATGACAGTTTTTCACCTCTGTAGAAATCTTGTCAAATATCACATGTGGCCTGTTCAGATTGATGTAAACTTTACTAAATAATATCTGTTGTTTATCAGAAGTGTGACCCTAATTGGATGAGTTTTTATGGTTTGTTGGCTGAATTTAAAAGTAAGAGCAAACCCTTCTCTTGTTTTCAATACCAGGAAAGGTCATTTGTTTCTGCTGGAGAGGCATGGGAGAGAACTTCACACAAACTTACCTCACAACCACCGTTTCTGATGATTAAGAGAGAGTTCTCTTGAAAGTAGACTATAGACCGAACATGATGGCCACTGAATACCTCTATTGCAAACTACAACACCCAAAAGGAGAGAGAACAAAGGGGAATTCCTTGCCACAGAGGCAGGGTGGGGTATTGGGGGATAGAGTGGGGGTTGTGAGAGGGATACTGGGATTATTGGTGGAGGTGAATGGGCACTGGTGGTATGACTGAAATGCAAACACAGAAGTTCATAAGTTTGTAACTGTGTATCACAGTGATTCTCTAATAAAAAATTAAAAAAAAATAAGTGAAATAATTAGGCAATTAAAAGGAAAGAGATAGGAGATATTTGAGAGATTGAAGGAATAATGTTTCTAAGTTTCAGATTTGTCCACTGGCCCTGTTTTCTTTAGTTTTTTTTCCTTTTCCATTATACTTTACATTATTCCAACACAGCATATTTCTCAGATATGGGACTACTGAACAAATTATTTCTCATAAACAAGTGAGGGTTTGGTGCTGCCTCTTTTAGCATCTATAATTCTCATATGTGACACTCACTTACTGCTCCCAAGTCTTCTCTCATTTTTTTCCAGAGAATAAACATTGGGGCTGCCCTCGCATTTTCTGGTGGGCTAAATTGCTGTCAACTCAACACCACAAAGCCTCCATAACAAGAGTCCTCCATGGATAAGACATGTTGAATTCCACTTTCTTTCAAACTCCTAGAGAAATAGAGGTCTTTATAAAGAAAATATTCTTTATTCAGGAAAACAGTAGAATATAAATTTACCAAAGCATAATTACTGTAAGATAAAAACTAATAGGATATAAAGAAACTGAAAAGAATACACTTTGCTTCATACACGTTATCTAGTCATCTTAAAAATCATAGAGGTCAGTATTTTAGTAACTAAATCCAGGGAAATTTCTGCCAGAAATTGTGCAAGCGCAACCTCATATCTTTTCACAGCAGGTCTGATTCTAGTGGGGAAATTCCAAACAATAATAGTGAGTTCTTTGTTGAAATATTGCATGTAACCAAAGTAAAGAGAAAGTAAAGTGAAATTTATCAGTTACACAGGCGGGAGTGGGGGGTGCGGGGGGTGGGAGGTATACTGGGGGGTTTTTGTGGTGGAATATGTGCACTGGTGAAGGGATGGTTGTTTGAGCCTTGTATAACTGAGACTTAAGCCTCAAAGCTTTGTAATTTTCCACATGGTGATTCAATAAAAAAAAAATCAAAGGAGTCAGAGAGATGGTAGAGCAGTCAGGGGCTTGACTTTCAAGTGGCTGACATGATTTTGACCCCTGGCAGCAATATAGCCCCCTAAATACAGGATTGATCCCTAAATACAGAACCAGAAGTAAGTCCGGAGCACCACCAGGTGTACCCCTCACCCTTTCAATTAAAAGTGTTCAGAACAAGGAAAGATATCTAAAAGAAGTTTTAAGTATGGACAATTTAAAAAACGGAGATGAATATGAAATCAGCAAGTAAATGTCCTTTAAAAGTTTTTAAAATGCTGTATTTTGCATATTTGGTTCATTTAAAATTAACTGCCAAGCTAAGTTTCTCATGAATAAGTGGTTTTAAATTTCAAGGTTCTAGAAAACATGATTCTTCACCTACATAGAATCTTGTCAGTTAGTTTCAGCTTTATGGAGCACTAGTTATAAATTTGAAAGTAGTGTCCTACTCTGGCCATAAGTTACACAGGAGACTCACTTAGCGGGTATGGTGCTGCCAGCAGGTCAACCTGTACCTGCAGGGTGAGTGCATCAGCAGCCTGATACACCAAAATTGCCTCTAAGCCTTTGACCAGACCCCAACAACCTGGCACCAAGTTTATCAAGAAATTAAAGCTGCCCCCAATTGAAAAGTTACTCCAGCCTTACCATTCTGATAAATATACCCAGAGTCCTGAACAAACACTATGACCTCTTAGCACCTGTGTTGCAGACCATAATGTGTGAAAGGAAAAGGATAGAGAGAGAGAGAGAAGGAAAGTACCACCCATTGAGGGAGGCTGAGGGTGGGGTCTTAGGGGATGGTGGTAGGGAAACAGGGGTGGGATGTGTACACTGGTGGAGGGATGGGTGCTGAATATGACTGAAACTCAATTATGAACGATTTGTAATAGTCTATCTCACAAATATTCAATTAAAAAAATTTAAAAGTAATATTGAGTTCATGACCAATTCAATTGGCTTAATCAATGGCTGAATAAATATCAGTACTCCTACATTAAAAAATAAGACTCACTTAAAATATTTGATATCTCTGGATAAAAACAAATAAAAACAACAGGATGAATTACATATATTATATACATATATGTGTACACACACCTACACATATATGTTGGAATAGATCAAATGTCAAGAATCCTGACATTTAACAAAGTTAACCCACTAGGCTGCTTTAGAGCTTCAGAAAAGGCACAAATCAGGAGCTGAGCTTCAGAGGAGACCAGACATATTTGAGAAATCAACCCTCAGGGCTAGAGACTTCAATATAACTCGCTATAACTGCCCTTGACACACAATCTGGAGACCAGAACTCACTACTTAGAATTTTGACAAAGAGAATAAGAATAAGGTGATTAAAACCAGATTGATATCTACAGTTTGCCTTAAGCAGAATCTAACAGAAACCCATTTCTTTCTTTTAGGAAGTTCACCTGCCTTAGATGAGAATATCTTAGTCTAGAGAGACTGGATGTAATATGAAGGAATTGTGGAACAGAAGTGACAAAAATAAGGGTAATAAATATTTGCTCAATGCTTTTAAGGTATCAAAAGTGCTAGAACAATGACTAATATGAATCATTCTATAAAACAATTTTACAGGCTTGAAAATTCTATTTCTAAAATCTTCTCAAGATTCATCACCAATATTTCTATATGAAATGAGACAGATAAGATAAAATTGAGTCTCAAGAAACTAAATGTCCTGTTCAAAGTCATACGAGAAACAAATAGCACTGTGGTATTCTTGCCTAGAGAATCTGGATTCATCTGTTACAGTCTAATGCAATTTCTGTGCCGATTCTTCTTTTTTTTTCATTTGTTTAGGGGCCATACTGTTTGTTGTCTAGGGACTACGCCTGACTCTGTCTCAGGGTTCACTTTTTGTTGTTCTCGGGGGACGAATGTGAGGACAAGATTCAGATTGGGGTTGGCCCCATTGGAAATTTTGAAAATGTTCTGATTGGAACTATGAAAGTGATCACTCAGTGTTGGAATGCTCTAACTTTTGGCAACAAAGCAGAAACATTTACTTGAAATTAATTTTAACTTGGATTATTTCTATGGTTTCTCATTACCTTATATATAAGAATACTGCTCTAGCTCATGACTATAATGGTATGTTTCTATGAATTGGTTGCCAAATGACTCTAGCCTGTGAGATGAATATAGAAGCTTGTGGGAACTCGCCCTCCTCCTCTCTTCCACTGATTTAAAGCTAAAATTGGTTATATTAAAGTTAGAAGTATGAAGTCAAGATAAATTTTGACTAACTCTTAAAACATTGAGCTACTAAGCTTTCATAAGCAAAAATTTTTTTGCTTTCATATGTTTCATAATTTGATAACATATACCCAGTATTATTTAAATTGATCCTAGTAATTTAGTTTCTTACTTTACTATTGTTGTAATTATTTTACTATTGTTGTAAAAAATTATTATTTTACTATTGTTGTAATTAAACAATTACTATTGTTGTAAATTAAATGTTAAAAAAACATTTTTGACATGTTTAAAAGTGTTAACATTTATGCTTTTTATATAGTTAGAGGGTATTACCAACAACCTAAAGTTGCAAATACTTCACTGAATTTTATATTTTCACCTTTCTCCTTTTCTCTTCTTCAGTTTTCTACCTGTTTCTGTTTGGGGAATCTTTCTTAGTCTTTTTAACTTCATAGTATTTAAATATTTCTTTTATATTAGATGCACCTTTGTGGGGTACAGAGCCAACTTTGAGTATAGTAACTAAAATGGTAGAAGTGCAACTTTTTGTCCTCATTTGAAATAGCAAGTGGGGCAAATAAGACTCTCTTAGGTAGACCCACCAGATTCTATACATGGATGTAGTGACATACAGTATAGTGAATGTCTGGTCATTCTCAGAGAAAGGAAATGGTTTTAGAAGACCTGCGTTCCTTGCCTATCAGTGCCAGGACATCTGAAAAGACATTCTTGTTCTTTACTTTCCAGAGTTGTTTCCTTATTATTCCTGTCGTGCAGCTTAATTTGTGGCTTCATGTAGAACTTGTTGCATGGCAGTTTGAAGAGTCTATCAGATAGAGAAGGTGGCAGGTAGAGATACCTCTCTTTAGCAACAAACTGGCAGTTTCAGAAATGGTAGACTCACACTCAAGATGGAGCCTACATGATCACAAGAAGCAACTTATATAGGGAAATAATAAATATCTATTTTCAGAAAAAACACATTTCTTTCCAGACTACTGGACACTGAAATAGCAACTTCCATTGTGGAAAGAAATGTTTCCCAAGATATATTCAGATGTATCTATAAATTGAATCAATAGTTTCTGCTTAGGAATTCAGCCTTTATTTATTTCTATCAACTGGCTTTTGTGGGAAAGAGAAGATAAGAGTAAGAGTAACATTCACTAGATTTTAAACTGCTCCTATACAGATATTATATATATATATATATATATATTTAAATTGAATTTAGGGACCAGAGAGATAGTACAGCATGAGGGCACTTGCCAGGGTTTGATTTCTGGCATGTCCTTTGATTCCCAAGCTTCGCCGGGAGTGACACCTGAGGATAGAGACAGGAGAGAACCCTGAACACTGCTAAGTGTGCCCCTCCCAATTGAAAGAAACTGAAATAAATAAAATCAAAATGTTAATTCAATTATTTTATTCTATCTTGCTTCTTTAAGCACTACTTCAAGCACTACTTCACAACTTACTCTTTGGAGTAAGATAGTCAAGCTCTCCTGGTGACTCATAAAGCTAACCAATAGCCACTTTAATACAATATTTTTTCCCCATTGTTTAATCATTTATGCTTGACTTCTCCTGATTTCAACTAAAATTTTGTCTCGTACTTGACAGACAAAATTTTAGTCTCCTTGACCAGAATAATAGAGGTCAAAAGAGCAGCAACCTAACCAGTAGAAATACCTCACCCTTTTTTCCTAGCGTGCGCACGAATTGTTCAAAAAGAATTAGCATGGCAAATAAGCAAACAAGAGAAAGAAAGAACCCCACAGACTTTCTCTGCTAAGTTAAATAATTATGAAATTTATCAATTGAAAAGTATATATAAAATCTATCTATGATGGTTCAGGTTAACCTTCACGTTTTTAATTTAGGCTCTCCCCTCTATTTTTCTTGGTTTTATTCATTCAGAAGTTTAAGTAGATTTCATGGTTCCTCCCCCACCCCCAGGAATATTTGGATTTTCAGTATTGATGTTTCATTTCTACCTACATTTATTTATCTTGCCCAGTTGAATTTTTTCTTGTACTCTAGATTTATAATTAATTTTTAAAGAATTATGTGACTCAAATCCTTCTAGATACGGATTTGAAACTCATTTGCTATGTAATCATTCTAGAAAAAACATCTTTATACTTTCTGCCACCTACAGAGGAAGGACTCAACTGTGACAACTTATTTCAAAGCTTGGGATAAACCGATTAGCTCTTTTAGTAGGAAGTTTCATTACCCAGTGTAAAAACAGGAAAGCAATCAAATTTTATGTTTTATTCTTTTTTATTGAGCTAACACTAGTTTACAAAATTATAAAGACAACTCAGATGGACAGTCCTTTAAATCAACATATGCATATACTACACTACACTTGCTATCAGAATTTCAATTACAATCCACCATTAACATTCTACCACTGTATGTGTCTCTTTTACTCAGTTTACTCAACCTCATACCTCTTTTCTTCTGGTAACCATTATTTAGTTCATGAATTTTAAAAGTATTTTTATTTTTGTGCAACAAGAAATTTTTATTACCAATAAAGCATTCTCTACTCTCTTGGTTCAATTCTTTCTTTTTTTTTAAACTTTTATATTGAATCACTGTGATAGACCATTACAAAGCTGTTCATGATTGGATTTTAGTAATATAGTATTCCAACACCCATCCCTCCACCAGTGTACATTTCCCAGAACCGGGGTTTCCAGGTCCCCCCACCACCCCCCACCTTCTTCACTTTTATTCTCTCTCTCTCTCTCTCTCTCTCTCTCTCTTTCTCTCTCTCTTTCTCTCTCTCTCTCTCCCTCCCTCTCTCTCTTCCTTTTGGGCATTGTGGTTTGCAATATTGTTACTAAAAGGTTATCAAGAATATCCCTTACCTACTTTTAACCTTCAGATCTTGTTGTGATCATTCCCAGCTATTGTTGTCATAGTGGTCTCTTCTCTATCTTACCTACCTTAACAACCGCCCCCCCCCACACACACATATACACACTCTTGGATAGTTTCAACCATTGACTAGTCCTCCTAAGCCCTGTTTTCCCTGGCCATGAATATTATTCTTCTACTATATATGTATTTTTATATGCCACAAAATAATGCAGTGACTCTATATGTGTCCCTTTCATTCTGACTCATTTCACTCAGCATATTACTGTCCATGTTCATCAATTTATAGGCAAATTTCATTACTTTATTTTTCCTGACAGCTTTATAGTATTCTGTTGTGTAGATGTGCTATAGTTTCTTTATCTGTTCTTGGGCACTCAGGTTGTTTCCAGATTCTGGCTATGGTGAATAGTGCTGCAATGAACATAGAAGTGAAGATGGTGTTTCTGCTGTGTGTTTTCAGGTCCCCAGGGTATATTCCTGAAGTGGCATTACTGGGTCAAATGGAGCTCAATTTTTATTTTTTTGAAAAACATCCATATTGTTTTCCAAAAAGGCTGGACCACTCTGCATTCCTACCAACAGTGAAGAAGAGTCCCCCTTTCCCCACATGTGCACCAACACCGGTTGCTTTTGTTCTTTTGAATGTATACCAGTCTCTGTAGTGTGAGATGATATCTCATTGTTATTTTGATATGCATCTCCCTGCTTATTAATGACGAAGAGCATTTTTTTCATTGCCTTTTGGCCATTTGAATTTTTTCTTTGAGAAAGTTTCTGTTCATTTCATTTCCACATGTTCTGATGGGATTGGATGTTTTTTCTTGTAGAGTTTAACCAGTGCCTTGTATATCCTTGATACTAACCTCTTATCAGAAGAGTATTGGGTGAATATCCTTTCCCATTCTCTAGGCTGTTAAAATAATTTTTTAAATGGGGGGTGAGTTAAATTAAAATTTTGTAAGATATAAATAATATAAATATTGTATTCATTGCTTCTTTATTAACTTATTTACCTACTTAATGTGGGTACCTGCAGCAGCAGGTGCAAGAGTTATTGGATAAAAACATACAAAATAGGAAAAGCTTTTCTTTGGAATAGTGATACAAAAAATTAACAAAAGAGATTAGAGAAATTCATCTTTATCCTGGCTGAAATGTATAATCACTTAGGGACTTCTAATTAATAGTATATGGTTCTCCCATACTGAATTAATAGCTCTGGAAGTCAGTTTCATACATCATAAGTTTATGAAGATTTTCCAGGTGATTCCAATACAAATTTAAGGGTGAGGACCAATGACTTATAGAAAGAGATATTAGTATTAGTTGATTACCAGATGCATATAAGTATAACTGGAAAAGAGTAGGGTAAATAAGATAGATCTTTATTCTTGCACTTAATTCTTGAACAAATAATAGAAGACTAGTATGCTCACTTTGCAATTATCGGGTACATAGTACCATAGTACATGTTCTCAGCATTGGTTTATTTTTTTTTTTTCTTTTTGGTCAGACCCGGCGTTGCTCAGGGGATACTCCTGGCTCTACACTCAGGAATCACCCCTGGTGGTGCTCAGAAACCATATGGGATGCTGGGAATCGAACCTGGGTCTGCTGTGTGCAAGGCAAACACTCTACCCACTGTGCTATCACTCCAGCCCTGAGCATCAGTTTCATTTATAAGAACTCTTTATATTCATTCTTTATTTATTCAAACATTATTTATTGGGGGGCTGGAGTGATAGCACAGCGGGTAGGGCGTTTGCCTTGCACGCGGCCAACCCGGGTTCGAATCCCAGCATCCCATATGGTCCCCTGAGCACCGCCAGGGGTGATTCCTGAGTGCATGAGCCAGGAGTGACCCCTGTGCATCGCCGGGTGTGACCCAAAAAGCAAAAAAAAAAAAAAAAACAAAAAACATTATTTATTGGGATCCTGCCTTGTGGAATGAAGTAGTCTAGGTTCTTTTGAGACAGGGTGGCTAAACAGTATACCTCCCAAAGATATTTTTTTGTTTGGTATAAGGCATACATACCTAGAGGTGTCTATTCTTTCTTTTGGAACTGAACTGCTCCGGGATCACTCTTGTTGTGCTAGGGTCACCATATATAGTGCCAGGGACTAAATAAGGCCTGACAGTGTGCCAGGCAAACGTACTAATGTCTGTACTATATCATTTTGGCCAGTACATACATCTGAAGCAAAGGTATACCAGGAAAATGAAAGAAAAAACAAAATTCCTATGTTAGTAATGAACTGACATATTTTTAAAAATCATAGATGATTCTTGATAGAGCTAAACATATGCAGGATTGAGTAGGATAGGAGTGAATAACAGTGGAGAATATATTGAGCAGGCTTTATAGATTATTATAAAGATTTTAAATTTAGTCTGTGGGTAGGTGGTTGAATATAGAAATGACATTACATGATTTGTGCTTTATATTCATTGGGATCATGTTTTGTTGCTGTGCTAGAGAATTAGACCCACTACACTAAGTGACCAAGAACAAGTAGTAAGTCGGGTCAGAATGATATTATACTTATCATTGTGAGATATGGCTGATTTGAAATAGGTCGGTAGCTATAAATTTAATAAGAAGTACAATAACTTCAAATTAAATTTGAATATAGAGGCAGCTAGAATAATTTGCTTAATTTGATGATTGTAGTATGAGAAGTGTGTGTGTGGTGGGGGGAGGAGGGGAGCGACTCAGAATAGTCACAAAGATGTGAGAATGATGAAACAGAAAAATGGAGCTACCATTTACTGATTTGGAGAAGACCATCGGTTACCAAAATTCCATTAAGTATTTATTCTTTAAAGTAAGTCCAGCCTTAGGACAGATTAGTGGTGGGTGCCAGACAGCTATTACAGGAAGAAGACATTATTACTCCTGGCATTTCTTGTGGAGACTGCATATTGATAGTGTTCATATAAGGATTTACAGTGAAGCTGCTCCACTCTTAGAATTAGGGTATGGCCCTTTAATAACTTTGCAGCCTTCATTTTAAAGCAAAAAATTTGAATTCCTTTTGATGTGGAAAGAATCGAACGGGTGAGTACCTGCTTTGCCTGTTTGTGTCCCTTACAAATCACTGACTGCTGGTTACCTATTCCCATGTGTACTCCAAAAAATATCTTTTGTTTTTCTAGAAACTCCACATTAACTCTAATATTCCCACTTCAGGTAGGCCAAACCACACCTTTTTCAAGAAGATGAGGAAATCTGTTTCAAGTTTGTCCTTCATTAGGAGTCTTCCTTCAGCACTAGGGTGTCATCTGTCCTGTAGCTCTTATTTTATAGCAGCTAATAATTCTCTATTTTATGAAGACTTGTTTAACATAAGACATGATATCCTTACTCCAGTTGGACATAGGCTGGTTTAACTCTAAATGGATAGTCTGTAGACTATAGCTTACAAAAAATAAAATTCACAGCAAAGGTGTGAGTTAAGAATACAGATTTGGATTCAAACCATCAAAAATATGAGACTGGATTCTCATAGTTTTAAATGATTGTCATAATTCGTAAAGGAGAAAGATTTAGCAAAAAAGAGATTCACCCTCACACCTTACAATGACCACCATGTAAACAATGACCCAAATTCACAGCTTCCTGACTAATCTCTGAAAAGATGAAAGCCAAAAATCTCTGGGGCACCCTTGGAAGGGGTTGGGCTGAGAATTTTCCAAGTTCTACAGATCCTAGAGCTCTTAAACTTCATGGCTGCATATGCAGCCAGCCATGAAACACTTTTAAGTTCCACAGTGCTGGCAGCCCAGTAGGACTACACCAAATTAGATAGAAAAAACAGCATAGAAGTCAGCTAGGCTCAAAAAACAGTAACACTGAAGACTCAACTAGCATTAAACAGCTCAGTAACCTCTCAGACAATGTTTTTGATGACCACATTCTTTTCTTTTTTAAATAATGTAGGAGTACCGCTATTTGTTCAGCCACTGATTAAGCTGATTGAATTGGGCATAAACGTCACATTACTTTATATTATTTTGTTGTATCATTATGAGATAGAATTACAAAACTTTTATGTTTAACACTCAGCCATATAATGATGGAATGCCCATCTCTCCACCAGTGCAACATTTTCCATACCAATGTCCCCAGTATCATCCCCACCCCCATCCCAGTTTTCACCCTGCCTCTATGGCAGGCAATTTCCCCTATACTCTCTCTAATTTTGAACATTATATTTTGCTCAAATTTTCCCACCACCATTCAAGTCTACCTGCCAGGGGCAGACGCTAGATAATTTATTTTCCATTGTTCATTTTGAATATCATTAGAGCTGGCATGACCGAGATTGTAAATGTAAATTTCTAGATTGTAAACGGTTGGGTTCCAGAGACATCTCTGTATGGCACTAATACATTTTGGGATTTAATTGGGAGTCTCTGGGCCAGGGCTGTTGGTGCATTAAGATGACACTGGGAGGCAAATTGTGGACATTACAGCCAGTCTGCTGGCCTGGAGGGAACCTGGGGAGGGACAACCCGGGTCTTCTGACACCATGTGGCCTGGAGACTTAGTCCTGGAACCCGAATATGGGGGGAGGGGAAAGGCTTGCTTATAGAAGCTGTTGGTCACCGGGATTCCATCTGGAGTAGGCCAGGAGACAGTACCTGTTCCATCTGGGGTGCCCTGATGAAATGGGCTCAGTATGGAGTCCAGAGAGATCTCTGGAACTGTGTTGTCTTCAGGGACTCGCTGTTGTGTCTCTGGGCCAAGGCTGTTGGTGTGCTCAGAGGCAAATAGTCCTGGAACCTGCATACCTGGGCCTTGCTTGTGGAAGCTCTTGGGATGACTGCATTTTATGATATAGCAAATTTCACAATTTTTCTCTAATTAAAATACTTTTCTGTAATTAAACTAGACATTTTGATTTAACAAGCAATTTGAAATAAATTATTTTGTATCTAGACTTGGGGGTGGGGGAAAATTGAGGACAATGGCAGAGGGAAAGTCACACTGGTAGTGTGATTGGTATCTGAATATTGGATGCCTGAAATAACTGTGTATGAGCAACTCTGTAAACCAGTGCAGTGTTTTAACAATATTTTTTTGCATGTAAACTAGTTGATCTAGTATTTTATTTTATTTTATTTATTTATTTTTTTAATAAAAATTTTATTTTATAAAATCACCATGTGGAAGATTACAATGCTTTCAGGCTTAGGTCTCAGTTATACAATGCTGAAACAACCATCCCTTCACCAGCACCCATATACCACCACCACCAAAAAAAAAAAAACACACACAGTACACCTCCCATTTCGCCTCCCCCACCCCCAGCCTTGTAACTGATAAGTTTCATTTTACTTTCTGTTTACTTTGGTTAAATTCAATATTTCAACACAAACATCACTATTGTTGTTAGGAGTACCCCACTAGATTCAGACCTACTGTGTGGCCGCGCGGTTTTGAATTTCCGTACTTTAACAACTAAGTCCAGGGTGATTTCTTCCAGATATTGGATCATTGCAGGCTTGAAATCCAATCTGTGTTCGTCTTAATATGGTGGACACCGCGCCCTTCATCCCCGGAGAGAAAGAGGCGAGAGAGAGAGAAATACCTTTTCCCTCCTGGGCAGGCACGGGGCCGAGACTTGGTTCTCAGGCTGGAGACATTCTGCGAGGAGTTGCCCATGCTGAAAGAGGTTTTGCTGGGTCTGGATTCACACTCATGCAGCTACGGAGAGGCCGCACATGCGTGCGGCCCCCGGGATCACATCTCGGCGGTCTGTTTTAACAATATTTTTTAAAAAATAATTTGAAGGTAAAACTGGATTTGAAATTTAGATGAAATAATTTTATCTAATTTATTTTATCTGACCTGCTCAGGAGAGAAAGTAGGAGAAAGGAGAAAGTAACAAAAGAATCTGGAGTCTGAGGTAGGCGTGTGTGTGTGTGTGTGTGTGTGTGTGTGTGTGTGTGTGAGTGTGTGTGTTTGTGCCTGTGTCTTTGTATGAGTGTATGTTTGTGCGTGAGAGAGACAGAGAACAAGAGAGAGCGTGTGAGAGAGAAGGAGATATAGGGAGAGGTAGAAGAAAAACAGAACTATATTTCAAGGGAAATGTGGTCAACTGTGCTAAATGCATTTAATTTGTAAATTAAATAAAAACCAGTAAAGAATTGACCTTTGGATCAAGATAGTGTTAAAGTATTTTAAAATGACTGAAGTTTTAGCAGAGGAGAAGAAATTGAATTCAGGTTTAAAGAAGGATCATTGGAGAATGGAACTATAAAATAATAATGGGCATGAAATAATAGATACCTTTAAAAGACTTAGAGACTATTTCTATAAAATGAAAGAGAAATAACATTGAATGGATGGAGGAAAATGGGGAAATAAGTCACTTAAAATAATGCTATTTTTTTAAATAAAATAAATATAAATAGCATTATTTTAAGTGACTAATGGAAGTAGTTTTATTCTTGTTTGCTTTTTGTTTTTATTTTTGTTTTTCTGGGGTCACACCAAGTGATGCTTAGGGGATAGTCCTGGCTTTGCACTCAGGAATTATTCCTAAGAGTGTTGGGGTCCTATATGGGATGCCAGGGATAGAAGCTAAGTTGGCTGCATATAAGACAACTGCCCTAGCTCCTGTGCTACTGCTTCTGCGCAAAAGTACTGTTATCTTATAGTATGTGAAAAATTTTGTAGAATAGAAAAGAGAAATAATAATAAAGAAAGAATTAAAATAAAAGGACAAATCCTAACATTAGGGATTATAGGCCAGTGTACAAGTGATAAGGATAATCCACAGTCAGAGACAAACTGACTAAATACCTGGGCACAGATAATATTATGTATTAGATGTAGAGATGATATGGAAAAGTATTACTTTAATAAACTCTATTTGTCAGTGAATTCAGAATTAAGGTTATTATCAATATATGCATACAGTTTTAATGTGATATCTGTCAGAATTGCAAATGTCATTTTTTTTTCTTTTTGGGTCACACCCGGTGATGCATAGGGGTTACTCCTGGCTCATGCACTCAGGAATTACTCCTGGTGCTGCACAGGGGACCATATGGGATGCTGGGAATCGAACCTGGGTCAGCCACGTGCAAGGCAAATGCCCTAACCACTGTGTTATTGCTCCAGCCCCTGCAAGTTACTAAATTTGTATGAAACTACAAAATACTTTGAGTAATCAAAGCATCACAAGACTAAGGAAAATGAGAGTTATTATGTTCCCTGACTTTAATAATGACAAATCCTTGGATTTGGATTACAAAACCTATATTACCAAATTGGGTGTGGAGGAGGTGAATGAATGATGAGCTGGACTGTAAATGGTGTGAGGTCATTAGTGGAGATTCTTGGGCACCTTGGATGGTACTGTGTACATCAAAGTCATAAATATGAATATAAGTGTCAACATTTTACTTAAACAAATGAAAACAATTAACATAAAATAAAATTTAGTTAAGAATTGAGGTCTTCCAGCAACCATGAGATTATTCCCAAGTATATCTTTCCCCATACAGCCTTTGGTCTCTTTATTTCCAGTCAACAGCCTGATTACAATTTCATGAGACTACAATTTCATGAGATACAATAAGCCTGAATAACCCAGCAAAGCCATTCCTTAATTTCTGACCCAGGAAAAGTGAGAAAATGTAGCTTGTTGCTTTAAATGATGAAACTTATGATGTACCATGCTCCAAGAGTCTATAACTGGGTCAAAAGATAGTACAGAGAAAGGCATTTGCATGCAGCTGAGTCCAGTTTGATAGCTGGCATCACATATGGTACCCTGAATAGTTCCAGGAGAAATTCCTGAGCATAGAACTACATACAACTAATGCACATGTTTTCCTTAAAAAGCCTTCCCATTGAGACCTGATATGAGGAAAAATGGAGAAGAAAAGGAAAACAATGTAGTTATTTCAATAATTTTTTAAAAATGTCAAAAGATGAAAGGACACTAGAAAGGTAGCTCTATGAGAAAATAAAGATCATTGGTGGAAAAATTAAATGGAAAATCTTATAGGCTAGTCTTAGTATAACTTTAGTTTATAACTTATTTGTTTTATATTATTGTTTTATAAGTATACAAGCATGTATCAATATATATATTTTTTCTTTTTGGCTCACAACCAGCAATGCTCAGGGGTTACGCCTGGCTCTGCACTCAGGAATTACTCTTGGTGGGGCTGGAGCAATAGTACAGCAGGTAGGGCGTTTGCCTTGCATGTGCCTGACCCGGGTTCGATTCCCAGCATCCCATATGGTCCCTTGAGCACCACCAGGGGTAATTCCTGAGTGCAGAATCAGGAGTAACCCCTGTGCATCGCTGGGTGTGACCCAAAAAGCAAAAAAAAAAAAATAAAAGGAATTACTCTTGGTGTGCTTGGGGGACCATATGGGATCGAACTCAGGTTGACCGCATGCAAAGTAAATGTCCTACTCGCTGTACTATCACTCCAGTTCCCTGTATAGATATTTTTTCTCTCTGTGGGGGCAGTCTTGCCTAGTGCTCACTACTTGCTCTGCATTGCAATGATCAGGGATCATTTCTGGTGGGAATTTTGTGACCACATAAGATTCCAGGATTAAACCTGGCTTATCCATGTGTAAGGCAAGGACCTGTCCAATGTATTATCTCTCCAGCCCCTGGCTTATATACTTTTCAGGATCTCCTAAGATGTGACCTAGATATATCGGAAGTATATCAAGGTGACTTTTATTCAACTGGGACAGTGTTTTATTTCAAGGGCCTGAGAATTCAGTGATATTCAGGCCCTCGATGTTTGGGACAACTGGACCATATTCAGCAGTGTTTAAGAGATAATGCGGTATTGGGGCTCAAATCAGGACTGTCCACTTGAAGAGCATGCATCTTAGCTCATGTGTTTTTTCCTCTGGCCACTGAATCAAATTTTTCATAACACAGTAGGTAGGGCGTTTGCCTTGCATGCGGCTTACCCAGGTTCGATTCCTCCATCCCTCTTGGAGAGCCCGACAAGCTACCAAGAGTATCCCGCCCACATGGCAGACACTGGCAAGCTTCCCGTGGCATATTTAATATGCCAAAAACAGTAACAAGTCTCACAATGAAAACTTTGCTGGTGCCTGCTCAAGCAAATCGATGAACATCAGGTCGACAGTGCTACAGTACTACAGTGCTACATACAATGAGTTAAAATATATGTTGTGATGACAATATTTAAAAGTGGTGGGAATATGAGTGGACAAACAAGGAATTTTGTCTGTTATTTTAGTAAAATAGATATAGGTTAAATTTTAGAATGTTACAGCTTCAGAACAGTAAATATCATATCCCTGCTTGCCACAAAAACACAAATTAGTGTAGTGATTGCCAAGAAGATGGAGGATTGCTGAATGGGGAGGTATTATGTCTGTTTTTCTTTTTTCTTTCTTTTTTTCTTTTTAGCTTTTTGTGTCACACCTGGTGATCCTTAGGGGTTACTCCTGGCTCTGCACTCAGGAATTACTCCTGGTGGTGCTCAGGGAACCATACAAGATTCCGGGCATCAAACCTGGGTTGGCTGCATGCAAGGCAAACACACTCCCTGATGGACTATCACTCCAGCCCTTATGTGCTGATTAGAAAGCTTTAGTGTTTGGAAGTTGAAAACATTCAGGAGATGGATGACAGTGACTGCTGCACAACAGTGCAAATATACTTCAGGTTACTGACTCCTACACTCAAAATGTTTAAAGCATTACATTGTATCTAATGTCTAATTGACCAAAATTTGAAAGACAGATAAGCACAAACAGACTTAGTAGTCAAAAAAGTATGATGAACACATTCATTATTATGTTGTGTCTTTTTGGTACTATAGAACTAACTGTGAGATTCAGGTTCCAAAATTCAGTGAAGTTTGTCAAGGTTTTAAGACATAAGTTGATATGAGAAAGGGATCAAGAGATAGAAGTTTATGAAAATACACTGATAAAACAATGTAAATTTATTACTGAAAATCCACTCATTAAGAACAGAAGGGTACAGTAAGATCTTGGAGAAAATAAAAAATATCCCAAATCTAATGAGTGAACTTTCTTAAAGCAGCCTTCCTGGAAGTTCCAAACACTTTCATTCAGTTACCAGACTTAGTCACGAAATATATATAACTACAAGAGATGCTAGAAAATTGATTCTTTTATTCTTAACAACAATGTGTCTTGCTAAAAACTATGCTAATTACTAGGGAAGGATGGAAGAATGCTTATAGAAAGCAACTTGCCTCCTCTGTCACAAGATAATGTTCTACTAATGAGTCTCTGGAAAAAGAGACTATAGCAGAAGTGGATTTAGTCTTAGGAAATGTGAGGAAATGTTCTCCTTTAATCAAAGCTAGTCACTTTTATTCAAGCAAAAAACATGAGTTAGACAACAGTATGTTTATTTACTCTTCCATTTATCTCTCTTCATCTTCTTTTTCAGAACTTAGCTGTCAAGTGATACGGATATACAAATATGTGTTAGCTTTTAGCTGATAGAAATTTTGTTCAGGAAAAGAGCTGATAAATCCGATCTCAATATGATTGAAACCAAGAAGTGCATAGTCACTCACCTGAACAGTATAAACATTTCTAAAAGAGTTGGAACCTTAAGATAAAATGAAGTAGGACATTTCACTGGGTGGTTTCTAGCTTCAGAAATAGAAATCTATTTATTTATTTTTGCCACACCCAGAGATATTTAGGACAGGGCCTGGGAGATTATATGGGTTGCTAGGGATCAAATCCAGGTTGGCAGTGTACAGGACAAGCACCCCAGTTGTTGTCCTATCGCTCTGGCCACAGAAATCGAAGCTCTTTAAGGAATACAAAAAACTTCTTGTAACCTCTGTAAGGATACCCATCTTCTCCATCTTCTATCTAAATACAGAGACTAAACCTGGCCAGTCCTACATAATTCTATTTTTCATACTGTCAATCTATCTGGCAACATCTATTACATTCAGTCTGAGATCAAATCAAATGCAGCATTTCGCAATTGAATTGAATAAAATTTAATGGAATAAGAGGCAGAAACCATGCTCAGACAGTGGTGGGACTCAGATTTCTCACAACTCATTCAGTGAATGCTGGCTGGGAACTTGTGTTAACCTCATGACAGGTAGCTGAATTGGCCCAGTACACGATTTTGCTTGTGAAATGACCACATTTCCTTTTCTGTTCATTGAATAGACAAATATAATTGACTGATAGTTTGCCACATGCTACCAACAGATATCTTAGTTAGCACATTTGGTAGACTACAGAATTGGACTACTGCTTAACATGAATTTTATTGCATCTCAGCATCTGCTCCAACCAACAGTTATTTCTATCTAGGGCAGGCTGTGCTCAGATGATCATTATTCCTCTATCTTTTCATTTGTATTCTGCCAACTACTGTGCAAAATAAAATTGATAAATGTAGGTACTGATTGTAAATGGCAGAAACCTGTGACTGCAAGTCGTCTGCAAATCTAAATAGTAGGAATAGTACGTATGGAAGTGATTGTTTATGTAATTGAAATCATAGTCTGGATCAGTGTGTCTTAATCTTTTTCCCACTGTGGTACTTTTCCAGTATTGTTTCATGCCTGTGGTCCCACTGTCATATACTTGATACCCTATTATCACCCTGATAACCCTCTGATTTATGTGATTTTTACCTATTGCACTTTGGACTATCTTAAGGAGACACAGAGGAGCACATATGGCTCCTGGTTGAAAAACGCTGTTCTATATACACCATTCTTTTTTTCTCACTCAACTTCCTTATCTTTAATACTTCTTCCATCATCTTTCTGTCTTTATTACAGTTTGTTAACAAACTGTTTTAATAAAATATAAAGGTAATATGTACTAATCAAAGCACAAAAAAGTTAGCCAAAAATTCAAGTCTCTGATCAATAAGATAAATGGTATAACTATAGAATGAGGTATCTTAAACCCAGGAATAATATTTACTCAGGATAACCAGACCAATTGTTAAAATACCAAGAGTATATGTATTAGTTTGTCTATGTTCTCTGAATTTATCCTTGTCACAAAATCCACTTCTGGGACTTTAGAAGTTCTAAGACCCATCAGATTTGTTCAAAATCTAAAAAAAAATTGTGAAGAGATTTTAAAACTTTGGCATGGCAAGGGGCCAGAGCGAGGAAGTACCTCCTGATATCTGATCTGTTTTAAACCAATGTTACACCAGTTGTTAACAGGCAGAATTTTTTTTTTTGTTTATTGTTTTTTGGCCCACACCTGGTGATGTTCAGGGCTTATTTCTGGCTCTGCACTCAGCTATTACTTTTGTTGGGACTCTGGGGAATACATGGGGTGCTGGTATTAAACCTGGTTGGCTGTGTGCAAGGTAAGCTGTATTATCACTCTGGCTCCAACAGGTCACTGTCACTGTCCCTGTCATCCCGTTGTTTATCGATTTGTTCAAGCGGGCACCAGTAACGTCTCTCATTGAGAGTCTTATTGTTACTGTTTTGGCATATCCAATACACACGGGTAGCTTGCCAGGCTCTGCTGCGTGGGCTCGATACTCTTGGTAGCTTGCCGGGCACCAACAGGTAGAGTTTTTAAATCCTAGAGTGTCTTCCAAAAACTAAAATAGGATCCAGAGCAATCGTACAGCTGGTAAGGCACTTACCTTGCACACAGTCAACCTGGGTTAAATCCTCGGCATCCCATATGATCCCCTGGGTACCACCATGTGTGATCCCTCAGGACTGAGCCTGGAGTAACCCCTAACATCACTGGGTATTAAAAAAAAGCAAAAAAAGACCCACAAAAAACACTGAAATAGAAAAGGCTAATGTGTGGTAACATTAAATAAATATCTCTGACACATATGTATATGTATATATTCTATATAGCATGCATATAATATATTTTATGTTTGTGTGTGTGTTTAGAGGCAAAACTAGGCACTTATACGTCTTTGACTTTTGTGAAGAGCTCTATCAGCATTTTTTTATGTATCAATTTCATTTCAAACAGAGAATGTCAACTCTGTTTAGAGGGGTAAAAGGAGAAGTACATGTTATGTTTATATATCAAGATAGAGGCTCCTACATATCTAAAGAATAATTCAATTAATTTTATTTGGCCTATGGTAATGTTTGTGAACTTTGGTTATTAATTTGCAAAGTGGATAAATTACAATATATTATTTTAATGTATCCTCTCATCTGAAGGTTTTTTGTGTTCCTAAAGGGGTTCAAATTTAACTTTTATATATCGTTCCTGAAAAATGTAATAGGCATAGAATGTCTTATAACTTAAGCCATATTTATGTCTTTCAATCATAGTTTACAACAGTATTCTTGACAGAAACTGCATCCTCTGTCACAATATTAAATGCAGTTTTGAACTAGCACATGCTGTATGTGATTGGGTCTGTACACATGAGAATAGACAGAATCAACTCTAGGTGTGAGATGAGTAGACATCAGCATTAAAGGTATCCTGGCATTTATACCTCATAAAGCCTATTGTTAAGTTTGCAGTGGACATGATGAAATGTGCAGCTCAGGCACCATACTAGCATTAGTGCAAAACCACACTGCAAAGGCTCTCAATTTCTCCAAGGGGGATAAAAAAGGAAAGGAAACAGAAAAGACCTTAGGATATTTAATAGCTATTTAGGCTCTTTGGAACTCAGAGATGCAAATACACAAATCAAAGCAAGCTTATATCTTTGCTGATTTTAGCCTTGTATGGTAATAAAAGATATTATTTAGTGAAAGGAAATCAGAATGCTTTAACCAGCATGTTGAAAAAGGAATAAAAACTAGAAATAAGATTTTCATTAAGTTGTTCACTGATGAGGCATGTCAAGTGAGAAAAATTGATGAAGATTAGGTTTATGGTGGCTTGTCTGGGAACTAATATTTTCTTCAAATATTTGTGTTGTTAAGTAATAAGCATATAGAACTGATAAGTTCATCTGTTATAACAATAGTTCTCTATCTTAATAGGCTGGTAGTATCTCCCAGAGAGTTTAAAAGTATCTAGTTCTTTGATCCTATTCAAAGAGATTCTGATTAATTTAGTCTAAGTTGTGATCTAGGCATTAGAGATTTAAAACTTCTCTTGGTGACTTTAAAATGTTGCCAGTTTTAATGAGATATAATTGACATAAAAATCATAACATATTTAAAATGTATAATGCGATTTTTATATGTACACATTGTAAAATCATTTGGAATATAATTTACTTATCATTACTTTAAGTAGTCACATAGTTGTGTTTTTTGTAACACCTAAATCTTCTGCCTTAGCAAAGTTCAATTATACAACTACTGTAGTCACTATTCTATGCATTAGATCTTTAGAAATTATTCTTTTTATACCTATAACTTTGTACTTTCTATCAAACTCTTATTTCCCTCATCTGCAACCATCATCCTACTCTCTGTGTGCTCAGTGTGTAACTTTAATTACTTTAATTTAATTTAATTTTTAATGGGCCGCACCTAGCCATGCTAAGGTTTACTCTTGACTTTCTGCTTAGACATCACCCCTGGTGGTGCTTGGGAGTATATACAGTTTCCCAGATCACAATGGGGTCAGCCGCATGCAAGGAAAACAACTTAACCCCTATACTATTGCTCCAGACCTCTTAATTTTTATATTATATTCCTTATACAGTGATTCCATATACTATCTGTATTTCTCTGCCAGAATAATTTTGTTAAGCTTAGTGCCCTATGGTTAATTCATGTTGTACTATACATATTGAGATTCACTGGCAAGGTACCACTTTAAACCATTTAGTTCAGAGAAAATAAAAGTGAAAAATAAGAAGTAACTAAAGCAGAAAGTAAAACTAAGATACCATTGATTTATAGAAATTTATTTTAATATGTGTGTACTATTCAAACAAATACAAAATAATTTTTTGCTTTAGATTTTAAAATGTTGGTATTGAGAAAATTGGATTTTTAATTAAATGTATCTTAAAATATGGTTAAATAGCTTAGTTTAAAATTATAGTATATAATATTCACAGAAATTCTAATCTATCCTGGGTTTTACAGTAACTTTAACAGAGTAAAATTTATGAGCACACACAGTTAACCATTTTAGTGAGAAATGTTCTCTCCCAGGCATTTAAGCAAGAGCAATGGTATAAAACAAAAGTAATAAGCAAGGTAATATTTGTTCCTATTGGAAGAGACAATAATCTCTATATACCCAATAATAGCAACTGAAAAATGAGTGCAAACCTTGTTAAAGATTTTATTGATTTCATTACAGTTAATTTAGAACACTGTCATTTCTAAAAATCAAACCTGCACTCTATTAGTGGTAAGGGGATTATTTTCACACTCTAAACTATCTTTAGTTGAGGAAATCTGCTAGAACCATTGAGGTCAGAAAAGACTGTGATGCAATTATTTATTATTATTTTCCCAAAAATGAATGTTGTCACTCTATATCTATTCCTCTCCTTCTGTCTCATTTCACTCAGCATGATACTCTCCATGCCCGTTCATTTATAGGCAAATTTCATGACTTCATTTTCCTAATAGTTGCATAGTATTCTACTGTGTAGACGTACCATACATCTTTTATCCAGTTGTCTGTTCTCAGGCATTTGGGTTGTTTCTGGATTCTGGCTACTAAGAATACTGCTGCAATGAATATAGAATAATAGATGACTTTTCTGCTGTGTATTTTGGGCCCCAGAGTATGTTTTCAGAAGTGGTATTGCTGGGTCAAATGGGAGCTCAATTTCTAGTTTTTTGAGGATGGTCCATATTGTTTTTAAAATGGCTGGACCAGTCAACATTCTGTAAGGTTATTTCTTGAGGAGGTTAACTAGTTAATATAGTAACCCGAGTAAAGAGGATCACCATTACCTATTGAGAATTTGAACAGAACAAAAAGAATTTATGTATGCTTGAACCGAAATAACTACCTTTTCCTATCCACAGACATTAGCACTCTTGGTTCTCAGACTTCAGGCTGAATTTCACTAAAGGTTTCCCGGTTTCCAAACTTTTAGCTGGTGTTTTGTGGCTCCTCTCAATCTTTATAATATAAACAAATATATTTTTATTGTCTATAAATGTTGGATTTTGTTTCTCTACAACAAACCTACAAGAATTTACTAATAATGAATTCAGAAACTTGAAAGTCTTTGCTTTAGGTTGAAAGAATAGAAATCTTACATATTCTGGACACCCAAGAGATTTCTCTGAATTAAGTGGAGGGGGAAATAGCAGTCATGATTTATCAAAAATCAAGAGGGGAAATTGTGATCATAAAAAAGTTACCTTCACCAATTTGTTAGTGTCCCCAAATGTTACCAGGAAAAGTGGAAGTGTCATAACTTACTGTGTTTATCCACGTGAGAGAAAATTCACTCAGGAAACTTGAAACAGGATAGAGGGACAGAAATGTTACTGAAAAGTAAAAGGATAAAAGAATACTCTGGAGACCTGGAGACCTGACCAGTCCAGATTGGTAACCCCCACTGAATAGCCACATATGGATTTATATTTGATTGTCTTTTTCTTTGTTCCATTTGGGGCACAGACATAGTTTTCTTGCCGATAACCTGCTCTCTAAGTGGGAAAGTCCCAAAAACAGATAGTCATCTCTTCTCAGGAAGAAATCTAAATTAATTTTATTTTGCAGGACATTCTTGTACTTTGAGATGCCACACCCTAGGGAACTTTGGTTCTAAGGAGTCTCTCCTAACTGAGCCAACATCATGGGCACATCCTGAACCTTCTCCCCAGTGACTAAACTATCAACGCTAACAAATCTATTCTTTTCTTTTTCTTTAAAAAAATTAAGTGCTGTGATCTCCACTGCTCTTACTGGGAGGATTTTATCGGTCTGATGTTCCAACACCACAGTCTACCCATTCTCCACGCGAGTGCTTACTTCACTCCTCCCAATGGCACAGCTCCCTTTCCACTCCACACCCCATCTCAGTTCTACAGACAAATTCTCAGGTTCTGTTGACTTAAGGCATTTGTTATTTCCTTACCCAGTCTCATTGCTCTCTTGCATATAAGAGAAATTATTCAGTGTTTGTCTCTCTCACTCTAACTTCACTGAGCCTGGTACTCTCCAGATCCTGGTCTGTAGGATATAACTGGTTTCTCCTTTCTCCCTTGCCACAAAGAGTTCAGGTTTATCTGGTAATAATCTCAAAACATTTTCAGACAACATTGGTATGTCCTGTTCCCCTTGCCACAGGAAGCTTAGGTTTATCACAGTGCTCCCGAGGCATTCCACTGTGTTTATCTGTAAACTCCTCTCCATGCTCTCTTCCTCAACTGGTCTGTCACCTTTTCCCCCTATTCAGACTCTGTTAACCTGTAACGTCAGATTCCTCAGAAATCTATGATTTTTTATGTATGAGTGACATATTTTCTTTCTCCTCTCTTTATGTCTTTTGAATAGTTTAAAACAATGTCCTTTTTGTATGGACAAAGGAAGACAGTTATATTATGCTTTATAACTTGGGATTTAATTGGCTTTGAATATTATTCAATTCCGGGCATCTGCTTTCTTGACTTAAGCCTCAGTTTCCCTTTGTTCCTAGCATCCCAAAAGCAGGGTCCCAACGAGAGACTGAAGGAACCCAGGGCAAGCTGTGAGCTACCCTGGCATCGAGATAAGCCAGGCCAAAGCACCACGATTCTTAACTATAATTTAAGAGCTTGATCATGGACAAATGCTGTCATGATCCAAAAACAACGACGAGACTAGGACCCTGCTAGGGATAGGAAAGACTGATCTGGCCTGAGCACTGTAGTTCTGAGATCAAGATGGCCCCAGGAGAGCAATTCTATAAGTTTAATGTATCTCTTACTGTGTCCATACAAAGTGATTAATATTATGAATGCTTATGTTTGTTGGACAAGGAGAGGAGAAACACACTCATGGGATTCCACCCTTGGGCGGGTCATCCTGCTGAAAGAATCTGTCCTAGAGGCAGCATTCTGTGAGGGAAAGAACTTTAACCCTATTGACTGTCACCACACCTACTTTTAAGTCTCAACCCCTCATGCTGGGGGGTTAACTAGGCTGTAAGTGTGAGCTGGGAGGGCCAGATCTGGAGAAGGCAAATTGAGATCAGATCCAGAGGGAGAAGGAGAATGAACTAGCATGGGGGAGGAAGAAGCAGGAGGAGAATCAGAGAAGAATGGAGATGGAAATGGAATAAACTGCAACTGAGACCAACCAGCCTGGCTCCCGTTCCTTCCTTTGCCTGTCTCATTATCACCATCAACCTCCCCAGGGTGGGGGAAGCGGTGGCTTGAGACTACCAAAGTTGGGAGGCGAGGGAGAGATAGAGTGCCACTGCCCTGTGCCCCCCCTTTTCTTATTTTATAGAATCACCTTGAAAAAAGTTACAAAGCTTTCAGGTTTAAGCCTCAGTCATATAATGATTAAGTCCCCATCCCTTCCCCAGTGCATATGTTCCACCACCAAGAACCCCAATATATCCCCCTCCCACACCCACTCCCCCCCACCTCAGTGGCTAATGATCTTCACTTTACTCTATACTTTGCATACATTCAATATTTTAACAGAGAACTCACTATTATTATTTGAAATTTCCCCCAACAATCAAATCTGCTGAAAAGGAATCATTTGATAATTTGTTTTCCATTGCTGAGATTGAAGATTATATGAGCTCGCACGGCCATGACAGTGGCTGTGCAGTTTTGGATTTCTGATATTTAGCTCAATTTACAGTCTAGATGCATTTCTATAAGAAGCCTCTGGGTGCCAAAATTGGTTAGTAGACCTCCGGGATCATAACCTTTAAGGAGCAGAGGGGCCCTTTCGTGGGCTGCAGCTCCAGATCCCATCTGGGCGGAGAGCCTGCTGGTAACACTCCCATCCCATGATCTCTTGCAAGCCACGTCATAGTAAATTCATACCTTTGGGTTTGGAGTTCTAGAAGATGGTGCTCGCCAAGTGGGTGTCACTGCTGCCACTGCCATCTCCTGCAAAGAAAGACAGGGTAGAGGGAGAAAATCCTTTCCCCTGCCCGGGCGGCATGGGGTTGTAGCTCAGTTCACAGTCTAGATGCATTTCTATAAAAAGCTGCTGGGTGCCAAAATGGGTTAGAAGACTTCCTGGATCATAGTCTTTAAGGAGCAGAGGAGTGCCCCCCCTTTTTTGTGTTTACACAACAGTCATCTCACTGTGCTCCAGCTCGCGGCCACATTCTCATCTCTCTGTGAGCCTGCTCCTGAACTCTATTCTTCCACTACATTCTTCTCCCTCTGCCCCCCTTGCTGGTCTCTCTGCACTCCAGCTTGCTGCCCTGATCTCTCTCTCTCCCTCTCCTCCACCCCCCCCCCCCACCCTCTCTCTCACCTATCTCCAACTCTTTGTATTGAGGGTAGTCACCAAACCCCATCTGGCAGCAAAATCAACATAAGAAGCCCTTCCTTTGCTCACGGGCACAATACCACTTAAGGCATTTTTTCCTCTCTTTAGTCCAATAACTTAATTAACATGTTAATTCTACTTACTAATATTAGTTATTTTGTATGGACACAGTAAGAGATACATTGAGGCTTGTGAGGCAACTCTCCTGGGGACATCTTGCAGACTCAGACTACAGTTTTCAGGTCAGATTAATCATTCTTAACCCCAGCAGAGTCTGAATCTAGTTATTGCTTTTTAGATCATGGCAGCATTTGTCCATGATCATGATCTTAACTTATAGTTAAGCATTATGACACTTTGGCCAAGCCCATTTCAGTGCAAGGGTAGCACATGGAAATGCCGACTGGTCCAGTCTTTCTGGAAAATAATATGGACAGTCCTTCAAAAACTAGAAATTGAGATTCCAAATGACCTCACAATACCACTTCTGGGAATATATCCCAAGGATGCAAAAAAAGCACAGTAGAAATGACATCTGTATCTATATGTTCATTGCAGCACTGTTCACAATAGCCAAAATCTGGAAACAACCCGAGTGCCCTAGAACAGATGACTGGTTAAAGAAACTTTGGTACATCTACACAGTTGAATACTATGCAGCTATAAGGAGAGACGAAATCATGAAATTTGCTAATAAATGGATAGACATGGAGAGCATTATGCTAAGTGAAATGAATCAGAGAGGGACAGACATAGAAGGACTACACTCATTTTTGGAATATAGAATAACATCACATGATGCTGACATCCAAAGGCAGTAGATACAAGGACCAGGAGGATTGCCCCATAGGTGGAAGACTGCTTCATGAGTGGAGGGGAGAAGGCAGATGGAATAGAGAAGGGATCACTAAGAAAATCACTAACAGGAATCAGTCGAGATGGGAGATATGTGCTAAAAGTAGAAAACGGATTAAACATGATGACATCTCAGTGTATGTGTTGCAAGCCATAATGCTCAAAAGTAGAGAGAGAGTATAGGGTATATTGTCTGCCATGGAGGCAGGGGGAGGGTGGGTAAGGGGGGATATACCAGGGATATTGGTGGTGGGGAATGTGTACTGGTAGAGGGATGGGCGTTTGATCATTGTGTGATTGTAACTCAAACATGAAGACTTGTAACTATCTCAAGGTGATTCGATAAAATTAAAAAAATAAGATAAAATAAGAATAATGTTGTCTTTCTCTTACTCATGGCTGTCAAAAAATGAATGACTTGATGATTATTGGGAAAGTAATATATAAGCATAACACATTGTTATTATTGTCATTATGTTATTCTCATGGGAATTGTAAAAATTGTTGCTTTGCTGTAGATCTGGTATAATTATGAAGGACACTTTTTTGTTGTTGTTGTTCAGGGACTTGTGTCTTTTTGTAGAATTGGAATGATTCCTTTATGTTCCATATATAATCTACTTAAAACCTGAAGGCATCTTAACATGACCACATGAATATTTAAAATGCCTCGGGGCACTGATAATAAGAATGTCATGTGATATAAAGTGATTGATATAATGAAAGGCACTGGTGGCTTTTTATGCAGCTTGATATTGCAGTACAAATGTGAAGTTGATTTTGGACTAGACATGAATAAAAAATAGCTGCAATAACTAGGGACCTAGTGAACCTTGTAGAAAATAATATGAACAATGGTTGATCTGACAAGGAGATGAGCTTTAAAATATTTGTTATCAAGGCATACATTATATCTAAAAGCAATGTTAATATTTGACCATAATTAATCTTTAAACAGGTGATTATTCTCAAGTATTCTTTGTGATCTTCTTGAACTCTAGCTTACTTATGCATGCCATATTATTTCTACCTTTATTTCTTAAGACTTTATCTATGCATGTACACTTCATGAGTTGTTTCTGTACTTTAGCTATTATGAATAATGCTGCTAGGAACACTGCCTTCTTTTGGGGGGGGCTGGCATGCACACTGGTGCTCAGGACTTACTCAGAGTTTTAACCCGGTTCTGTGCTCAGGAGTAACTTCTGATATAGCTCGAGGGAACATATATGGTGCTTAGGATTGAATCCAGGTCGAATGCATGCAAGGCAAGTACCCTACCAGCAATACTCTCTCTAGCCCCGTTAATACAGTCTTGAAATGTTTTAAAATATATTGAATCCATAATAAATGGAATACAATTCATTAGAGGTCTAAAGTTAATTACTTGGCCAATCACCAAATTATAGTTCCTCTTCATATACTTACCTGATTTGTAAACTAAGTAATTTCTTTCAAATAATTTTACAATATCTTAAAAAGATGATCAGTATATATTCCAAAGATGCCTGTGCTTGATAATCTCATGAGATTGACCTTTCCTCCTCTTTTTGCATTGAGTCACTATGAGATATAACCTGTGTTTTTGGTATCCAAAGCAGGATCCAAGATACTAAGGGGCCTCAATAATACCACATGATCTGGCACTGACATCTGCACATATGCTTTCAGGTTATTAGTATGTGATGGTCAGACCACTGATCATTACACAGTGATTATTGTGACCTATGAATCCTTGTTTCATGAATAGAACTTGTCACGAGGAGACCTCTTTAGTAAATGCTTCTCAAAATTTCATGATGGCAAGAGTTCCTACTACTGTTGATGACAGTAAGAATTTTCACTAAGGTTAATAATGGCTAATATTACTGTTGATTTCACGATAAAACTTGTAGTAAAACAGCATATTCAACAAGGTAACTTCTTGCTGACTTTTTAACTACTGCAAAAGTAATGGGTAAACACACACACCACACATATATACATATATATATATATATATTATTGAATCACCATGAGATACACAGTTACAAAGTTGTTCATACTGGATTTCAGTCATATAATATTCCATCACCTGCCCCTTGAGCAGTGTACATTTCCCATTTCCACAATTGTTCCCAATTTCTCTCTTCACAGTCTACCTCTATGGCAGGCACTTTTCTCCTCTTCCTCCTCCTCCTCCTCCTCCTCCTCCTCTTCCTCCTCCTCTTTTTCCTCCTCCTCCTTCTCCTCCTCCTCCTCCTCCTCCTTCTCCTCCTTGTTTTCCTCCTCCTTTTGTACTCCTCTTCCTCTTCCTCCTCCTCCTCCTTATGCTTCTTCTGTCTCTGCTTCTGTTAATTTCTCCTTCTGCTTCTTCCACTGCTTTTTTTACTTCTTCTTCTGCTTCTTCTTCTTTCTCTCTATACTTTTAAGCTCTATGGTTTTTTAATACAGGTACTAAAAGTACTCTCTCTAGCCCCCTTAATACAGTCTTGAAATGTTTGTCCATTTACCTATTTTTAGCATACAGTTCTTGTACAGAGTGATCATTTCCAATTATCTTTGGCATTATGGTCCCTTTTCCATCCTAGTTGCCCTTCCTCCAACACCACTTGTGGCAAACTTCTGGCCGTGGGCCATTTCTCTTGGCCCTTATTTCCACTGCACTTTAGTTTTAGTCTCAGACTATGCATTTTTTAATAGCCCACCAATGAGTTCAATTATTCTATATCCGTTCCTTTCCCTCTGACTCATTTCACTCAGCATGATACTCTCAATTCCATTCATTGATACACACATTTAATGACTTCATTTTCCTGGTGGCTGTGCAGTATTCCATTCTGTAGATCTATCATAGTTTCTTTTTCCAGGGTACTTGGTTTTTTTTTTTCCAGATTCTGGATATTGTGAATAGTGCTGTAATGAACATAGAAGTGCAAACGGATTTTCTTTTCTGTGATTTTCGTTGCTTTTCCTTTATCATGTAACAAAGACCTCAATTCTGCCTTCCTCTTAGGCAGTCATTGTTTACAATTATACAAAGAATGCTTTTCATCCTTCTTCATTTTTGAAGACCTGACAATGATGACAAATAAGATGATAAATAAATTAGTTAATCCTGATTATTACCTAAGTCTTATCTCAACTAATAGGAATATATTTTGAAAATTATAAATTAGAATCTTAGGTGGTGCTTCCCACATAGTGGTCAAGAAACATTTGTACATGGAATTGAAAAATGGGTTATACTGAAACATGGGCTGGAGCGATAGTACAGCGGTAGGACATTCACCTTTCATGCAGCCGACCCGTGTTCGATTCCTCCGCTCCTCTCAGAGAGTTCAGCAAGCTACCGAGAGTATCGCGCCCACATGGCAGAGTCTGGCAAGCTAACCATGGAATATTCAATATGCCAAAAACAGTAACAATAAGTCTCACAGTGAGAGATGTTACTGGTGCCCGCTGGAACAAATCAATGAACAATGGGATGAGAGTGAGAGTGACAGTGACTGAAACATATCGGAATGTTAAGGAGGATTCTCAGTAAAAAAAGGCTAGGCTGCTGGTATGAAAAGGAGACTAGATAAAAACTGGGAATATGGAAAGACTCAAGGAGACATGTAAAGGAGCACTTGACAGAATATACTTTACACTTCAGGACATATACTTTTTGTTTTAGGTTGCTTTTGCAGCTAATTTTTTTCCTGTTTTTTTATATTTGTCAAGTTCATTTCTTCCCAAAAATATGCAGCAGCATCTTCCTTTATTGTGCATATTCCTTTATTTAAACATCTTCCTTGTTTCCCATTTGATCCCAATGTCCTCTCATTTATGTTGATTTATAAGTCAGAATATAGGCCAGCTCTTTATGCCCATGTTCTCCCTTGAACACTTTTCTTGCTTGCTTATTTCTATGTCTCTTTGCTTGTTTTTTCCACTCTGGAGAAACCCATGTTCAATTTTGCACACATATTTCCTCTTTCTTTTCTCACATCTTCCTAAGTCACTGTCATTGTCACTGTCATCCCGTTGTTCATCAGTTTGCTAGAGTGGGCACCAGTAACGTCTCCATTGTGAGACTTGTTGTTACTGTTTTTGACATATCGAATATGCCACGGGGAGCTTGCCAGGCTCTGCCATACGGGCAGGATACTCTCGGTAGCTTGCCAGGGTCTCTGAGAGGGATAGAGGAATCGAGCCTGGGTCAGCCGCCTGCTAGGCAAATGCTCTACCCACTGTGCTATTTCTCCAGTCTGTCTTCTAAGTAAGTTTTAATAAACACTATCTTGTTTCACAACAAAAAGTTATAGAATAAAATTATTATGATTTTTCATACCCATAAAAGTAATAATTTATCTATTTTTATTCTCCAAGATTGTACACAACTTGAGGACATTACTTAATTTATTTTTATTGCAATTAGTTATACATTAGAGAATTCATAAATTTAGCCATAATAGTGCTAATTTCAGTGGCATTGAGTATATGCATATTGTTATATTACTAGCAGTTTCTATTCATCTGTCTGAAGATGGGTAGGTTACTCGTTATAAGGCTATAACATCACTGAAGTTCTACTTCGATTAATCAAATTCCCTATTCTCTCCTTCATCCACTGCTAATGACTGATTTGAATTTTAGCCACAGGAATAAATAAAGGACAAGCCATATTATAGGTGGGAAAGTTTTTTCAATAAATTCACAGATACTCATGTATTTTGTTTTGGGGGCTGCACTCAGTGGTCTCAATAATTTTCATTATTTTTCCAGAAGAAATATGAGTTAGTCCCTTTAACTTTGGAGTGACTATCTCATTTCTATATTATTCAAATAAAGCTTAATGAACTGCAATTTATTCTAAGCATATCATGCCTACATTTGATGAAAGAACATGATTTAAAAAATAATTCAATAAAAGTGGATGACAATCAAACTCAAATGATAAATACATGCCAAAAAGACCAACCAGATTGTTGAAAAACAAACATAAGGGGATTCAATTATCTGTAACCTTTAGAGATATGTACAAAACAAAATAATCATCTTTTAAAGAAAAATACAAAGAAAATGACAATATCAACTATTGTAACTATAAAATTAGGGCAAACAAAAAATGATTACATGAATGTGCTTTTCTGTTGTCATTGTTACAGTCAACATTGTATTTCCAGGATTGGGTCACAAATGCTGTTTAGAAGCACCAATAAGATATAAGACTGAACTTAATCATATTATTTGATTTTAATAAAAATTATACTGGTTTGTGAAAAAATAGGCAGTATTTTTTCTTTATAGAGCTTTGTTTAATTATTTAGCAATGGTTTGATATTTGAAAGCTCACTATAATATGTATTCAGTGTTGCTTTTGACAGCATTATATTTGCTGTAATTAAAAGACATTTAATTTTGGAGTGTCATAGGTGTAGTTGTAATAAAAAATGATGACAACAGGGAAGTTCTTCCAAAACAACAAATTCCCATCCTCTATGCCTGAAGTAAAGCGCTATTAAGGCTACAGTAACCAATTCAGCTTTCTTAAAATTTAAGTTAACAGCTTTAGAGAGAGAACGGGAAAACAGAAAAACAAACAAAACAACCCATCTACTCTATTGGTTGAAGTGTGCTGGTTCAGCTGCAATGGTAAAACAGTAAAGATGTTTTCAAAAAAATTAAAAAAATGAGCTTCCAAATGGCCCAGTGGTTTGGTTTCTGTATATCTAATCTAAGTCTATATTATAAATGCAAAATGATATATGCCCAAGGTTCTTTGCAGGTCACAACAGCAACAATGCAAGTATTCAAGATGAATAAATAAAGAAATTAGTATATACCATATATATATAATATGCATATACACACATATGTAAACATACAGTTATACACTATGGTATATATTACTCAGCTATAAATTAAAAAAGATGGAGTCATGAAGTTAAATTCTGTGTTGATGGATCTGGGAGGAATTTTAATGAGCAAAGCGAGTCAATGGAAGATCAACAAATACCAAATGATATGTATTACATATAAAATACAAATATATGAAATATAATGCATATACTATACATTAAATATAAAGAAACACTGTCACTGTCATCCTGTTGCTCTCTGATTTGTTCGAGCAAGCACCAGTAACGTATTCATTGTGAGCCTGTTGTTACTGCTTTTGCTTATCGAATACGCCACAGGCAGCTTGCCAGGCTCTGCCTATTGGGACAGATACTCTCGGTAGTTTGCTGAGCTCTGAGGGGGGCGGAGGAATTGAACCCAGGTCGGCCGCGTGCAAAGCGAACGCCCAACTCGCTGCGCTATCACTCCAGCCCATAAAGAAACACAGAATGAAAAATGAGCAATGATACAGATCCTGAAAGTCGATCTCTAGTGCTGCATTTACTAACAAAGGTAGGATGTGGTGAGAGGTAGAGACAGTGTTGGAGAGATTCTGACACCTGGTAGTGGGTGTAGGGTGGCAACAGTGTATACCTGAAACATTATTAACATTAAATTTCTTTGTTTTTGTTGCTGCTGTGTTTATGAGTTCATTCCTCCATTTGGTTCTGTCCTAAAGTTACTCTTGGCTTGGCTGGTACTTGGGCGAACAAAGGTGCTGTTGCTGGAACCGGGGTTGTTTACATGCACGGAAAGTACTCTTCTCACTTTATGATATTTTGGGTCCCCTTAATAGTATTTTAAATCGTGGTATCTAAATAAAAGAAATATTAAGGTTTATCTTAGCCATACTGAAAAAAAAAACAATTCAAAGCAAATTATAATTTCCTAGTGATAAGAGTGAATCATGCAAAACTGGCACGTTACAGATGAGGAGGGAGAAAATCTGTTCAAAGAAGGTCTGAGTACTAAAAGATAATGTATCTTTTAGTACTCAAATGACACAAAAACATTATTTCTTTTTAATTTATTTTATTGAATCACCAAGTGGAAAGTTACAAAATTCTCAGGCTTATATCTCAGTTATACAATGCTCAAACACCCATCCCTTCACCAGTGCCCATACTCCACCACCAATAAAAACAAAAACAAAAACAAAAACAAAAACAAAACAGTATACATCCCACCCTCACCCCCCAGACCACCCCCCCACACCGTGCTTGACTGATAATTTCACTTCCTTTTCTCTTTACCTTGATTACATTCCAGATTTCAACACACAACTCACTATTGTTGTTGGAGTTTCAAAATGGATTCACTATTTTTGTTGGAATTTATCCCCCAAGAATACAGCTCTATTAATAAGGAAATATTTGATAATAAGTTTTCCACTGATGAGAATGAAGAGATAAAATGGCGGCCGCGCAGTTTACAATTTCTGTATTCTAGTAATTAGGTCCGTGGAGATTTAAGTTGGAAAATGAATCATTTCCCTTCCTGGAACAGCATGTAGCAAAAACTTAGTTCACAGTCTCCATACATGGTTGCAAGCACTTGCTGGAACCCCAAATCCTAAAGCTGTCTCTGGTTCCTGCTCGTTCCACATCCACCGGCTGTGCAGAGGCATGGGCACCCGGGTCAAAACTCAGCCTGAGCCCGGGCTCCAGCCCAGGCTGAGACTGCCCCGGTATCCCGCGGCTGTTTCAAGTTCAAAGCACATTTTTGTGTTTTCCCTGCGCCAAAAGTTCATACCTGCTCAAAGGACCCACAAAATGTCGGACACCACGCCTTCTCCCAGAGGGGACAGAGACCAAGAAGGAAGGATATTTCCTCCGTTAGCCGGTGTGGGGCAAAAGCTTAGTTCACAGTCTCCATACATGGTTGCAAGCACTTGCTGGAACCCAAAAACATTATTTCAACTTGACTACCTTTCATTTTACAACTCTTTGGCTAACAGGGGAAGATATTAATGGTTGTTGTACCATATTTAACTGTTTTTGGGGGTCACTCCTGGTTCTGTGCTCAGGGTTATTTCTGGTGGTACTCAAGGGACTATATGCCATGCTGAGTTCAGTCATATGCAAGGCATGCCTTGCCTGAGTACAATCTCTCTGACCATGGTACATTTTTATTATACTAACTAAATTTTTAGTTTAGAAAGTCATATAATTCTACAATTTGATCAATTATTTTAAATATTTTAACAGCATTAAATAGCAGAACTACCAGGTAGTGTTGAGATGCTGTTTTAAAATGAAATGGTTGTTTTTAGTTCTGTTGCTTAATAGCTGTGAAACTTCAGTTAAGACTTTAAATTTATCTGGATTTTAGTGTGCTTTTCTACAGAAGAAAAGGAATGAGATAAATAGTCTAGTACCAAATTTCTAGAGTCATGAAATTCATAAACTGATCAGAGCATGTATTAAGGTGTGAATTCTTCCTCATATTACTTCATCAGGATGAAGGAGGGACATTGTACAATACTGAACCTACTCAATTTTCTCTAAATTTTGATGATGAATAAATTCCAAGTTTTACCAGGAAATAATTTGGCCAGATAAACCTGACCTATGAAGTACTGAATGATTGTTTTGTTTGGCATGCTTGGACTTCGTAGGTGAACTAAAAGACACATTAGAACTTGCTTCTATTTTTCTCAGTTCTGAAGGTCAATTTATAGTGCAGAAGACTAAATGCTTTTCTTCCTGAAGATAATGAGAATTGATTTTTTTACCCCCAATCAAACTTTCAAGTATCAAGAGAAGAACTTTTAAAAAGATTGGTTTTTAAATCTTGCAGTCTTTCTGAACTCTTAAGGGTAAAAAAGCACTATGCCATTTAAATGATAGAAAACCATGTACAACTCATTTTGTTCTTTTGTACAAGTAAATACTACACCAGGGACCTTAGACTTTAAAGCAAAAGACTTATCTCAATCTTCATCTTGATAAAAATTTATAAAGATTGAATGTAGACCTGACTTGGATTTAAGAAACACTATAAAACTTATACACAAGAAATTGAAGGATTTTTAAAATTAAAATGCAATTGTATTTTTCTCTTTGTTATGTCATTTAGAAACTGATGTTTGGTACATTTGTGTAGGAAAAAGATGTCTGGAGATGAATATTTACATTTTTTTTTAGGATCTCTGACAGTCTTGTATTTTGCGTTTAATGTTGGAGCATTCAAAACTAAACTTAATGTTCACTTGACTTGATTTACTTAGTTCTGATCAC
Organism: Sorex araneus; assembly: GCF_027595985.1. NCBI lineage: Eukaryota > Metazoa > Chordata > Mammalia > Eulipotyphla > Soricidae > Sorex > Sorex araneus. Next base: position 150,176,175 of record NC_073303.1, on the reverse strand, counting down.
TAGTGCTCTTTTCTAAGTTTTTTTTAAGTTATATAAATTTTAGTTTGGGGGCCACCCATAGGTGCTTAGTGCTTTACTCCTGGCTCTGCTACTGGCAGTGCTCAGACACCATATGCGGTGCTGCGGATTGAACTTGGGGAAGGTACATGCAAGGTAAGTGTTCTGTCCACAGCACTAGCTCTGGCTTCAGCTTTATTCCAAGTTTAAAACTAATTTGATAGAAGCAATGTCTATTCAAAGTTGAGCAACGTCTTTCACTCTTGATAACTGTTGAAATTTTTGCCTACTTGCCAGTTTCTTGGATGTCAAAAATAATTCCATATCACTTTATGGACATCGCATTATTTTTATCAACATAAATTTATACTGAGGCCACACAGCTTTGCTAACTGCCAGAATATAGTTATGAACATGTGTAACTTTGACTATTGGATCTATGCCTAGGAGTCTTCTAATTCAAGTAAAAGTTCTGACAAGCCCCATTTATTTATTTATTTATTTATTTATTATTTATTTATTTATTTATTTATTTAGGTCACAGCCAGCAATGCACAGGGGTCACTCCTGGCTCATGCACTCAGGAATCACCCCTGGCGGTGCGCAGGGTACCATATGGGATGCTGGGATTTGAACCCGGGTCGGCCGCGTGCAAGGCAAACGCCCTACCCGCTGTGCTATCACTCCAGCCCCAGACAAGCCCCATTTCGAGGGGCACTCAATACAACAAGTGTATCTAATTTTGGATCTTCAACTTTACCTACAAAGATCAGTTACTGACTCTTGAGTTTCTTTACAGTCTCCCACAAAGTGTTGATTTTAATTTTTTTCCTCCTTACCCCAAACTGTTTTTCAAATAAAAGTAAAATTACAGAAGTATTTTTGGCCTCTCAAGTAAACTTTCACTAAAAATAGTCTTGGAGGACACCCCCTGACAAGAAAAGCTAGCAATTATTGTCCTTTCTAATTACACATGACTTATAATTCTAACCATAGGTGTAAATTTTATTTTTAACTGTAAAAATGTTTACTTACTTAAAAATTATTAAACAATGTGTATTCCAGTAACTTATTACTTGTCAAGTTTCTCCTGGATGAATTTTTGTGATTTCAAATTCACATGTAGAGACTAGGGGCTAGAGATTTCATGAATGAGATCATGGCATCGTGTTTTTACAAGAGTAACTAGGATAAAGGGTCAAGGGAATACAATGGGCAGGATCAATCTGTACTGCTCAGAATCCTGTAAGTTTCCCTGACCTCCTCCAGGAGAGAGCCCTGAACACAGCCAGATGCTGCCTCCAAACAAAAACAAATTAACAAAAAAAAATTAAAATATAGAAGAAGAATAGCTGGAAAACTTGCTTCCTCGGATCTCTTTTCTGCCATGTGAGTCAATAATCTGGAAGTCAGAGGAGGGTTTTATCATTAGAAGAAGGTTGGGAATGTGCACTGGTGGAGGGATGGGTATTTGATCATTGTGAGATTGTAACCCAAACATGAAAACTTGTAACTATCTCACGGTGATTCAATAAAATTTAAAAAAATTTTAAAAAAGAAGAAGGTATTTACCAGAACTCCCCAAACATGTTGACATTTACAGTTTAGCCTTCTACTCTATAGAAATGGGAAAGTGAGTTTCTGTTGTGTGTAAGTCATAGAGATTGGGGTTTCCTGTTAACATACCCTAAAACTAAGACAACATGCAAACCACCATGAGTCTATCTGTCTCACAGTTCTACTGTTCCTCTTATTCTTGCCTGTGAGAAGATTCAAAGGCAAACCTGCTGTAGTGAGTCCTGCTCTTTTCAAATTCTTTTCTAAAAAGATCTATGTGTTTCCATCTGTATTTCTACTCGGTGCTAAAAGGAAGATACAGCTAGATCTTTAATTCAACCTTTCAGTCTTTGCTCTGAGTTGTGTTCACAAGATCTTTATTCCAAATAAAAAGTCTGTACTTTGATCTGTACCAAGCTTTGGTATTCTAGTTTTATCCTTAGTGGGATCTAATAAGAAATATCAGGTGATTTATTAGCACCCCACAAATGTCTAACAATAAGGATTTTTTTTTTTTGCTTTTTGGGTCACACCTAGCAATGCACAGGGGTTATTCTGAGGGCTCTGCACTCAGGAATTACTCCTGGCGGTGCTCAGGGGACCATATGGGATGCTGAGAATTGAACCCAGGTCGGCTGTGTGCAAGGCAAATGCCCTACCCACTGTGCTATAACTCAAGCTCCACAATAAGCATCTTATGCTATAGCAATAATTACTCTTTCGTGGTTTATATTCAGATTCTCTTGGATAAATTGCTTATTATGAGCTGGAAAGCCTGTATGTTGATCATAGACAAGTTTGAAACTTAGATGAAATATGAACTGAAATCACTTTTAGACTATCTTGGAAACCACTAGACATAGTTTAGACACATAGAAATTAGTGTGGAAGAACCAATGCATACTGCTTTTTCAGGTAATATCTGTGGATCCAGGCTAATTACAGTGGCTAGAAGTTTAGGATTATGGTCAAGAATTATCTTGGTCTGGTGGATATTTTGTCTTTTATCTGAACAATCTGAAGTTTATGATTAATATGTTTTCTGGAGGGAAGAATTTAAAATAAGTAGACCATACGTAACAGGTAAGAAGATGGTCATAATCAACTAATGAATATTGTCCTGTTATGGAGGATTTTTTTCTTTCAGTGCCTCTCATTTAGGTCATAATTCCCCCCACCCAATTACACCATGCAGTTGATTTTCAGCTTGTGCTTATAGCTTCTATTTTACCTACACTAATTGCCAAATGGACCATCTAGTTAAAATAAATTGTCTTCACCTCACACCACAGAGACTGGCTCACATCCAAATGAACAAAAACAACCACTGTTGGCGTGGATGTGGGCAGAAAGAACCCTCCTACACTGCTAGTGGGAATGTCGACTGGTTCAGTCCTTTTGGAAAACAATATGGTTGATTCTCAAAAAATTAGAAGTTGAGATTCCATTAGACCCAGCAATACCACTCCTGGCAATATACCACAGAGAAGCAAAAAAGTATAGTCAAAATGACATCTGCACCTGTATGTTTATCGCAGCACAGTTTACAATAGCCGGAATCTGAAAAAAAAAAAAAACCCGAATGCCCGAGAACAGATGACTGGCTAAAAAGACTTTGGTATATATACACAATGGAATACTATGCAGCTATTAGAAAGCATGAAGTCATGAAATTTTTATATAAATGGATCAACATGAAAAGTATTGTGTTGGGTGAAATGAGTCAGAATGAAAGAGACAGACACAGAAAGATTGCACTCATATGTGGAATATAAAGAAGCAGAGAGGTACAAGCTAGCAATGATGCAACCTATGGCAGAAAGCCCTCTGGACTTAATCACTAAAATACTAAAATACAGAAATCTAGAACTTCATGGCCACTACTGTGGCCACATGACCTCATATCTCCTCATTCTCAGCAATGGAAAACAAATTATCAAATGCTTCCTTTCCAGACTCTGGGGGGGAAACTCCAAACAATTATAGTGAGTTTTTTGTTTGTATGTAATCAAAGTAAAGAGAAAGTAAAGTTAAATTTATCAACTACACAGGTGGGGTGGGGGGCTTGAAGGTGGGGGTGGGGGGGAGGTTTACTGTGGTTCTTGGTGGTGGAATATGTGCACTGGTGAAGGATGGGTGTTCGAGCATTATGTAACTGAGACTTAAGCCGAAAGCTTTGTAACTTTCCACATGGTGATTCAATAAAAAAAAAAAATAAAAAAATAAATTGTTTTTTGAATCTCAACAATCTTCTCAACTCATTTGGGTTTTCAATACCTGGGGCATTGATCTCTTACTCACTGTACCACAAATATCTCACTTAACACTTAAGAAAATATTACTTCCAAAGTAATTTTATCTCCACAGCTAGATAGTGTGTTGCATGAGAGAATAAGAGGCTTTGTTTCATAATTGAGATGATATAAACCATAGGACCCTCAAATACTGAAAATTGATTTGAAGAGTGAAGTGATTATAAGGGCAGTGGGGGATGACCCTGGAAAGCCTCAGAGATTCAATATATAGTAACTCAATACTAAATAAATGAGCACTTTTTATACTCTAGAGGTTGTGCAAAATTCCAGGAATTCTATATAAAAGAGACAAAAGACATGGCATTTATGCTCTTGGAATTTAACTATCTATTGAGAAATAAAGCTTTAGTATTAGTATATAAATTTTTCTGTTTTACCCTTTAGCTACTTATCTATTGTTATTACAGAAAACATAAAAATAGCACCAGCATCTGCTTAAGTATAACACTTTAAAGATGTATAATAATTAGGTGTTGTGTAACATCACATAAAACACACTGCCATTTATATTTAACCAACTAAGATAAAGTAGCTGCACTATAAACTAATCAGTGTAGTCTATTGCTTGCTTTCTAAATAGAGTGATATTTACATGTAGCACAAATTAGCATATTAGCACACAAAATAATTCTCTAAATGGAAGATTTGGTGCCCAGTTTCATCAGCTGTGGTTATAAAACAAATGTTACCTATACTTCTATAAATAAATTAAAATCATTCTTGTTAAACTACCTTATATTTATGCAAACTGGAGATAATTGACATCTATTTAAAGGATCTTAGGGATTACAAAAGATTATGCTGACAATCTTATAAATCATAATTAACACCTTTCATTAATGATAGCATGAGCTTATGTAAGTATATTTTCTTTCTAATTACCTATAATTGAGATAATAATTCATGGGATAAATGGATATTTTAAAATCCAATGCTGCTTCTCTACCCTACCTTTCTCCCATTCCTTTACTCTCTTTTTCATCCTCTCTCTCTCAACGTACTTACACACCACACACACACACACACACACACACACACACATATAAACACACATTACATGTTGGTCAGGAGTCTCAAATGCAGTGGTCAGCAGTCTTAGGGGCCCTTGCCTGTAATTCTACGTCAATGGGTGTAGTGGTTCAATGCAGGAGCCTGAGGAGGCTGTGCTGCATTGGCCCTGCAGTGCTGAGGAATCCTGAGGTAACACAGGCTGGGCAGCTGCAGGGCTGCAACTGTAGTGATGCTCAGGCACCAAGTGTTGTCTGGGACTGAATCAAAATCAGTCCCATGAAAAGCAAATACTATCTCTCCAGCTCCTTTGTTACAGTTAGTTTTATAATATGAAATATGAGCGCATTATCAGGTTTGCATATTATCGACATAGAAAAACAGATTTTATTTTGTTAGTATATAGTTTAATTGATTTACACACTATATATGTTTTAAGAGTACAGTTTCATACCTCTTGAAATGTACCTTCACACAACCACAGTAAATGTCTATCGGCCTCTATGTGGTCCATCATTTTTCTGCTACCCTTTGATTCCACCCTGAGATTCCTTCTGGTAAAATTTATTTTGGCTGTAGGAATCTGAAGATTTGTTCCATTTTTGTTTGGTCTTTTCGTTTTCTTTTTATAAGAACAGATTTTTTTCATTAAACACTCATTGCTGCTTTTGCAGGAGGGGAAACAGGAAGCAGAGCTGAGAAATCCAGGCTGAGGAAGGCCATCTGTTCAGTCAATAGTGAGATGTCAGGCCAGTAGATCTTCAGAAAGTGCCATGTGTATGTGCTCACATGCTCAAGAGCTGACCTAAGCCTGGGCAAACATATCAGAATAATCGTTTCCTCTAAAACCCATGATTAGCAGCATTTACATTTCCTCAAATGACACAAGTCACCTATGTTTGGAAAGTTGTCCATATGACAGAATAAGGGCTTATTTCTGGTTCTGAGCCCAGGGATCACTCCTGGTGAGCTTGCAGGATCAAATGGCATGCAATGGATTGAAACCGGATAGGCTGTGTACGGTACAAGTGTTTTATTCCCTGTTCTGTCTCTCTGACTCCTGGAGTACATTTTTCATTAGCTTCTCCAGCAACCAGAATCTAATCTTAAAGAAAAGAAAAACTTATAGTATAATTTAAACATGCACATGCTAGGTCAAAATTAAACAAATAGTATCACTGTATCACTGTCATCCTGTTGCTCATCGATTTGCTCGAGTAGGCACCAGTAACGTCACCATTGTGAGACTTGTTGTTACTGTTTTTGGCATATCAAATACGCCATGGGTAGCTTGCCAGGCTCTGTCGTGGGAGCAAGATACTCTCGGTAGCTTGCCGGGCTCTCCTGGAGGGACAAAGGAATCGAACCCAGGTCGACCGTGTGCAAGGCAAATGCCCTACCCCCTGGGCTATCACTCCAGCCTAAACAAATAGTACTATGATAAAAATTAATAATATAGCAAATTCTCATTGGTCATTTTTTTAAGTAAAAACAAGTTTTATTTGAAAGTTTTAAGTAAGGGGATGGAAGGAGAGAAAAAAGAGGGAGGGAAGTAGGGAGAGATGGCAAAGAGAGAGAGTGAGAGAAGAGTGAGAGAATGAGAGAGGGAGACAGAGAGAGAATACTTAAGAGAGAACAAGAATTCAGAAGGAGTGAAGGAGACCCAGTATACATCCCAGCATCAGATACACAATATAAAAAGAACACATCTCAAAAGGGAGATGCAGGTGACACACGTGCTCTGGCCCAGGCAGCATATGCTCCTGCTTCCTTTGTTCAACTTAGCTTTTATAGAGTTTCTTCCAAGATGCCCCAACACAGAGACTTTCTACCTAGATAAGAATATATTACTAGGGTGGCTGCCAAGAGAGTAGAGCTGGGACTAGTTGATAGTCTTCATTGATAGTCCTGTCCTGGCTTTTGTTCCTGCTGGAATTTCTCTCAGAAGAGTGCCCAGCCTTCTCTGGGTCTGTGCTGGAGCCTGGTAAAAGTCTGGTCAGGTCTAAGTTTCTGTGTCGGTAAGGTGGGTCCCTACAACAGACCTAGGGATAGTTGGCTTTATTATAGTTCCCAAGAACTCATTGCCATTGGGGATGCTCCTTTATCTACCTGCCTGTCTGCTTCGTATTCCCCCCTATTGATTTCACCACCTTACATCTTTAGGAGAAAAGTGGGGGAAGGTCAATCTTCTGGAGATTCTTCATGCTGACAAAGAACTATCAAACCTGCCTGCGTAAGCATGAAAACCCATGCTCTCTTAATTTTAATGGGCCCCAAACTGTCAATGATTTGCTGGGCTTCAGCATTGAAGTCTGAAAAGAGAGAAGAGCATGATTAGAACCGGAAGAGTTTAAAAAGCCTCTATCCTTGGGAAGGCAGAGTGATTTACTACTTTAGAAAACACCCTTTCTGGGATGGTAAGACAGAGGTTAAAGAGAACAAAAAACAAAACAACGTAGAGCTGTACCAGTTCTTATAATTATAAGAACAAAAAATAATTTCTTAGACATCAGTTTGGTTGATAGAAAAGGACTTATTTTGTCCAGTTTCTCTAGTGTACATGGAAACACTGTCATTCACTTACATTGTACCTGCTGATAGAGATGTTTAAAAACATAGTCTCTTATAGAGATTTAAGAGCTCTTCAATTGCTGATCAATCTGTTCCTAGAAATGGGGACATCCTCCAGGACAACCCCAAGGGGCTAGAGACATAAGCTACCCAGCACGCTCTGTTTATCTTTTGCATACTTCTGGGTCAATTGCAGAAAAGTGTTAGGTTTCATCTGCCAGATGACTACCAATAATTATTATTTAGAGAAGTTTTAGATTAAAACGTCATGATACTTAGCTTTTAGACAAAAAGTGTTTTCTATTTTTTCTCAAAAAGAAGTTTTAGGTCCTTGATAGGTTACAGAAGTAGGTTGACCGGTTCTCTGTTGGAGTCTTGTCACTGCTTGATGTGGATGATTTTATCCTTGTAAGATGAACCCGACTAGAAATTCGATTATGTTTCACAGCTGTGGAAATGCTCAAGATAAAACACAGAAAGTACCTCTACTTAGCAACAGTTGTTCTGAAGGGGATCCAGCCTTCCAAGATTTTAGTAAGACTCATCTACCAGACTGAATTTTATCTGGAGGTAATCCTTTATTTGGGTGACAGAGAGCAGCCTTCCATATTCGTGAATTGCATGCTGCATTTATCCCAGATTAATAGCATACTCTGCCGGTTCTAAGGTTCGAGGCCAATAGGAAATCCGTGATTAAAAGCGCTTTCATACAGCAGTGCATAACTGCTATTTCCATGAGAGGTTGTACTGTCTCCAGTAGTTTTAGATTTTCAGCCCCATGCTTTATGGGATAATTTTAGCTGTTAAAAATCCTTATTCTCCGGACCCTCTGCTCCTAAAGACTATGATCCAAGAGGTCTTCTAACCCATTTTGGCACCCAGAGTGGCTTCTTACAGAAATGCATCTAGACTGTGAACTGAGCTAAAATATCAGAAATCCGAAACCAAATCCAGAGCTCATAGAGTCTTCATTCTCAGCAATGAAAAGAAATTATTAAATGATGCCTTTTCAGCAGGCCTGATTATTGGGGGAAAATTCCAGATAATAATAGTGGGTTCTCTATTGAAATATTGGATGCATTCAAAGTATAGAGAAAATAAAGTGAAGGTTATTAGCTACTTAGGTGGGGGAGTGGGAGAAAGGTATATTTGGGTTCTTGGTGGTGGAACATGTGCACTGGTGAAGGAATGGGTGTTTAATCATTATATGACTGAGACCTAAACCTGAAAGCTTTGGGTTTTTTTTTCACTATATTTTTTTCATTCAATAAAATTTAAAAAAATGAAAAAAAAATCCTTGTTCTCTCAAAATGATTGTATGTGCATATAGGACAAAGAATGAATATTTAGAATCAGTTTAAATATTTACTTTTGCACATCAGTCTGGACTGGAGCGATAGCACGGTGGGTTGGGCATTTGCCTTGCATGTGGTCAACCCGGGTTCGATTCCTCCATCCCTCTCGGAGAGCCTGGCAAGCTATTGAGAGTATCCTGCCCGCACAGCAGAGCCTGGCAAGCTCCCCGTGGTGGATTCGATATGCCAAAAATAGTAACAAGTCTCACAATGGAGACGTTACTGGTGCCTGCTCGAGCAAATTGATGAACAATGGGACGACAGTGCTACAGCGCTACCTCAGGCTATTAGGTTAAAGAAAGAGCCTGTCTGCCTTTTATTAAAAAATAATTAATTTTTTTTTTGAATCAGTGTGAGATAGACCCTTACAAAACTGCTTATGATTTATTTTAGTCGTACAGTATTCCAACATTCATCCCTGCATTAATGTCCTCAGATTTTCTCCCATCATCCCCCACTGTAGGATAACATAGCCTCACGTAGTTTAGGTTTATTGGGTTACTCCCATTACAGTGCTCCTATTCCTCTTTGTTTATTTGTAGCTTCTTTCTTAGTGTTCTGTTGACTTGTAAATAATGTTTTTCTCTTCTCCTTGAGTCCTTTGCATAGTTTATTCAGAGCAAGTCCTTTTTGTATGGACACAGGAAGACTTAACAAATGTTATGCTTTTGTAACCTGGGAGTCATTTGACTCTACATGATATTTAACTCCAGGGCATCTGTTCTCTTGACCTAAGCCTCAGTTGCCCTTACTTCGTAGCACCCCCAAAGCACGGTCCCGACGACGTGGGACAAGAAGGACCCAGGGCAAGCGGTGAGTTGTGTGCTACCCTGGCATCGAGATGGGCCTGGCCAAAGTGCCTAATGCTAACTATAAATTAAGAGCTTGATCATGGACAAATGCTGTCATGATCCAAACAGTGATAACTAGATTTGGACCCTGCTAGGGTGAGGAATGATTAATCTGGCCTGAGTGCTGTGGTCTGAGCCTGTGGCAAGATGTTGCCAGGAGAGCTGCCTTGCAAGCCTCAATGTATCCCTTGCTATGTCCATACAAAAATAACTAGTATTAAGATGTTAATAAGTTCCTGGACTAAGGAAAAGAAAAAAAACCTTAAGAGTGAGGAAGGGCTTTGGAATGCCCTGCCCTCAGGAAGGGCTTTCTTATGTTGATTTTGCTACCTGGCTGGGTGTAGCCTAGAGGGCAAGGTGAGGGGGAGAAAAGGGAGGACAGAGAAGCCAGAAAGAAGTGGCAGTTGATCCAGAGAGAGGCCGGAGCAGGGAGTGCGGGAGATGAGAAAGATGGAAGATTGAATAAACAGTAACTAATCAGCAACTAGCTTGGTCCTCGTTGTTCTTCCTTCGCCTGTTCTTGACCACCGGCCGTCCCGATCCAGTCCACACACTGGGGTTCCAGGGCACCGAACGCGGGCGGTGAGACAGAGCCGCCCGGTGAGCCCGAGAGTGCACTCGCCCCTCAGCGAGCTTTAGTTTTTTACACCCCACCCCTGCAGAGAGTCTCTTGCCCGCATGCCTGGCTGTCTTTCCCGGGGCCCCTAGGAGAAGATGGGCTCCAGCTTCCCTCCCCGCCCCAGCAGAACTCCCAGTGGCCGAAGACCACCGGAACCTAGTACAGCCATGCTAGAGGCCCCTCTCCACACATTCAGGTTCCGGCAGAGGAACCCAGGTGTGTGTAATCCCATCAATGGCCAACATCCAGAGACTTAAAAGCAAGCTCCCAGAAGATATCTTATAACCTACTTTTCCCTCTGGGAGAAACTAGCAAGCTACTGAGAGCTTCATGCCCACATGGGACAGCCTCACAAGCTTCCCATGGTGTATGTATATGTGAAAGCCAGTAACCAGCTAAATCTCATTCCCCTGACCCTGAAAGAGCCTCCAGTGCAGCATCGTTGGGAAGGCCGAGAAGATAAAGGCTTCTAAAATCTCAGGGATAGGACTAATGTATAGGTTACTGAGACCACTCGAGCAACTTGATGATTAACGGGATTTCGTGATTTGTGATTCGTGATCCCCCACCCCACCCCCAAACTGCCTTTATGGCAGGTGTTTTTCGTCTCTTTCTGTGTCTGTCTCTGTCGCTTTCTCTGTCTCTGTCTGTTTCTTTGTCTCTGTCTCTCTCCTTTTGGGCATTGTGGTTTGCAATATTGATACTGAAAGGTTATCAAGAATATCCGTTCATCTACTTTTAACATTCAGTTCTTGTGCAGGGTGATCATTCCCAGCTATAGTTGTCATAGCGGTCTCTTCCCTATCTTATTTGCCCTCCACTCCACACATACTTGTGGTTGATTCCAACCATTGACTCATCCTCATAGCCCCTGTCTTCCCTGGCAACATGGGGAGACAGTGCAAATCCCCACCACGAAGAAGAGAAAAGCTTTGAAGCATGTCTGCTTTTTCAACTGGAGTTCTCTCTGGTAAACTTCTGGCATTTCCTATCCTGGTCAGTTAGTGACAGAATGTGCAGATTTGCACCTCTTAGAAACTAAGCTGCTACCTACAGTCAGTAAATCCAGTTTCATCTGGATCACTCAAGTGGGAATCTTTTAAATTAAGCCTATTAGAATTACATTTATTCAATCACCTTTGTAGAACTAGAATCTAATTTCTACAAAAGGCAATTTACAGAAACATAGTTTGCTCTTCACCTTTACTTTCAATTTGCCTGATGGCTTAATCAACCTGACTTGTTCTTTTGCATACACAGAGCAAGATAGGAGAACTCTCCATTTGAGGTACCCCATTATTTACTGGGAGGTCTTGGGGATTGCAGAGCAGGTGTCTTACATTAACAAAGGCATTAATAGTTTTTACCTGTCACATCGGGGTTATCCAGGCTCAGCCAGTGAGAAGATCTGACTGTCAGGCCAGCAGGGTGAGCTGGAAGTGCCTCTGGCCTCTTACCTTCCATTGTGATCTCCTGGAGAAAGGAGTCCATCATTCCTCTCCAGGTTGGGAGAGGTCCTAATCGCCAGGACTTTTCTTGGTGCTGAGAGCAGGGCACAGGCTATGATCAGTGCAGATTTGGGGGTTCCTTCACATATCTGGAAGTTCCCTGTTTTCTGTAGGTTCCTTGTTTTCCATAGCAGTTTTCCATTTCTTTCTTGAGTCAGCCTACTTTCGGGTCTCCCTGAGGTTTGTAGGGTACTTGTAATAGTACATGTTATTACTGGACCAGCTTCTGTCCTTTAACTCCTCCCCCTTTTAAATGTTTCCTCAGAAGTGAGCTTCGGGGTCTCATAGGTAGCTTTGAGATTTCCTGTCAGTATGAGGGATAGACCCTACTACAGAGAGGAAAGACTTCCTGCCTGGATTTATGCAAATCAACATAGTGCCATAAGTAATCAAAAGTGTACCAAGAAGAAGAGAAAAGATGCCAAGTAGAGAGAAAAACAAATATTTCCTTTTACTCACAAGATACAGTATACCCATTTGCTGTGGGTCCTAGTCAATAGAAGTTGTTAAAATCTGTAGAGGTAGAACATACAGTTTAGCAATATCATGCTTAATTCACTTAGTCCCATGTTGAAAACTTTGATTTCCTGTTACTTTTTAGGTGTCCAATTATCTAAGAGCACAGTAACATGAGTATGGATGATCTTGTTCAACAGAATTTCCCATGCACTCACCAAAAAAAGAGTATTAATATAATTCTGCATATATAATTTAAAGAGTTCCTTATAACAATACAGTTTGATTGTGGTTTCTTTCTTTAAAACACAACCTCAGACCTTCTATACATTATTTACATTCATTCTTTCCTGTAATTTTTTCTTCATTTCATTTCAAAACCAGCTTTGTTTTAATAAGGTTTCATTTTTTCCAGTAATACCTTCATTCATTTTATTTCTTCCTTAAAATGTATATTGCTATATTCCTATAGTCACAGGTTACAAATTTACTTCCTGATCTTACTGAACTAAACACAGCTTGATCTCCCAAGAAATTTGGAAATAAATTGGCAAAAATTGTCTCATTTAACATGACAAAATTGTACTCTTGATGTCAGTGGACCCCATAGGTGGCTCATGTGAGTGGGGAGGAGAGAGACATTCACTTTCTCCCAATTCCCCTCTGCCACCCAGGACCCAGGGTTATTGGGTTCTTGTCTCTCTTGCAGAAAGAAATTTCAGGAGTAGACAAGCAGTGAAGTGAAACAGATTTTTTTTGGAGGTTTTGGAAGGTGTGGAGGAGGAGAATGTGGGGGGCAGGGAGAGAGAGAGAGTAACTTGTTCAAGAGAGAACCCAGGCTTCTCCAAGGGCAGAGAGAGCCCCTACACATTCTGTGGCATCAGACATGAAAGCACAAAAGTACACATCTCAAGAGAGAGATGCAGGCGACACATGTGCTTGGGCACCACATGTTCAGCCACGTGGGTGCAAGCAGCACATGGGCTTGGGCAGCATATAAGCCACCTTCCTTTGTTCAAGGTGGCCTTTATGGGATTTCTCCAACCTGCCCCCAGTGGGCTTCTACCTAGATAGAAGTCCATTGCTAAGGAGGTTACCAGGGCGGGGGTGGGGGGGTTGGGAGTGGTGATGGGGTTGGGAGTGGTGATGGTCTTCTTTGAAATTCCTTTCCTGGCCTTTTGTTCCTGCAGGAGCTTCTCTGCATCTGTTGCTATAGATAGGTGAGGGTTTTATCAGGCCTTAGTTCCTATTTTCCTGTTTTCTGCAGGACTGGCTTTTGCCATTACCTTGGGCCTTCCCTGTCTATCTGTCTATATCACTCTGAAATACTTATTAAAGTTTTATTGCAGATTTTTCTGAATAAAAGCATTACATTAGTTCTTTAGATGGCCAAAAGACTTTAGGATGCTCACAATTAAAGATTTTATAACACATATTACACTTCGCAAAAAGTTTGCTCCAAATTATGAATTAACCAGAATATAATTGTTTTTAAGAGTTTTATCCTTAGACCATTGGTTTCTAGAAAAAAAACAAATATTATAGTCTTGGTTAAAACATATAAACTGCCATGCCACAGCAAGGATTTCACACTTGTGAATTAAATTTTCTTAAGGTCAAGACTAGGTTCAATATCTGTTGACAAAGCTGACAGGAAATAAAGTTATCTCAATACAAGCAGGCATTTCCATGTAGTGGGCAAGCTTATAGTATAAAAAAGCTGACTAGTATTTTCCACAGTTTTCACCCAATTTTCTGTTCTCAGAAACCACTAAAGTTGTCATGCCTCTTTGTAGCAGTGGCTAAGTTTCAAATAGGCCCATTTTTCTCCCCTTCAGGCTGTTATCTGCAGCTGACTCATGAACAAAGAGACAGTTGAGTTCCCATTCCTGGTGGTGGGTGGGGATTGTGGGGCAGGATGGGTCAAGAAATGGAGCTTTTGTGCAGTTCCTAAGGAATATTTGAGCCTTCAAAACTCCCAGAGCTTCCCCCAATACCCTCAGGCCAGTGGGGTCTGGAGTGACTTATGTAAATTGGGGGTTCAGCTGTGCACCTGGAAATGGCTGGGGAAATCTAGTACTGGGAGCCTTGCTCTTTACAGGAAAGGAAAGTCCGTCCTAGACCTTACCCAGCCTTTCAGGTTCTTGTCTTTCTTTCAGACAAAAATTTCAGGAGAAGATGAGCAGTGAAGTATATCAACTTTTATCTGGAAGTTTTGAGAGAGAGAGAGAGAAAAGAGAGAGAAAGAGCAGAGAGAGGAAAGAGATTGAGAGACACAGAGAGAAAGAATGAGAGAGAGAGGGAGCAAGGGAGAGGAAGAGAGAGGAAGGGAGAGAGAAAGGGAGATAGAGGGAGAGAGATAGAAAGAATGAGAGAGAGAATGCTTTCAAGAACAAGGGCTTCTCCAAAGAGTCAGAGTCTCAGAAAGTTTCAGTACACAGCCCAGCATTAGATATGATAGTATGAAAGTGTGTATCTCAAGAGGGGAGATGTGGGCGACACATGTGCTCAGATACCACATGCACTCAGCAGCAACACATAGCTCAGGCAGCATATGTGTGCACTTCTGAAGTCGGTGGGCCCCCATGGGTGGCCTATGTGAGGCAGGGAGGAGAGAGATGGTCACTTTCTCCCAATCCATCTCTACCATCCCAGGCCTTCCGGAAAGTCTGGATGAGCCTCTGCATATCACTGGCGAGAGCCCTGACGGTGATCGTCAAGTCACACCTGATGTCTGTTCGGTCTTCTTGGCACTGGTGTTAATCCCCACCACCTGAGATTTCTCAGAGAGCCACGAGCCTGGCTGCAGCCAGGAAGCGCTCTTTGCAGGAAAGGAAAGTCGCTCCTAGACCTGAACCAACGTGTTCAGGTTCTTGCTCTAACTCTCAGAGAGGAATTTCAGAAATGGACAAGCGATGAAGCAGAAACAGCTTTTATTTCGAAGGTTTTTGAGGATGGGGAAGGAGAGAGAGCAAAAGGAGAGGGGAGAAGTCGAGCTTTTCCAAAGGTGGAGAGAGCTTGAATGGCCTTTAAGATGGATTTTAATATGGATATTTCTCAGGTGTCTTGTAGGGTTGCCTTGGTCTGGACTTTTTCTGGCAGAGATAGGGGTCAATCAGGTGTTGTAAATCCTCCACTACAGTCACTGTCTATGATATAGAGCCACTGATGACCTTATCAGGCCTAGGCCTTAATTCTTGCAGCTTCAGGGCTATTGAATCTATTATTTCTCAAAAATTCCATTGCTGTGGGCCCTCTGCCATCTCTCTGCCTGTCTCACTTCCTTTGTTCAAGTTGTCTTTTATTTTCCAACTGTCCCAAGTGTGGCTTTCTATAAGCATTGCTAGGTGGTTACCAAGGGGGTAGATTTTGGAATAGATGATCTTCCTTGAAATTCCTTTTCTAGCCTTTGTTCCTGCTTGAGTTCCTCTCAGAGGGGTGCCCAGCATTCTCTGGGTGTGTTTTGGATTTAGGGAAAGGTCTTACCAGGCCTTAATTACTGTGTCTACAAGGTGGGTCCAGACAGCCTTTAGCATTAGGGCTAGTTGGTTTTATCACTTCCCAAGAACTCAGGGCCATAGAGTCCCTTATTTATCTACCTATATGCTTGCTTCATAAAACAGGAGAATTTAGGAAATGAGGCTGAACTTTCCACACTTCTGAGTAGCAACAACCTATGGAGAAGAATAGCTAAAGTGACAGAGAGAATCAGTCTGTCTTTGGCACTCTCTTTGTCAAGATCTCTTTAATTTTTTCCCAGGGGGACCTTAGTCCCTTCTGATGTGTATCTCCAGTGTAATTTTCTATTATGTGGTTTGACTTCTAATCTTGGGAGACATTAATCCCTTAATGTTTGCAGGAGGGGATACCCCATGCACTGGCAAGGGTCCCTAATAACTTTCAGCAATTTATTGGATTGGACATTGCCATCTCTCATCAGTGACCTCTGTGCTGCACCCCAAGTATCCCTGGGTTCTGACCTGGCCTCAGACATGACCACAGCTGAACCTAGCTGAGTTCTGTGTCTTTGGAAGACCTTGCTTCTGGATGGAGAGAGAGAAAGGTTCTGACTCGCTCACTTGCTGCATCTTCTCATTAACTCTTTTCTGCCAGTCTTTAGTTTGCTTAGACCTGAGAGCTGGCCTCATTCGCATCTGAATTTTCTCTTGGAGACTGCTAGAGTACTCCCTTTGTTGATCTGAGAGCAGAGAGAGGGGAAAAGATTCTGGCCTGGGGGTCGATCTTGATCTTATGCAATATTCCCTCAGAATCTTAAAGCTCTTAAACACTTTTGAGTTTCTCTTGAGTCCTTTCCACTGTGGTTGGTGGCACAGTGGCACAAGAAACAGAGATGTCCCTTCATGGAGACCACACATTCACACAGCTTAAACACACAGTGTTCCCACTAGGGTATACCTCCGCGTAAGATTTTCCTCCTTCCTCTTGAAGTTCCCCACTGCAGAAATCATTCCTTCATGGTTGCCATTTAATGCTGCCAGTGGTGACTTCAGTGAAGAGGAGAGAAGAGGGGTGGTAGCCTTGAGAACAGCATCTGCTGCTTTCTCTCTGACACTGTGAAATGACTGGGGAAATCTAGCACTCTGAGAACCTTACATCCTGCAGGAAAGAAAAGTCCTAGACATTACCCAGGCCTTTTGGATCCTTGTTTTCCTTAAGAAAACCATTTCAGGAGGAGATGAGCAGTACAGTAGAGGGATTTTGTTTGGAAATTTTGAGGAAGGGGAGGGGAATGAGAGAAATTAGGAGAGGTCTGAGAGAGAGAAAGAGAGGTAGAGAGAGACAGAGAGAGAAAGAGAGAGAGAAAGAGAGAGACAGGGAGAGAGAGAGACAGGGAGAGAGAGAGAGAACACACTCATGAGAGAACAAGGGCTTATCCAGAATGGGAGGCCCAGTACACATCTCAGCATTAGTATGATAATATCCAAGTACACACCTCAAGAAGAGATATGTGACTGATGTATGTGTTTGCTGATAGATCTCTGACCTCAGTCAGAGACAACTGAAAGTGTAAAAAATAAGTTTATTGAGGTGCGCTCCCTGGCGGACTCTACAACCCCCAGATGAGGCTGGGGTACAACTACTCCCTAGAATATAGTGAGACTTTTAAGTTCTTGGGTGGGAAAGGGAACACAGACTGGTGGAACTGATGCACTTGATCTTGCTCCTGGTGCCTGCAGGGGGTCCATGGTGAGCAAGCATGGGATGCAGCTTGATAGCTTCCTGGAGCCAGGTGAGCCGTAAATCTTGTCTTCCATGCTGGGAGCGGGTGATCTCTGGTTCCTGGAACATTGCTTTCTCCTTGGCCAGTTGTCATTTTGTCCCAGTCACCATTTTGTCCGAGCAAACCTCAAAGGCACCATATGTGCTTGGCAGTAATACGTGGGCTCAGGCAACATATACAACACATTCATCTTAAGACAATGTTTTTTTTTTCAAATAGTAAGTTTATAGGAGATCTTAATAGAAAAGAAAAAGATAAAATATTGATAATGTAATACACTGTTATGAAGTGAATAGTGATGAATTATCAGAATTGATTTAGAGGAGAAAATAGATTGAGGTACAGTTGGTAGCATTTTCACATAATTTAAGGAACCATATCAGGTTGTTTATGGCTAAAGAATAGAGTATCTTAGGATGTTTATCTTTAGGAATGACTTAAGAGATACTGATTAGATGGTGGCAGAGGCATTGTTGTCACTCTTTGAATTATTATTTAAGGAGGTCCTGAGTCCACTGTGCATGCTAGTGACTCTTTGCTAACCCTTACAGATATAATAACTAAACAGGCAAAGATTGGTTAAGGTCCAACCTTCGAATATACTACAAGACTCTGATTTCAATTTAATCAAATGGAGAATAGAGATGGACTATCGTGTGTAGAATGAGGAAGATAATATATAACATGTAAAGTTTATTGATGTTTTCCCTCCAAGTAAAAAAATTTCTCTCCTTTTTCTATATAATTCAGTGTCTATAAATTTTGATTATAGAATAAGTATTTCATCTTATGTTCCTAATATTAGTCTCTGTCTGTGTTTTTCTTTGTTTGTTTTGTTTTATGTATGTGCCATCCTCAGTAGTGCTTAGGGCTTAGTTCTGACTCTTCAGCCAGGGATCACATTTGTTTGGGCTCTGTGAAAAGTAAGAGATTCTGAGGTTTGAACTCTGGTCAATTATCATTCTGCCTACTGTACTATCTCTCCAAGTCCTTATTTTTATGTAATTTTAAAGGAAGCTTTTTTTTTTAACACTTGTACTTTTGTGGTTGAAGAAAGAGGTCATATAGACACTTTTGGGTTGATATATTGAATGCTTCCTTTCAAGACTTTGAATCTTTGATGAGCTAACTATGGGGTCAGATCGAACTGTTGCTCTGGCTTTCTTCTGTTGCTCTAGCAATAGAGTTTTCTTGTTCCTTACTGTCATCCAAGGTTCTTTTTCATCCTCTCTTTAAATAAGTTGAATCCAGAGTCTTATAATCATTCACTTTTTATGTAAGTTATCAATCAGTCTTACTAAAATTATGACATGAAAACTTTTTTTTACCCCCCCTGCCCCCAACCTTTCCAATACAAAAGGCAAAAGGAAAGTGAAAAATAAACCTGATAATATCTGGAGATTAAGGTGATGAATAAAAGGCTAGAGCATATTTTTCCTTTGGAGGCCACACCCTATGTTGCTCAGGGGTTACTCCTTACTCCACTCAGGAATTACTCCTGGGGGAGATATGGAATGCTAGAGATCAAAACTGGGTTAGTTATGTCTTTTGTAATGACAATGATATGAAATACCATTTTATGTGATACAAAACTAAAAGCTCTTTTTTTCTGGACTAAATTGACTGCCAACAAATTGCAGACTTTAAATATAAGTAGAAACTTAGTGTAACAGCATATTTTAGGACATAAGCTCATTTTTATGCATGAAAAAGTTTCAGTCTCCTATAATAAAAAAATTTGTTCTGTACATCTTTTTACATATTTTACACCAAAATTGATGAACAGGATCTAATCTTTATTTCTTTTCTTTCATTTTCCCTTTGCCCAGATGAATGGTTCTAAATATTACTTTATGGAAACTAGTCTTTTGCTATTGCAATGACAAAATAAATACTCTTGGTAGTGTGGTTCATAAAAGGTTTCTCAGTATTTGAAACTAATGATAGATGTCTGTGTTTCAAGTAAGTTAAAGCTATATATATATATATTTATATATATATATGTATATATATCTATAGTAATGGCATATCAAGCATTTCAGAACAGTTCTTCAAAATTTTCGAGTAAAAACTTGTGTGCATAAGACTTTACTAAAGTTTATTATATTAATAATATTTTAAGATGAATACATTTTCTTATGAGCAAATTCATATTGAAAATCAGCAAGATGATATATAAAATGGCAAAATAATCTTTACTATTCCAGTCTCCTCTTAACTAAATATTAGAAGGTAAACTTATTATCGAATCATATTGCAAAATTATCTCTTATAAAAAAATCTGAAGGGTCCAGTGAGCTAGTATAAAGGTTAAGTCCCTTTCCTTGTGTACAGCAAATCCTGGTTTGAACCCAGGCACCACTTCTAATTTCTGGAGCAGTGCCAGAAATAAACCAATGAGCACAAAATCAGGAGTAAGCTCTGAGAACTTCTCAGAATGGTCTGAGAATAAATAATTGTAAAATTAATAAAATTCTAAATATTGTTTGTAGTATAGATTAATGGCCATTCATTAATTCTGAATTTCATTAAGCATACATTATATATGGCATATTTGTGGAGCACATATTGTTTATCATCTCATACACTTGTAGTTAGAGTGTTTTACATTTTTTTCTGTATAATTTAAATGTTTAAAGAATAATGATCATGTGAGGTTGATTAATGTTCCTTATCTTTTTTATCAATGTGCATTTATTTAAGGAAAAGTATTACATTCAGTAAAAATTTTGATCACACTTTTTTTTTTTTTTTTATTTATTTATTTTTTTTATTGTGGAAAGTTACAAAGTTACAAAGTTTTCAGGTTTAAATCTCAGTTATACAATGCTCGAATACCCATCCCTTCACCAGTGCTCATATTCCACCACCAAGAATCCCAGTATAGCTCCACCCCGCCCCCTCACACCCCAAACACCCCCACGCCCCTAGCCCCCCACCCTAAGCCCCCCCCCGCCTGTGTAACTAATAAATTTCACTTTACTTTCACTTTGATTGCATACAATATTTCAACAAAACTCACTATTATTGTTTGGAGAGTCTCTCCCCTAAAGTCAGACCTGCTGAAAAGGAAGCATTAGGTAATTTGTTTTCCATTGCTGAGGATGAAGAAGTGTGAGGTCGAGTGACCACACTTAGCGGCCTCTCAGTTTTGGGTTTCTGTAATTTAGTATTTTAGTAACTAAGTCCAGAGAGATATCTGCCAGAAGTTGCATCGTTGCCAACTTGTACTTCTCAGTTACATTATATTCCACATATGAGTGCAATCTTTCTATGTCTGTCTCTTTCTTTCTGACTCATTTCACTCAACATGATACTTTCCATGTTGATCCACTTGTATGCAAATTTCATGACTTCATGTTTCCTGACAGCTACATAGTATTCCATTGTGTAAATATACCAGAGTTTCTTTAGCCAATCATCTGTTTTCGGGCACTCTGGTTTTTTCCATATTGTGGCTATTGTGAACAGAGCGGCAATGAACATGGAAATGCAGATGTCATCTCTACTATACCTTTTTGCCTCTCCGGGATATATTCCCAGGAGTGATCACACTTTTTGAGCCAGTATAATTCTCAGAAATATTTTAAGAAATTTGCACAAATGTTATTTTCTTAGTTGTTTAATTTCAAAAAACCTTTAGACCTCACATAGAAAATACAAATTCCTTTATTTTTGAGAGTTCTGCAAATATGTCCTCTCTGTATGGAATTTTATCTTCAGTTAGAAAAATTCGTCAAGTTTTCTCTGCACCCTTGTGATATTAAATTCAGACTGCTTCACTCAATTACTGCTTAACTGTTTGCATTTTGAGTTTTTGAACTTTGGTATTGTGGGTTCATAAAAATTCAAATTGCCACACTAAGTAGTATAGAACAAATGATGGGAAGCAGCTGTTGAATCAGAACAATTACTTCATTTTTCCACCATCTTAGTAGGCTTTGTAACTAGCTCTATCAATGGAATATAAATGAAATAATAATATTTCAGAGTACATTTTTTTTCTTATCATAGTCTAACTGCAGAGCAGAAGCTCTGGAAGAAAATAACACATCAGATGGTACAAGTCTTGTACCTGAATCTCCATGTCAAATGTTTACTGCACAACTGAAATACACGTATATGGTGATAAAGCAGTAAAATTTGTGAGCCTATTGCTGTAGAAGTATTCAGGAAAATGACCCGAACAAGAGTAGGCTGAATGCTTGATTTAAGATACTCTACTAGACAAGAACGCATACCTAGGAATTCCATAGAAACAGAAAGTCATTCACTAGGAAAACCCAAATCAAGATGACAATGAGATATCATCTCACACAAATGAGAATTAAAACCAGTAGAAACAATATGCATTGGCATAAATGCATTGAAAAATAAACTTTTATCTGCCACTGGCGGATACAGTGTCTGGTTCAACCCCTGTGGAAAACAGTATAGAAAGTTATTGGTAAACTTATATTTGAGCTGCCATAGGATCCAACAAATCTAGGAAAAAAAACTATTCAAAATGATGCATGTAGATCATTATTCATTGCTGCACTTGGTATAATCCCTAAGATATGAAATTACCCTCGGTGTCCAACAACAAATAAGTGGATTATGAAGACCTGTATAAACACACAGCGGAATACTATGCAGCTGCAAGGAAAGATGAAATCATGCAATTTTCTGCAATCTGGTTGGAACTAGAAGATATGTTGAGTGAAGTAAGCCAAAAAAGAAAGACAAGTACAGAATGATCTCACTTACCATTGGTATACAGAATAACTGGTCAAGGAAATATATTATAGTAAACTGGGAGATGGCTAATCAACCTTGACCCCAGAGTTTAAAGAGGAGGACATAAAGGAAAGAATTCAAGGGGAAGGAAGAATATGAGAAAAGGAAGGACTTTGGGAACAGGAGTTAGGGATTCAGTTACACTGGTGATGTGGGAGAGTAGTATAGCTGCATACTCAGCAACACTGAAAATATGAGATCTAAGCTGCAACCACTGAACTTTGTAACGTGTCTTTCAAGGAGGCAAGATGGGGTAACAGGAGAGACAGGATGGAGCATGGGAACACAGGGTGAAATGAAGTTGATACTGGTGGTGGGATTGGTGTTGAAATGTTATATAACTAAAATTCAACTATACATAACTTTGTAAATCACAGTTCTTTAATTAAAAAAGAAATAGGAAGCCAAGAATAAAACTTTTAATATTTTTATTTTTATATAATTAAATTATATAAATTTAATTATATGAATTATTTTATATAATTAATTATATATTAATATAATTAATAATTATATATTAATTATATAAGTTATATTCAGTAAAAATTTTGATCACACCTTTTGAGCCAATATAATTCTCAGAAATATTTTAAGAAATTTGCACAAATGTTATTTTCTTAGTTGCTTAATTTCAAAAAACCTTTAGACCTCACATAGAAAATACAAATTCCTTTGTTTTTGAGAGTTCTGAAAATATGTCCTCTCTGTATGGAATTTTATCTTCAGTCAGAAAAATTTGTCATGGGGCTGGAGAGATAGCACAGCGGGTAGGGCGTTTGCCTTGCACGCGGCCGACCCGGGTTCGATTCCCAGCATCCCATATGGTCACCCAAGAACCGCCAGGAGTAATTCCTGAGTGCATGAGCCAGGAGTAACCCCTGTGCATTGCAGAGTGTGACCCGAAAAGCAAAAAAAAAAAAAAAAAGAAAAATTTGTCATAGATGATATGCTTGTTTTCATTTCTGAGCTAAAAATTAGAAAAAATAGTTAAAAGTAAATCTGTAGAACTTGAAGTAGTGTTACAAGTTGGAGCAGCTTTCTAGCTTGTTAATCTGTCTGTTAACTAATCTCTGATGATTGTTTACGCTAAATAAAAATCAATATACATTGTACATAAATATATAATTTATACGCAATTTTATTTTGTTGGAGAAAAGAGATTATATTGCTCCAGTATTTTCTTTGTAATAAAAAAATTTAAAGTAAAAGTTTTCATGTTAAAAAATTTTTAAAGCTGGGGCTGGAGTGATAGCACAGTGGCTAGGGCATTTGTCTTGCGCGCAGCTAACCAGGGTTCGAATCCTAGCATCCCATATGGTCCCCTGAACACCGCCAGGAATAATTCCTGAGTGCAAAGCCAGGAGTAACCCCTGTGCATCGCCGGGTGTGACCCAAAAAGCAAAAAAAATAAATTTCTAAAGCTTTATTAGTATTATTATTATTATGACTATCATTATTGTTATTGGTACCATACCTGTTGTGCTTAGAGTTTACTCCTGGCTATGTGCTCAGAGATTACTCTTAGCAGTGTTGGAGAAACTATATGGGGTGCCAGGGATAGAACCTAGGTTTGACCATGTGCAAAGCAAGCATCTTACCTAGCTCTCTGGCCCAAGCTTTAATACTTTTAAATTTATTTCCTAAGTTTTTTTACTAGTATTTATTTCCTACACGTATGTCTCTAAGAAGTCTTTGTTCTAAAGTGAGAAGAAACAGTTTTTAATTCCCAAGAACCTATGGGGCTTAAATGCCCTAAAACTTGTGAATTTGTGAATCAGTTTATACAGATTAAAAAGGATGGTAGTCTAGGATTCTTTGGATTTTAACCTGGATAGTATTCTTTAAATTGTTGTATTTTTAACCAGCATGCCAGTCTTATTTTTGTTTGCTAAAAATGCTATCTAATTGACATTCTTAAATGCATATGGATTGATTTTATTACACAGCATTCTGGACTCTGTGCCAGGCTGTTTTCACTCGGGGCACCCCAGAGGGGGGCAGGTGAGAACTCTCCCCACCTCAGGGAACCCAGCCCTGGCAGCTGACCTCCACTACCCAACCGCCACCACACTTCAGGCCGGTTTCTGGATTTCTGGCCGAGCCTCATGCATGAATGAAGTCCCACAGAACCCAGATAATGTGGAACTTTGTGGTCTTGAACTCTGGACTCAACGGAGACCGGGAAGCAGAGATCCTGTGCCTGCTATCCCCCAATCTCCAGTGACCCATAAACCACATCCTGCCACACCCTGCCGGCACCAGATAATCTCCTCATAGGCCATCCTTCAGATCTCAATGGATGCTCCTCCCACACAGGAGTATAAAATGAGGCCCCCATAGCCATGTCACCAGATTCCATGCCAGGCTATTTTCACTCAGGGCATCTCAGAGGGGGGCAGAAGAGTACCCTCCCTGCCCCAAGAGACCCAGCCCTGGCAGCTGACATGCACTACCCAACCATCGCCACGCTCCAGGCCTCTTTCCTGACTGTGCGGCTGTGCGACACATTATAAGACACTTCCTATTCATTTTCCATAACTACCACACCATATTTGATGAAGTTCAGACAGTAGGCAACAAATTATATATATTATATATGTATGTACCTCTCAGAGAGCCCGGCAAGCTGGCGAGAGTATTCTGCTCTCATGGGCAAAGCCTAGCAAGCTACTTGTGGCGCATTCAATATACCAAAAACAGTAATGATAGGTCTCATTCCCCTGACCCTGAAAGAGCCTCCAATCACTGGGAAAGACGAGTGAGGAGAGGCTGCTAAAATCTCAGGACTGAGAGGAATAGAGACATTACTGGTTCCTGCTCTAGTAAATCGATGAACAACAGAATGACAGTGATACAGTGGTGCAGTGATACTCAACAATCCAAACATTTGAAAATGTTTTCACTTATTATTTCTATTAGAGAGAACATACTGTTTGTCAATGGCTGCAAGAACCCTGGAGTGAAGCATTGTCAAGTTTATCTTCAAAATAAGGTTTAAAACCGAGCAGTCCTTCTATTGATGACTCGTTGCTAATATGTGTTAGCAACTCAGGAAATAAATGGCTTGATTAAATCTACATAGTTTGCAAACCAAAGCCAGACTTCAAACTGTGTATAGGAAAATTTTATATGTATTGAAGCAATGTTAAAGATAATTTGTAAGGATAGCTAAAAAGTGAAATAAAAATTAAGTTACAGATATTTGAGAGGTATAAGTGATGACCAGGAGTCCAGCAGTTCTGGTATAATACTTAGATATCTAGTGGTTCAAAGCTGGTATTCTGTATACAGAAGTTAGCCTAGGATTGAGGTAAATGAAAAGATATTTCTCTTGGGATCAGTTTATAGCTTTAAGAGAAAAAAGTAAAATGATACTTATTAAGATCTCCATCTCTGTGTACCTGGCATTTAGGTTATAAAAAAATTAAAAACCAAGAGAAAGTTTTCACTGAATGTTACTAACAAAAGGCATTCAAATGGGTGGAAATTGCAATTTTGATGATATAATATGTAAGTCAATATGGAGGGACTTGTGCTAACACTCTAGAGTTATCCACCCGGCAACCTAAGTAAGGAATTTGGGGCGCCTGCTCTTGGAAATGAGGCAATCAAAAAAGAGACTCTGGTGCCTCTGACAAAGACTGGAAGAGCACACAAATATTCTGGGACCCCTGAAAATGGCCAAAAGACTTATGAATTTAGGAGCACTCAGACCATGTGGAAAGATGATCAGTGCACAACCCTTCAACATGTCCTTGCTCTATCCTGAAGCATCAAGGGACCTTTCATGAGCTCTCTCCCACCCAGTCAGAATAAAGTTTCAGCGCTGACTAGGCAGAAATGTCTCCTAGCATATGCTCTTGAAGGAAATTTTGGGTAATTTGGATTCTGCCACAAATTATGAGCTGATACTAACTTAAGTCTTCAGGAAGCTGTATGAATCAGGACCTGAATGATACTTTTTTTCTGTTTGTTACATGATATTAATAAAGAAAATGATTCAGCAGAAGTCATTCTAACTTATTTTGAGAGTATAAACACTCGAATGAATGACAATATCTACAATTATGTGTGGCTTATCTATGATTCTTCCTACATAGCTTACAGCTGTATATTTGATTCTGGGAAAATACATTCAATAATGATGGAATAGTATTAAACCATATATGCATTTTTATATCCATGTTTCTCATATGTGACTTTAATAATTATATACTTTCCTTGAATTTATTTATACTATCTTGGGAGAACATTAAAAAGAATCAATGGACTTCTTGTGTCTAAGGACTTAGTCTTGGAGATTACCATTTTTAGTTATTCAGGTCTGTATCATGGAGGCAGATGAAATCTACTGTTGAGTAAATAACAATAAAACGTGTGATAATGTGTAGTTACCACAAATATGATATAGTATTGTGGCAACCACAAGGTTATATGAGCCAGATTCCATTAAGAAGGAAACAAGGTTAGCTGCAACTAACATTAAGTCTCATCTAGGCCTCAGTTTCTGTTTCCCCCGAGCAGGACTTGCAATTTCTGGTAAACTCCCAGTTGAGTAATTTGCCTAGATAAGGAATTGGGCAGTTGGTCAATGATCCAGACGGTCATGTGTCTCGCGCCGCTTCATCCAGCGAAGAAACATGCAACTCGGAGATCCTTTTGGCTGCGATTTATTCAGGAACTTTCTCATGCGTTAGAGAAGAAACCAGGAAAGGGAACGAGGAGGAAGGAGGAAAAGGGGACGCATGAGGGAGAACCCACTAGCTAGGTGACTTCCCCCCTTATATACCTCTGGCTTCTTGTTTACACCCAAGTGTCTGCAGCTGATAGGCTAGTTACACCTTGTGGGCGTGACAGGACATCCTGTTTTCAAAGCACGGTGAAATTAACAAGAACAGGTGTTCTTTACAAAGCACGGTCCTGTGGAGACTCTCCACAGTCATGAAAGATCTCTGTACCCGCCTTAGAAACTGTTACTAACCATTGCCTAATTGCTGACCACCATTGTTATAGGGTCGGCGCTAAAAATCGACCAGTATATAAATTACCTCTTAACTCTGAACCCTATTTAAACTGCTTATGATTTGGAGTCGGGGTCCTTGTCAAGACTCCACTGCACTGGATGAGACACGGACCCTAATTGGAGCTAGCAATGTGGACTTGGTCTCTCCCCAGTTGGATATCTGAAACTCAGACTCAGCAATATAAGACAGATTTAGTTAGGTTTTAGTGTAGTGACAATTTAGGAACCTCTTTTTTTTTTATTCACACCACTATGCAGGCGCAGGCTTCAGTTACACATTGTCACTCAGTTTGTTGGAGACTCTATCATCTGTTTTATACCTCTACCATCTGGAATGGATGATTCCCGAGTGTCTGTCTTGGCATAGCAAGAAAAAAGACTTCTAGAAAGTTTTCCCCAGCACTTATAATGCTTTGGTTCAGAGAATATACATATAACAAACTATACGTTAGTCATAATCATGCCTAATTTTAGAAAGATAGAAAATAAAATTATTTTCATATTTAGTTGTATAGGGGGGAGACAAGTTAATAATGAGCTCAACCACAGGAGCAGACGATCCATCATAGAAGTGAACAATGACAGTAGTTTAAAAAGACTGGGGAATTTACAATGAAAATATTGTTACCTGAGAAGGTACAAAAAAGGAATGTGCCCTTTTATGTGGAATTCTTAAAATATATGACACAGAAAAGAAATTACTTTGAAAATGTTTTTTACTCCTGTGTTTTAAAAACTTGTCGTGCATTTACTGCTTGGTGACATCGTGGCCCATAGCAAGAGATGTTCAGGGGGCTGTGCACTGCAGGTGACGTAACCCCTGTCACTATGCACTGCAGGTGACATAACCCCTATCAGCCTTAAGCTGGACATGTGTCCTAACCACTGTAATATCTTATAGAACTTAATAAAATATCATCAACATTATTATTAAACTGGAAAAAAATTGTGGTATGGTATTTTTAAAAATAAATGTCTGTGATTATAGTCAACAGTTGTAGGCTAGGAAAACTTGTAATAATAAAAATGAAATAATTTCCCAGCATATGGATTTTGACAGTAGTAAGGAAATATAAGTAGTAAGTTGGCACTAGAGAAATATTTGCTAAATAAAACATGATCTAGGATTGAGTAAGACAAGTTATATCATGAGGAATAATTTTTTCTCCTGCTACTTTAGAACAAACAAGAACAGAAATAAGAGTATCTGCACAGGGGCCGGAGCGATAGCACAGCGGGTAGGGCGTTTGCCTTTCACGCGGCCAACCCGGGTTTGATCCCCGGCATCCCATATGGTCCTCCAAGCACCGCCAGGAGTAATTCCTGAGTGCAAAGCCAGGAGTAACCCCTGAGCATCGCTGGGTGTGACCCAAAAAGCAAACAAAAACAAACAAACAAACAAACAAAAAGTATCTGCACAATCTATGTATATCTTTTAGTTGATCAAAAATATTACTTTTACATACTATTTATTAGAGGAAAATGATATTATAAGTTAGATTAACTCATGCTTGCAAGATCCAGGGTCTCAGTAGAAATCCTTTCTTAGATAACTCTGTGAGTCTAACTAGGGAGAACTTTAGAGTAAAGCCATAAAGCATGTTTAATTTTATGCATTATTTTATTTAACAGTCTAGTATGACCCTTACCATATATTTGGCACTCTATAACTATTTACTATATGCATAAATGTTTATGTAATGAGAATATTAAGAAATACCCCTGAGAGGGTTAGAGGGATAGTACAATGGGTAAGGAGTGTGCTTTTTATGTGTCCAAACATAATTAGATACTTGGTATGAGATACAAATCTCAGGACACCTACAAGGGTAGATTATAAACACAGAGGCAGAAATCATCCCAGCATCACTGCGTAAGGAGCTCTTTCAAATATAAGAAAGAGTGATGTATTTTTTAAAGTGTTGTATATACAAGGTGCTTTGTAAAAAGAAACTAGCAAATGCTTGAAATGGAATGCAGAATTAAAAATCAAAATGAGTCACAAAAAGTTAATTTTTCTTGACACTGTTTGAGTTCATGGAGTCCTGAGATATATTTCTATTAATATCCTCTGATATAACAATTAAGTAATTAAATGAAGAGTCATTGTCTCTGAATCATTTTATAGCCCGCATTAGCCCTAAATATGACCTGCTATTCAATTAGATATCTGTTTTCACAGAAAAAAGCTACATCTGTTTTGAAAGAGTTATGATTAAATAACACATTTCAAAAATAATATAATGCCAACTGCAATATATTATGTATTCTTATTAATAAACTAATAATATTTCACTTATAAAGTTTAACCCTTTTAATATATTTATGACTAATATTTTTCTCAAGAGGAAAAATTAAGAAAAATGGTATTTTATATCATAAGTATATTCCTTTTTCATTCAATATTGTTTAGTTATATTATATTTTGAAAACTGAATGAAATCGGTTATTGAATAATGATAAAAGAGACTCCTTAATAATTAGTTCTGTACTCATTGACTTATTCCATTTTTTCCATACTTCTATTTTTATTATTTTTCCCAGGACTCTGTGGCTGCTCCTAGTGAACAAGAAATCCAATCCAGGGGTTCTATGTGAAAGTACTTCAGTCTTCCCAACTCCCTTCTGTACTTCTCTCTTAAGATCTTTATTATTTTTTCATTTTTTACCTTTCAGGCTGGAACGATAGCACAGCAGGTAGGGGGTTTGCCTTGTACGCTGCCGACCTGGGTTTGAGTCCTCTGTCCCTCTCAGAGAGCCCAGCAAGCTACCAAGAGTATCCCGCCCTCATGGCAGAGATAGCTAGCAAGCTACCCGTGGCATTTCGATATGCCAAAAACAGTAACAACAAGTCTCACAATGGAGACATGACTGGTGCCCGCTCGAGCAAATTGATGAAAAATGGGGACCTTTCACATATTCTGACAATTCTGTTATTTTGTCAATTCACCTCAGATAAGTGTCTCAGAGGTTGTGTTTTCCTGCTTACTTTCCATGAAATCACAATCAGATATTTTTTTAAAAAAGACATGTTTCTTCAGGGTTTAACTTTTTTTCTGTGGAGGGGACTGTGTTGGGCTATGCCTAGTGGTTCTCAGGACTTAGTCTTGGCTCTGTGCTCAGGAATCACTCCTGATGGTGAATAAGGGGCATATTTGGTGCTGGGGATCACACCACGGTTAGACTTGTTGACGCATATGCCTTAACTCTCGTACAATCACTTCAACCTGAATGTTATACTGTACTCTATATTTTCCAGACTTGTGCTCCTTTTTCTCATTAATAATTGTTACAAATTTTGTTCAGTCCAAAATCTTTGCTGAGTTGCAAATGGTATTTTGACTATATCCCAAATAATAGTATGCTTAGGTAATGTTTTTACACTTCATCAGTTGGGGAGAGGGCTTTATAAAACATTATTTAAGTGACTTAAATAAAAGAGGCATTAGAGTCATTCAGTGACACAATGAAGTCATAAAACGTTATTTTCTTTTACTTCTCTGCCATTTTGGACTTGCTGTTTCTGTTCACTTCATGGTTCATAGATTGATGAACCAGCTCTACAAATCATAAAAAAACACAGGGTTTATACGCTGCAAACTTTTTTTTCTCTTTTATGTCACCTTTTCAGAGTGAGAGAACTTTCCCAGATATCTCCAGGCTTTTTCTACTGTCTCATAAGTCAAAAC
Organism: Sorex araneus; assembly: GCF_027595985.1. NCBI lineage: Eukaryota > Metazoa > Chordata > Mammalia > Eulipotyphla > Soricidae > Sorex > Sorex araneus. Next base: position 150,145,205 of record NC_073303.1, on the reverse strand, counting down.
TAAATCTGTGTTCCTAAGAGTTATAATTCACCCACAGTGGCTGAAAGAGATTAAGGTCCTTAGAAGACCTGATTAGAGAATGTTGATTTATACATAATGTACAGATAGACATGAAATATGTAAATGTATATACATGGATGTGTATATGTACATACATTTATATACAGCATTAAGAGAAAGCTCTTGATTAATAAACTGTACCATTCACAAATAAAATTTTCCATTTCTATTTATTTTCTGCCTGTCTCTCTCTCTCTTACATGTCAAAATGAAAGTCAACCACCAAGGTTCTCTTTAAATGTCATGCATTTTGTTACATTCTATTCAACTCCCTGAAAAGTTGGCTACTTTTTTTCTAAAGTTATTTGCTCATATTAACATTTAATAATTTAGAATATCATGTTGCTTATATCTACGTACATATCTGGTCTTTCATTAGATGAAAAAATTCTTGGAATTAGGCATTTCTTCGACACTGAATTCCTAGTACTCATTACTTTGCCTGACAGAGTAGATATTAAATTGATGTTTGAAAGTTTAAATAATCAAAATCAAACTACATCAGGCCTTCTCTGAAGATGTTTTGTTTTGTCCTTTTCACTTATAATAATACCCTTAACAAGTAATATTATTCTAAGTATGGCTTAGCTTGTAATTGATAGATGAACTAGAAATAATAGTTTCCAAACTTTTTACAAATTTCTTCAGAAACTTTAAGTAGAATTTAGAAGCTAAATTCACCAAACATTAAAAACAATATGTATATATGATACTGTCATAAACTATTAGGATAGTTTAGCACACTCAGAATCAAATGAGATTTTTAATTTTTAAGGAAAAATGCCTTAGTGTTTTCATGTATGACTCTTGGTAATGCTTAGAGGACTATATGCAGTGCCTGGGGTTGAACCTTGATAGAACATGTGTAAGGCAAGTATCTTAGCTACTGTCCTGTATCTCCAGACCCCAAGGAAAGTCTCTATTGTTATTTTTCATTTGTTTTTATGCTACAACTACTGCTCAGTGAAACATGGAGGAATAGATCCTGGGACTGGCTCATATAAAGCATGCAATCCAGAAGAGATAAACTTTTAAAACAAGTAATTAAAATTTAATGTGTACATGGAGAAATATATCTTATCCTAAAGCAGAAAATGCAAGAAAGAAAATGATGAGAGACTATCTCCTTGGACATGCTCCTGGATGATTCCCATTCATGGTAGAAATGGTAACTAACAAACTTTGCACAGGGAAAAAATTTATAAACTTTTCAGAAGAGACAGGAAGGGAAACCATTCTAGGATGAGGCCAAAGAATATGCAGAAACATACTATCATATGTATAATTTCATAGTGAAAACAGTTCTATAGTCATGGGAGACATTTTGAGAATAAAAAAGGTGATACATTATGGGAAAATAAGGTGTTGAGTTTTATAGGGTGTTTAGCTTTATGGGAAGGATCTGGAACTATTGTGAAGACTTTGTGTGGGAGCAATTTAATTTAGTTTTTCATTATATTTATGGTAAATATGCCTTATCTTTCAACTGATGAATGCACTGAGTTTTCATTGGATGAATGAGGGTAATCTGTTGGAAATTAGAAACTCTCAGCAGACATAATTGATATAAAGTGACCAAGTTTCTATTTTGTTTTTAAAATAATAGGACATTTAAAGTGGAGACTCTCCCTGTGAGCATGTTTCATCCTCTTACTGTCACCTGGGGGATGTTAATGCTTTTGGATGTCTGCCTGTAGTGATGGCCTTGCCCCCTAAGTGGAGAGTCAGTGATGGCAGCACACTCTTACAAAGATAGACTGCTGATTACATTTCCATTAAAGACCAGAGGCACGTCTGTCTGCTAATTTCCCTGCCAAAAGAGCTAGATTTTAACAGTGTCCAGTGTGCTATGGGGAAGAACCACTTTTAATGTCAAAGTGAAAAGAGATAGCATAAGAAATTTTATATTATAGATTTCATCAATAAATATCTTAAATGCAATTTCTGAAATGCCCTTTAGATATCTTTTTTTAATCCTACACTCTTCTTTGTGGTATGTCATAGTATTGTACATCCTTGTACATTCTGATCATCTGCTATGGGCAAAGTAAGCAAAGTACAGTTGTAGATTAAAGTTCCAGTTAGTTATTTCTCAAACATCCATGAAACATTTATTACATTCCAGGCATTGTGCTAGGTTCCATGGCTTTAAACATGAATATGACATAACTGTTATCTATCAAATGTTTGCAATCTAACCTTGTGGACTTAGAGTATAAAGCATTTGATAGAAAATAAAACAGAAATTTTTCTAAATTTGTCTGATTATTTTAATATTATTTAGGTAAGATGGTTTATAGTAGCACTAATGTTTATGCTTTAGGCCGATAATGCTGTGACACTACAACCACTCCCAAAGCATCAGTATTATTTTAGCAATAATTCCCATGTCCCTTCCCTCTGTCTTCTCCATTCTACCCCTGCACTCTCCATGCTTCTACTTAATAATATGTTTTATTGTCAGGGTCTAAGAGTTTATTTTTATCTGCTGTTTTCTCTTATTTTGCTAAATTTGTTTATATACCAGAATGGAGATTATCTGGTGATTGTCCTTCTCCTTTTATGTATGTAACCCTTTAGTGTTCTTGCCAGGGCTTGGTTAAATTCCAAATAAGTCCTCAACTGCTATTGTTTGAAAATGCTTTAAATCCTTCTTTCACTCTTACAATTTTGCTGACAATCTTGCTGGGTAGATTATTTTTGGTTAGGAGTTCTTTTCACTCACTCAGAAAACACTGTTTCTTATTTACTTGCTTGTAGAGTTTCTCAAGAAAAATCTGCTGTGAATATGATGTATTGTCCTTTGCATGTAAGGTTTTGCTTCTCTCGTGGGAAGTATTTTCTCTGTCTTTGGTTTCTATCTTTTGGTTGCACTATGTCTTGCTATAGTTTTGTTTAGATATACTCTGGTTGGTACTCTTTAGATTCCTTCTCTCTGTGCTCTCATCTTGCTCTTCAGGTTGGGGGGAATTCTTCCCAATTATTTCTTCAAGTAATCTTCTCTCACTCTTTCCTCTCCTCCTGAAATCATGATTCTGAAACTGTTTCTCTTGGCATTATCAACAAATTCTCTTATACTTTATTTTATTCTATTTCCTATTCTTTTTTTGCTGGATTTGTTTGCTATATCTGCTAGTGTACAGGTTTGCTTTTTGGGTTCATACTACTTCAAAGCTTTATTACTGCATCATCATCCTAAACATTATCACCATTGTCATCACATCATTATTACTTGGGTTTGAGGCCAGCCTACCACACCTTGGGATTACTCTTAACTCTGTTCTCAGGTATAATTTCTGGTGGGGCTCTAGAAATAACATGGATTTGGGGGATTGAACTGGTGTCAATACACAAGGCAAGTGCCTTATTTGCTGTACTATCTCTTCCTAATCCACTACTATATTATTAAGTTCCCTTACTTGTATTTGGACTGGAGCAGTAGCAAAGCACATAGGGCATTTGCCTTGCACTCAGTCAACCTGGGTTCAATCTTCGTCCATTTCCAAGAGCCCAGCAAGCCTCTGAGAGTATCCTGTCTGCATGGCAGAGCCTGGCAAGCTAACTGTGGCTTATAGGTTATGCTAAAAACGTTAGCAACAAGTCTCACAATGGAGACATTACTGGTGCCTGCTCGAGCAAATCGATGAGCAATGGGACAGTGCTACAGTGCAGTGGAGTGTGGTGCTACTTTTATTTGGATGATTTTTCTTTTTCCCATCAAGCTCTCTTCAAGTTTAAAGGTTTTTACTTGAATGTAATTATTCAGAAGAGAACTGAACATTGGTATGGTTATTGTTCAAAAGTCTTCAGAAAAATTACAGAAGTCTGATGCTATCAATGATTCCCCATTCACTAGAGTTAGACTTGATTGGTTCTATTTATATCTAGATGTATTCTTTGAGTTGATGTTGGGGTATGTAGAAGTCTGGAGGATTCTGGGAAATTTACTCCAGAAGTAGGCATGGTTAGGTGCTTTGCTTTTTTTTTTTTGCTTTTAGGGTCACAACCAGCATTGCACAGGGGTTACTACTGGCTATGCACTCAAGAATTATTCTTGGTGGTGCTCTGGGGACCATATGGGATGCTGGGAATTAAACCTAGGTCAGCTGCATGCAAGGCACATGCTCTACCCACTGTGCTATCGCTCCAGCACAGAACCCATGTATTAATGGGGTTGTTGGAGGGTAATTGTTTGCAATTAGAGTTTTTTGTAGTAATTGGCTACACCCAAAGCCTCAGGGAGTTACAATGGAGTTGTCCAGGAGAGAGTTGTTTGGTAGAAAGGGTGAAACCCAAGATTTTATCTTTACTTGTAGCTAAGTTTCATTTAATTATACCACAATTTCTTTCTTTATTCATATATTCTTAAATACTTGAAAAACCAAAATTTTTTATGAGAGAAAGAAAAGTAATTCAGTATTGTTAGCAAAATAAACCACAAATAAAAATGCTAAGTTGTAGTTATAATTTTTAGTAGAAATAACAAAAATAAAATATCTGTAAGAATCATTCTTATGATTTAATGGATTTTCACTTTTTGATTATCCATTTAATAGTATTTTTATGTCTACTCACAAATTTATATATTGAAGATTTAATTATCAATGTGATGGTATTTAGAGAGAAGGACTATAGATAATTACTGGGGTTTAATAAGACCATGAAGGTGGAGCCCTCCAATCTCACTTGATCCCCTTTCTGTCTTGATTTTTTTTTCATTTTCTTCAAGTATATGCATTAGAGGAAGCCCATGGGTCATGGGAATGCAAGCAGCCACAGTCACTTGAAAGCCTACCAAAGATTTTACCAGAAACTTACTCTAATAACTTCCAGATATTTGATTTTCTGTTTCAAGAAATGCTAGACATAATTTCTGTTTTTTAAGCCACCCAGTCTGTAATATTTTGTATGCTAGCTTGAATTAACTAATATGCTCATCTTATTTCCATTTACTTTTCTTCTCTTGTAGCCATTATACTTACTTTAGGGTATATAAACTGAGGCGCTCAGTAACTTTTTGGAATATAGAAGTAGAAAGTGGCAAATTAAGATTTGAAATAATAGCCACATTATAGTCACTATAAAATGACACTACTCCATTAATATTAGTTTTTATCTTAGTAAAATATGCTTCTAAGATGTTTGTTCTCTAATTTCTTTATATTACAATTTAGTAATAATTTCATATCTATTTTGTTCTTGTTCTGAAGCATTCAAAATCATTAAATATAATAATCTATATGTTTTTATATGTATGTGTAAAATAATTTCAGGAGATATCAAAGCACATTTTTTTCTGAGATCCATGTATCCTATTCATCACTATTCAATTTTTTAATGGAACAATATAATAGTTGTTTTGTACAATATGATAGTGCATTCACCATATTACTGAGATTCTTCAGTCTGTTTTTACTTATTGTAGAAATGATAGGGTGATATGAATCTGTGCCTACTGGAACTGTCAGTGACATCACTTAAAGAAATCATGCAACTTCTGTTGATTTTGATAGGTTTTTGTTTCTTGTTAGTTCTGACCCAGTTTTTCAAATATGCAGAACATATACATTCTGTAGTATTGTCTTTTTTTCAGTATGTTTTGAAATTGTGTTCTTTGTTAAGTGTCTGAAATCAAGCACATTTATTCCTGAGTCAGTATCTTTTGAAGAAGGTCAGAGTATATTTATGTTACTTCCTGGTTACTCTCCTTTTCTAACAAAACTCCCCCAAAGAGTGGTCTATTTTAGAAATCACAATTTTTCTCCTTCCAAACATTTTGAATCTAACAAATCATATCATTTCAAAATTGTTCTTATCATAATAGTAATAACCTTCACATTACTGAATATACTACTTCATTCTTATTCTTCTTATACTATCAGCATCATTTGATACCATTGATCATTCTTCTTTTATGAAAGACATTTTTTTCACTTCCTGAGTATCATGTTCACCTTATTTTCCTTCTATTAATATGAACTGCCTCAAATGCCCTTTCTGATCACCTGCATCCATTATATCCCTAATATCTGCCTGCCTCCTTAGTCTTTGGAGATAATCTCTAGAATAATTTTCAGGACAAATTTTCTCAAAAAAATTCTCTGCAGTTTGTGGTTTTATGTAGTCTGTGTTTTTAATGTGTTTTACATAGGTTACATGGGGGCTTGTAACACATTCTCTAACATTTGACAATGGTCATCAAATATTTACAGTAATATATTTGAATTGTTTTGGTATAGGGTAATTTATGGTGTTACAACCAGAAATTTGCTAGATCTGTGGACATCTGATGTTTGGGGATAGAGTATTCATTATGAGTATGATTCATTTACATAAGTAAAAAGTTGCCCCCTTATTGGTTACAGGTTTTAATTTCTTGCCATGAAATTTCTAGATAAAAATTCTATTTTCACTGGTACCATTAGTCTTAAATCAAGTGACCTGATTTAGTGAGAGAATGAAGTAAATAAAGAAAATAATGAGAGGCTTAGAACAATTAGAGTCTTTGAAATTAACTACCTTTGTCTACCCTATGGTTCCCTCATGGAACCCCTTCCACATACAAAATATTGTCACCCTTCTCTCAGAACCTTCCAAAATTTTATCTCTTTATTTGTTAGGTGCATGTTCTAGGTCAAGTACCTCCTCATCTAAGTTATGTCCAGATGTGACAGAAATGGCTCTGTTTAATATAACGCATATACATTTTCAAGTAAAAAATATATATCTGAAAACAGAAAATTAGTTTACCTTCAGTACACAAAATAAATATTGGTGGTAGAGTTATAGAATAATTGCCCCAAATAAATGCTCTATTTCAAACAAAAGAGGTAACAAAGCATCTTCCTTTAGTTTGAAACCCTAAGTTTTTTTTTTTTTTATTGAGTCACCATGATATATAGAATTACAAAGCTGTTCATGGTCAGGTTACAGTCATACTGTATTCCAGCAACCAGCCCTCTAACAATGTACATTTCTCACAACCAATGTCCTCAGTTTCCCTCGCCCTCCTACCATCCTTTCCCCAGTTTGTCTCTATGGCAGGCACTTTTCTTCTCTCTCTCTCTCTCTCTCTCTCTCTCTCTCTCTCTCTCTCTCTCTCCCTGGGAATTATGGTTTTCAATACAGATATGTAAAGGCATAGGTTCCTTTACCTATTTTCAGCATGCAGTTCTTATCCAGAGTGATCATTTCCAACATTTCCAACTCTCATTGTCACAGTGGTCCCTTCTGTGTCCCAACTGTCTTCTTCCCTAGCCCTTGTTTCTACTATGCTTGAGTATTAGTCTCATGTTATGTTTTCCTTTTTATGTCTCATAAATGAGTGCATACATTCAATGTCTCTCCCTCTCCTTTTGACTCACTACACTCAGCATGGTACTCTCCAAGTCCATCCATTTATAAGCGAGTTTTATAACTTCATGTTTCCTAACAGCTGCATTTTGTTGTGTAGATCTATCATAGTTTCTTTAACAGTCTACATCAGACTGTTTAATCAGTCATCAATACTTGGGTCATTTCCAGATTCTGGTTATTGTGAATCATGTTGCAATCAACATGGAAGTGCAGATAGCAGATCTGCTCTGCTTTTTGAGCTCCTGGTGTATGTTACCAGAAGTGGTATTGTTGGGTGGTATGGAAATTCAATTCAAGTTTCTTGAAGAATACTCATACTGTTTTCAAAAAAGAAAGCAGCATTTCCACTAACTATGAAGAGTCCTTTTCTCCCTGCAACTGTGGTGGCAGTACTGGTTGTTCTTTTTGATGTGTGCCAGTCTCTGTGGTGTGAGATGATGCCTCATTATTGTTTTGATTTGCGTCTCCCTGATGAGTAGTGGTGTAAACATTTTTTCATGTGCCTTTTAGCCATTTGGATTTCTTCTTTGAGAAAGTTTCTGTTGATTTCTTATCCCCATTTTTTGATGGAGCTGGATATTTTTTCTTGTGAATTTCTATCATTACCTTAAATATCTTAGATATTAAGTCTTAATCAGATTGGTTTTGTGTAAACAATCTGTGGGCTTTCTTTGTATCTTGGTCACTGTTTCTTTTGAGGTTCAGAAGCTTTTTATTTTAACGTATTCCCATTTGTTTCTCTTTACTTCCATTTGTCTGGTCAGTGGTTTTCATCCTTAAAAATTCCTTTAGCCTTAATGTCATGGAGAGTTGTGTCCACATTTTCCTCGATGAACCTTATGGATTCAGGTCTGATAGTGAGATCTTCAATCCATTTAAATCTGACTTTTGTGCCAGGTATTATACAGAGGTCTGAGTACATTTTTTTGCAGTAGCTGGCCAGCTTTCCCAGCACCATTTATTGAAGACGCTTTCCTTGCTCCACTTCACATTTCATCCTCCCTAATAAAAGATTAAGTGATCATATATATGAAGGTTGGTGTCTAGATATTCACCTCTATTCCATTGATTTGCAGGTCTCTCTTTATTCCGGTACCATGCTGTTTTGATTACTATCACTTTGTAGTAAAGTTTGAAGTTGGGGAAGGTGATGCCTCCCATCTTCTTTTTACTAGGATTCCTTTAGCTATTTGTATGGTGTTATTGTTCCATATGAATTTCAGTAGTGTGTCATCTATTTCTTCAAAAATGTCATGGGACTGCATTGAATCTATATAGTGTTTTGGCGAATATTGCCATTTTGACAATGTTAATACTCCCAATACGAGAGCAGGAGATGTATTTCCATATTCTCATGTCCTCTTTTACTTATTGAATTAGAGTTTTGTAGTTTTCTTTGTACAAGTCCTTCACATCTTCAGTTAAGCTGATTCTGAGGTATTTGATTTTCTGAGGCACTATTGTGAATGAGAGTTTTTTTGTTATCTCTCTCTTCTCTTTCATTATTTACATATAAAAAAGCCATAGACTTTTGAGTATTGATTTTGTAACCTGCCACTTTACTAAATAAATTTTAGTAGTAGCTCTCTCATGGTAAAATCAAAGATAGGTCCACAGGACTATGGGAACAGTACCACAAAGGGTAAGACTGGTGTCATATTCCTTGCACAGTGCTGGTGTATAGGACCTTAGCCTCACTTCCTCATGCTAAGCTTGACACCAAGATGAACATGATGTGAAGGTCAGGAGGGACTTTTGATTGTTTTTTAAGAATTTAATGAATTCCAGGAAGTTAGTGTAGCAGTTAAGATGCAAAGAAGCTGTTAGATCCATGGGATCACATGTCCTCTGATGCCTGGATATCTCTAAGTACTCCAGGTGTTTCTCTCATTGATCCAGTGATTCCCAGCAGTGCAGGTCCAAGAACACTACATCCTCAGGCATTCAACATCAACTGCCATCAAGTTTCCTAAGAATTGCTAGAAGTGGATATTGACTACCTGAGGAGGAAGAGGCTAAAGTAAATTACTTATGTCTCATATAAATATTTGTTATTTACTCTTCACTCATTTTGTTATTCACAATCACAACCAAACTAGAAAAATGATGTGAGCTCTATCTTAAAAATAAAACCAGAGTCTTAACGCTGTTTGTCATTTTCTCTTTTACTGCTCTGGTTGAAGCTATAACTTTCTTCTGCAAACCACTGGAACAGGTTTCTAGCTGTCCTTCCATTGTTTATCTCAACAATCAAGCATAAACTTTCCTAAGAGAAGTCAAATGAAGTCATCTCTTTATTTTAAAACTTTTGTCTCAAAATTTCAAAGGAGATATTGTAAACCAGGACTCCTGGTCTTCCTCCACTCTACTTAGCATGTTCTTGCTTTAAGGCCTTTTGCAATTGGCCTTATAGTCTCTATAAAAATGTGAGTTTGTGTGTTTGAACAACATTTTTAATTGACATCAAGTGACCATTACAGGAATAATCTTTAAGCTTCAATTATTTGGGGACAACTATTCTTTTTTTCAAATGGTGTATATTACTTTAAAATCTAAATTGTGAGAAATTTGTCAACTTAATTTTACATTGTGTTTTAAGCCTAAAATTGCTTTTCTTTATTGAAGGTTTTTCAATCCCTTTTTAACTATCTAAATTTTATATGATATGTTTCTTTCTTTCTTTCTTTGAGGGCTACATTTGTATTATATAGGATTTAGTGGCATTTCTGATGTATGATAAGAGTCAATATGCATTTGTAGATCATTAATTTACTAAAAAATTATGGAGGAATCAGTCTCAAGAAAAAGATAGTGATATGCTAAGTCCATTGGCTCTTTTAGTAGGCAATAGTGGAATAATGAATCAATCCAAGTGTCATTTTGTCAATTCTTTGTATCTTAGTTTCTTTGTATCTTTGTATCTTAGTTTCTTCTATTATAAAACAGAAACTCCTCCACCCATCCCCAAACACCACACACACACACAAACACACACACACATACACACACAGGGATGTAAATAGAAAGCTGACAGAAGAAAACTACCCTCAGTCAGTTCTGAACTCCATCTGGACATATGTTATCAGATTATTTTTTAAGGCACATTTCTGCTTCCTGAACATAATTGTAGAAACCTAATTCCACCATTTAAATGTTGATCACACAATTTTATCGAACCTTTCTGCTAATAAATGAATGTTGTGTTTAATGAGTGCTTTATATTTTTTCCTCTTCTCTTTTGTTGCTGTTGTTTGGATGACAAGAGGTCACTATTTTTGCCTTCATACACTGACACAACAGTTGCAAGAGGTAGCACACTTTAATTCCTCAGTTTCATGGCTTGCATATGAAAACTTAACTGTCCCTTTTTTCTGGTGGTTGTGCACATTCTGTTTGTGTAGGTACTTGCTGGGGATTGCATTAAGTTGTAGTGCTCACTAAGGGTCACACTTTTTTTTGTTGCAGTGCTCACATCAAATATCTCTGTGCCCCAGATTCCAGAGAACAAAGCAGCTCAGACAATGCTGAAAACATGTGGGTGGTTGTGAGTTACTAAAGAAAAGCATGAGTGCACGTGGGGGACTGGAGCACTCAATGGCTGAGAACCATTTCCCTAGCCGGCCCATGATGAAGGATGGACGAAGGATCAGGGGAATGGTCAAACAGGGACTGGACTCCAGGCTGGTGGGGAGACAGTTTATTCTTCTCCTCCCCAACATAGTCTGATTTCTCCCTTACAGCACAATCGTAGTTGTAGTTTTGGTCTAGTCCCAGTCATCATAGTCCCATCATCCTTGTCCCCATAATAGTCTTAGTCTAGTACTTCATAGTCCTTGACTGACTAGTTCTTCTCTTTCTAGTCCTCACTGTCATCCAGTTCTTTGTAAGGACCTGCTTTTGGAGTGCTAGTAACTTAGGGCAACTGAGGCTTAAGTCAAGTAAATATGGATGCCCAGGAGTAAATATTATTTGGAGTCAATTAACTCCCATGTAACAAAGCATAGCATAAACTATCTTTCTGTCTATACAAAAAGGACATTGCTAAACCATGCAAATGACATAAAAAAGAGGAAAGAAATATAAAATTATTAGTTCTTGATGGAATTGAGTGTGCTTCAGGGGCACTGCTTGGGAGTAGCTCAATAAGCTCCCTGCAGAAAGAGCAAGGACAAGCCAATGCTATCTAACAGGTGGTGCTAGAAATAGAATTCATGGTCTCACTTTTGTAAGCCAGTGCTTTTGTTGAAAGAAAAGTTTTAGATGAAAGCTGTTATCCCTGCCCCAGCAGTGAAAGTTCTTGGCTTGGATGCAGGAAAAAATTAAAGAATAAGTCAGAAAAATACGGTACAGAAATTAGTTAAAACTATTACATTAAAGAAAATTATGCACTCCAAAAAAAATACAGGCATGTCTTAAAAACAATAACATTCTTTCTAAATAATATAAGCAGTAAAAAAAAGTAACAACACTCAGTCAGAGTTTCAACATATTTGAGATGTTTCTACATAAATGCCTGTCTTATATAGATGTAGAAGTGGGATAAGTTAAGGATGAAATATGAGTAAGATTTCAGAGAATAAGAGAGCTTCGATTTCTAGAATTTTAAGTACCACCCACATTTGCTTGCTTTATGAGGTAGTACTGACCACAGTAAACTGATCTGACATTAGTGGGTATGATTTTTATTATGTAAATGTATTATAATGAGAATATCAGGAATTTAAAACTTTATACTATCTATCCATTTTGTCTTTTTATCTGGTTGTTAATACTCTTAAGTCATATTAATTGTCCATTTTTATACCCAGTATTTGTAATTCATTAATATAAATGCAAAGTTTTTTAATATAAAACTTTTTAAAATATAAACACATACAGACTTCCAGGCTTTGTACTTTTCCTTTCAAGAAAAATTTGATCAAAGAAAGCAATGGATCAGAGATTAAAAATAAGTTGATTGATACTGACATATCAAGGACATTGTGCATAAGTTACTGGTACATGTATAAGTTTCTATGTTTACTTAAAGAAATTACAGAATGTTGTTACTTTAAGCTTTGCAATGTCTTCTACAAAGGAATATATGTCCATTGAGGCAAAGTTTTCTGATTCCTTTCTCATCTAGGTCAGTAATATACCACTCTTCTGTCACTCTGTGAGTCACTGAGATATCCCAGAGGACCTTACTGAGTATTTTTTTTTCAGCATCCTTCCTGTCTGAAGTTCAAAGACATCTTTTTATTTCCTTATTTTTTTAAAAAAAACTTTATTAAAGCTCTTAGTATTTTAGCAAATATAGTTTTTGTAACATTTTGGATTACCTGTGAATCATACTAGTGATCACTAAATTAGAATCAAAAGCCATTTTTGTCAAAAAGACAGCTACACAATATAGTTTTCTTTACCATGGGGTTAATGTAAGACTGCATAGGAAAACACAACAATACACAGAATACAATCTAAGATCATTAGAATCACAATTGTTAATGAAAAGGGTGTAATTCCTGCCCCCAAGATTCTGAGAAGGTTACTTCAGTCTTGAAACGTCAAGTTGTATTTTGGGCAATGCTTTCCTTATATGGTCCCTTTTTATGGAATAAATTTTCTTATTCTTATCATTGCTTGCTGTCCAGAAGAAACAGCATGCAGTGTTATTTTGAATACAAAATGTCATACACAATTTAAATATTTAATTATGTAGATATTTAACTTTTTCAATTTGATTCTACTATAGTCAGCTAGGTAACACTTTGAATATTATGCCTAAAAATATATTTATCTCAATACTTTTAAGGTATATTTAATATTTTCCATGTTACTGAAGCTCAAAATAATGCTAAATTTCTGTCATTTAATAAGAATAATTTTCCTTCTCTGTACTCCAATAACAACTCATCATTTCCTTAAGGCATTAGCACAGTCTTTCTCAGATTTATTAAATGTTTGCTGGCATTCTTTTTCAGGTCCCTTAGAAATTCACTAATGCTTTTTTTAAAGTTCTTTTAACTTGTGTTGTTCAATCCAAAACTGATATATTTTAGGTTTTATTACTATGCCTCCTACTTCTACTATCAACGTTTATATTCTTTCCTTCTTCACAACAAGTCTATGAAGAACTAAGTTGATTAAAAGAACAAAATAATTGATCATATGTTGTTTGAAGTTGCAGTAATAAAAAGTTTCTTCATTGCTTTAGTCAGGTTTAGGGTCTTTCATGACATAACTATCAGATGTAACCAGGAGTTTTAGTTGTCTCAAATCTACACTGGGACCAAAGCTTGGTTAATTTTAACAGCTATCAAGTTGGTATTAGCAATTTCACAAAGATTTTAGTTTCTCTTACACAAACCTCTTCACAGAGTCAACTGAAAGCTTTCACAGCATAGAGAATAGCTTCTCCTGAAGCAATGAATTCATACTAACACAGAAGCTATAATGTTTTAATATGATCAAGTCATAAAAGTCATGCACTCTCATTCTTACTGTTCCAAAATAGTAACAAATGTTTTATTTAGTGTATAAATAAATATGTATTTATACATATATACACATATGTATACATATACATATATATATATGCACATACATATGGTCTCATATGCCAGGTAGTCTAGGTAGTGTAAGTCATAGCAAATCATCTGGTGGATAACTATACCGCTATATTATACAAAGTCTCCCAAATGCTCCTAAATATATTCTTGTATTTGCCCACTGCTTAATCCACATGTCCACATGTTATCTTAACATGTCACATAAAAATTTGAATTCTTCTATCTTAAGTTTGTCCCTCAATTCTGAATTTCTATAAACATCTCCTCAAAAAAATGGCAAATTATTTCCAGGTGTCAGTCCAGATATTATAATTTTCATTGTTTAATCTTTTATTTTCATGTTATAAATTAAAATTCTTAAAGTATTATTTTAAAATATATATAGTATTGATTTTGTTTCTTTCCATCTAAGCCACCGTGGGCTAAGCAATCATTATCTCTCAACAGGATTATATTGACTAGCTAAATAGTTTTGCTGCTTCCTCCCCAAGTCCCATAATCTGTTCTAAAGTCAGAGGCAGGGTCCTCATATTAAACTTCATGACACATCTCTGCTCAAAACCATCTAATGTATTCTCTCATTATAAATAAAGTCAGATCTTGAATATAATTGAATAGGTTCTGTAGATTTGGTTCCTTTTCAACTTTCTGGTTTCTATTTGTACTCATTGGTCCCAGTATTATTGATAGGACAGAGTAAACATACTCTTATCTCATTTATTTGCATTCATTCAGAAATATTATAATCTCAATATCCAGATATTGGACTTTCTTAGTTACTGCATATCAAGTAAGAGGGTATGTTTCCCAACCCATTAAATCACAAATGAAGCTTGTGACTTCTGAAACTGATGGAAGATAGCATAAGTGACACTACACAGTTTTGTTGCTAGTCTTTATGTGTACTAATTGCTTTTGTTTCTTCACAACTGGTAGCATCATAGAATTACTCCTCTTAGATTAAGTATGCTGTGGAATGGCAGAGCCAAGGCACAAGGAGAGACAATAATTAAGCATCATCTCTATTTGACAGTCTAGGATGAAATTCTTATCAATAATCAGTAATAACTACCAGCATGCAAATAAGTCTACTTGGATATCCCAGACTAATAAAATTCTGATGAACCAGTTGTATCTTATATCAATGCGGTGGAAATGACCAGCTGATTCAAACTAACTACAGAACATGGAATAAAGAGGTGAAAAAAACATTTTTCCACTAGTTACAGTGACATACAATAAGATGATTAATATTACAAACTAATATATACATACATATATATGCCTTAATAGCTAACAGAAACAGAATTTCAAACCAAAGTTAGGGTAATGATTTTTTTTTTTAAAAAAACAACAAAAAGCACTAGGGAATAGAATTTTGACTACAAATATAATAAGGATGAATCTAGTTAAGGATGAGTTATAGATTGAGTTCTGTAATGCTGGGAACAATCCAAGCCACCCTAATGGTGCTTGTCAGCTTTCAGGGAATTGTCAGCAGTGTTGGTGAACCTCCAAGGCTACAACGGGTAGTCTTCCAGGGACAATATATGAATGAAGATTAAAATGACATTTCTACCTTTATGTTCATTGCAGCACTGTTCACAATAGTCAGAATCTGGAAAAAACCCGAGTGCCTGAGAACAGATAACTGGTTAAAGACAACTAGCTTACAATGTTGCGATTCCTGGCAGACATTTCTCTGGACTTAGTTACTAAAATACTGAAATACAGAAATCCAAAACTATGCTGCTGCTAGTGAGGCCCCCTGACCTCATATCTCTTCATTCTCAGCAATGGAAAACAAATTACCAAATGCTTTCTTTTCAGCAGATCGACTTTAGGGGGGAGAAACTCCAAATCAATAATAGTGAATTTTTTTGCTTAAATATTGAATGTAATCAAAATAAAGTGAAAGTAAAGTGAAATTTACCAGTTACATATACGGGGTGGGGGGCTGGGGAGGTGGGGAAAAGGGGGGAGGTATATCGTGATTCTTGGTGGTGGAATATGTGCACTGGTGAAGGGATGGGTGTTCGAGCATTGTATAACTGAGACTTAAACCTGAAAGCTTTGTAACTTTCCACATGGTGAATCAATAAAAGAATTTAAAAAAATAAAGACAACTGGTTATAAAAACTTTGGTACATCTACACGATGAAATACTACACAGCTGTTAGGAGAGATGAAGTGATGAAATTTTCTTATAAGTGGATAGATATGGAGAGTATTCATGCTAAGTGAAATGAGTCAGAAAGAGAGGGACAGACATAGAAGGACTGCACTCATTTGTGGAGTATAAAATAACATAACATGAGACTGACACCCAAGGACAATAGACATAAGGGCCAGGAAGATTGTTCCATTGTTGGAAGCCTGCCGCATGATTAGGGAGAGAAGGCAGCTGGAATGGAGACATCACTAAGAAAATGATGGTTGGAAGGATCGGTCGGGATGGGAGATGAGTGCTGAAAGTAGATAAAGGACCAAAAGTGATGGCCTCTTGGTATTTGTGTTGCAAACCAAAATGTCCAAAAGTAGAAAAAGAGTATGGGAGAAAATATCTGCCAAGGAGCCAGGGGTAGGGTGAAGAAAAGGGAGGCTATACTGGGGAGATTGGTGGTGGGGAATGTGCACTGGTTGGAGATATGGGTGTTTGAACATTGTATGATTATAATTCAAACATGAAAGTTTATAAATGTATCTCATGGTGATTCAATAAAATAAAATTTAAAAAAGAAATGGGGTCAGGCACATGCTAAGTATGTAGCTGTCTGCCTGTACTGTATTCCTTCCCCCATGATATTTTTCAAAATCACAATATGTAGTAATGTGAAAAATGATTGTGGATTTTTCACAGGAAAATTTCATAAAATGTGTTGAACGTACCACTTTGATTACTTAATTTACATTTTCCATGTCATCATCATCATCATCATCATCATCAGCATCATCACCATCATCCCATGGATCATTGAATTTCTCGAGTTGTCTCAGTAACGCCTCCATTCGTCCTAGCCCTGAGATTTACTCTTCACTCTTTACTCGTCCTTTTCAATGGTGCCACATCGGAGGCTTTTTCAGGGTCAGGGTCATTTTCCATGAACATGTGTATAAAATAGAAAAAAAATGCAGTTTTTATATTTAAAATAGAATTCTTAGGAATCAATTAAAAATCATTGTTATAGTTTAGATATCATGGTATAAAATTTTAACATTTACAGTTTTTATCTACAAATTTACTTCATCTCTTAGGTACTTTACCACTAAAGTACCTAAGACCCTTCAACTCTGTATACTACTTCCAGCTCCCCTATTAATTCCCTATAGCTCTTTCCCAGTTGCTTTATAATCCCCAAACCAAGTGACCCTTAGGCCAAGGGAGAGAGAATATAGTTAAAATTTTCACCTGCAGCAGTAGGACTTGTCACAAAATATGCTAACATTAAAACAAAAATGTCTTTTTTTTTACAACCTGTACTGAAAGATAATAGATACTCAACATAGAAAAAATAAGTGTTGATTCAGGTAAAGTAGTCACTAGATATTTACTATTTTCTGAGAAAATTGCAATGATTTTTCACACATTTTATTTTATTTTTTTCTTGTGAAGTAGATATTAGCTTTTCTAATATCAAGGTGAGTGAAGAGTGACTAAGAAAGATGAGGTAATTTACCAAGTTTTTACAATTGACAATATTAAAAATAAAACCCATTTTTGTCTCACACAAATCAGTATTTTTCAGTGTTATGTCACTTATTTCACATTTTGGAGATTTCTGAATAAAAATAAAATAATTTTACTCTATTGGATTACAATTTCATCACCAAACTTTTCTTAAGCAATAGACAATGCAATAATAAGCAATAGACAATAAGTGTGCATTGTTTCAGGAAGATTGGGAGAAACAAACTGGGAAGAACATGAATGGTTTGAGTCATATTGTGGTAATAAAGAAATGTAAGCCTGACATAGTAGAAATCAGGTTTACGGTTAATTGATAGAGAGTGGGAGCATACAGGTGGGAGCAGTGTTAGTAAAGTAGGAACAGAGTGACTAAAAATCATTTTAGGCTGCTAAAGTTTGAGTGGGGAGATGCAATGAAACTTTCAGGTCTTTATAGAATGTGAAATATGTAAAACTTTTAATTTTTAAGATATTTTACAATTCCTTCAATTTTAACATTTCTAAAAATTTATATGAAGAAAGTGTGAAATGCAATTAAGACAGCATTTCCACATGTCACACTAAACATTTTTTTTATTGTTGCTTTGACCATTTTGGAAAATGTATTCAGAATGTAAAATGGCACATAAGATTGAAAGCTGATGAGCTCATTGTGCAAAAGTGTCTTTTTTTTCCTTTTTAGTTTCTGCTTCCTTTGAGTGCTCCTAAGAATCCTTTCTAAAAAGTCAATCTAGCAAAGAAATGTGCATTTCAGCAACATTCAGAAAAGCTCATATCCACATTAACCAATATAAACAAGAGAGAGAGAGAGAGAGAGAGAGAGAAATTGAAGGGAAAAGAACAGTTAACTACAGATACTTGCATAATCTGTAAATGCTAAATACAATGCATAAGAAAAAGAGTTTCCTTGGGGACTCAGGGAATTGACTTTGAGTGCTGGAACATTAATCCTACTTAGAAACACTCATTGTTATAAATAATTAAAAACTTTAATTTGAGGAGACAGTGTACACTAAAGGAAGTTACAGGAAGAGAAACCAAATAAAGTATTGGTCTCCCTGGAATAATCTGAGGATACAAAAGTAGAGAAATCATTCTGATAACAGTGTTCTTGGAAAAGGAATGGCCCACATTACTTAGACCTACAGAAAAATGAATGAAGAAAAGTGTATCAAATTGAACAGTGTGTAACTTAAATGTATACTGAATTACAATAGGTGAAATGGGTCAAGAAAGTTTTTTGCAGTTGAGTTACAAGTTTTTTTTTTTAATTATTGAATCACTGTGAGATAGTTACAAGCTTTCATGTTTAGGTTACAATCTCACAATGATCCAACACCCATCCCTCCACCAGTGAACATTCCCACCAGTGCACATTCCCCAATTACAAGTTTAAATGACATATACAAACAGAAGTTATACTATAACATTGAATTGGAGAAAATTTGGATATAATGAATTATGCACATTGTTCACTATTGCATACCAAAAAACAATCCATATGAGAAAAATGTTTATAAAACTAGATACCAACATATGCCTTTATGAAATCTCATGCTAACTTAGTGGAAATTGGGCTCAGGTCAGGCAATGGTTTATTAGGTTTTGGATTTGTTGGTCTGAAAGAGAAATCAGATAGACTAGAAGACTTAAAAATATTAGACCCTGGAGTATAAAAGCTTTCCCTGGACCACTAGCACAGAATGTCTAAAAAAATAATTGCTAAGCATAAACTTTCTTTCCATTTCTTTATTTTGCCTTCTGATGAATCTGTTGTCATAGAAAGTTACATTTTTACTGACTGCCTATAAGGAAACATTCAAAATTAACAGACATAACTAAGATTTTATATATTGGTTTTATTTATTTGTTTGCTTTTACTTTTGTCTTTGAAACTATACCCCGAACTATTTTTTGGTGCTCAGGGCTTCTCCTGGTGGAGCTTAAGGGACCACATGGGATGCTGGGCATCAAATTTGGGTCAAATGCAAGGCAAGTGCTCTGTCTACTGTACTGTATCACAGGCCCCAAGTATTGAGTTTTCATACAGAGATATGTCAAGTCTGTGATGGGTTCACGGCAACAATTTGATTCATTCTCTGTGACAGTCTGATTACTGGAAAATGTAGCTGGAGCTGACTGGCTCTCTAATGACCTGGGTAAGCCAAATCTCAAAATTATTTCCTTCAGTAACATTTCAACACTTTTCTGCCTTTCTCAGCATGGGAAAGGCTTCTACACACCCAGTGAATGTATTAATAAATACTAGTAAATATTTGTAATCTGAGCATTAAGCTATCTTTGTGAAGTTAAGCTCCAGGTCCTCCCTTATGTAGGTTCTTGGATGTGATGGTGCCAGGAGAGGAGGCCTAGAATTGTCTGTTCATTAACAGCACACAAAGCACAACTTCCTATGGCTTCTCTTACTGCTCTGTTTAAATAGTTTTTACTAGTGCCTCAGCCATTAGTGACATCTATGTCCTTCTCAAGCACTCTAAAGAGGTATAGATAGGAGGTGAGGTCTAACTTCCTATGCATTTACATTCTTTGGAGCAGACACCTAAGAGGTGAGGAATAAAACAGGGTGGTTTTTCTTTTCCCTAAGGAATCTGGATTCTCTCTCTATCTCTGGATGAAAGTTCCCAGTGATGACGTAAAGTTATCAAAACCTGCATTTGTTGAGCATCATTACATCAGACATCAGTGATATCTCCCCTCAATCCAGGCACCCCTAGAGGACCAATATGTCTTCCAGCGTGATCACTGATGCATGCCTGGCCAAGAGTTTCGAGCTCATTCCATCCTTATTGGGAGCCCTCTCCCAACACTTTCATGAGAATCATTTGGACTGAACTTCTTCATTACTGACTTCTGCAATTGCACTGCTCATAGTGAGACCTGGCTTTCTTCCAGCACTGCCACTCTGCATGCCAATCCTAGGTCCTAGAGCTGTGGCTTTGTGAAGCCCCGTCCCTGGGCCTGTGGGGAGCTAAGTGTTATGCCTCAGTGACTTCTCAATAGATTGTGCTGCCTGTGTTTATTTCACCTAGGGCTAAGCTTATGTCCTCACATCATCATCATCCCGATCTCTACCTAAAGAGCCCAAATTCCCTGTGAATAGAAGAAGGGTTAAGGGGACGTGTAATACATACTGGCCTAGAAGTGAAATTTCACGTACATTAAAGTTTATATTCTGTCCAAACTACAACTATAGCCCCAAGCAAGCATACCAGCAGATTTTCAAGTGGTCACTTTTCTTCTCCTAGTTTTTTTCTCTGCAATTTCTTCACCTCTCCCTGGAATGGCTCATCAGTTACATTGCAGGTTAAATGGGGAGCAAAAGAAGTGGCCTAGAGAAAACAGTGTTTTAAAGTTCTGCTTGACCCACCTTGGAGAAATGCCTATCTTGGGTCAAGACTGGTAATAGTCTGCCATGAGCACCTGTGATGCAGAATGGAAGCTCCTACCACCCCCGCAAGGCAGCCATAAAGCTGCTCCTAGAGCCCACTTATTCCACAGCGGGTGGAGAGCTGCTGTCCATCACCCGGGTTCTTGGGGCACCCATAGACTCGGGCTGGAGCATGGAATTGCTCTTTGCAGGAAAAGAAAAATCACTCTAATCCCCACAGAAGGGTTCCAGGTCTGTTACCTTTCCCTCGTAAGAAAGTAATTTCAGAAGGGGATGAAATAGTGAAGCAAAATCATTTTGTTATTGAAAGAAATTTAAAGAAATATGAGGCAAGAGAAAAAGAATGAGATACATTCAAGAGAGAACATGAGCTTCTCCAGAGGGGAAAAAGATCACTAGTAATTTTAACTGTAAGAATTTTATCATCTAAAAAACCTTGTATAAACCTGTAAGTCTGGAACTTTGTCTCATGGTGATTCACTGATAAAAAAATAAAAAGCCTTGTATACAAGTTGGGTTTTTAGAACTTTATTTGTTCTTCTGATGGAACAATCATTTGACTCTATTTTCCAAAACTAGAGTTCATAGAACCTAGAGATTAAAAAATAAATGAAAACAAAGACCGGGATTCCTTGTCACCTATGAATAATTCTCTTTTTAGTAGCACAAACTTTGTTATTTATTTATTTAAATTTTTTTACGATTCCAGAATTGCTATTGATTACATAACAAAGTTCCAGTAATGAAATTTGTAAGCAAAAAAACTCAATTTTTGTGTAAAAATTGTTACATTTCCTCATGGGGTTCTTAAGTCTGTGTCAAGGAATTCACTAAACTTTTAGCTGCTAGTCAAGCATTCTGTGTTATTGTTTTTGTATGTTGAGTTTATTTGGTTTCTATGTCACTTTTCCATTAAATTTGGTGTGCTCAGACTAGAATTTCAGTATTGAGGAACTAGAAGATGTTGGTTCAGAGAGTTCAGGATCTATGGTCTGCACCAGTGAGTTGACATGGCAATTGGTACGGGATATGGGTCTGGCTGCCCCTACTCCCAGAGGCACGAGGTAGCTAGAGAGGGGTAGGCTGTGCACCCAACAAGGAGAAGATAACAGAATTCTCAGTCTGGGCTGGAGGTTCCTCAAGTATTCTCAGTTAGGCATCTCTGCAGAGAGCATTAGAAGTGGTGGAGTTATCCCTTGGTGATGTTAGAGTGGTGAAGTGCGGGTGTAGCTACCAGGGTTTCTGGACAAATACTTGACTTGGCCACCTTGACAGTGGTTAGCCGAGGGGACCGATGTTTCCAGGAACTTTGGCTGTTGAGCTTGCTTCTCTTCAGAGATTTATTCCAAAATCAGTAGAGCAGGTACAGTGGGTGAATCAGCATGGCGGCGGTCGTGGAAGATGGGTGTGGGGGATTCTGGAAATACGGGGGCTGGGAAGACTGCTCATCTCAACTCTGAGAAGGACACCAGAGTTCCCAGCTGGGCACCGGGGTACCTGAAATTATTTGCAGTTTGGTGTCTGCAGAGATTATTAGTGAAGTGGGTGGGGTTAAGCCCTTGGTCTGGCTGCAGTGGTGGGATGTGGGTGCAGCTGTCTGGGCTTTGGCAGGGTGGGTACTCAGCCCGACCCCCTTCAGAGGGCACACAAGATACCGATAAACCATTCATACTGATTTCATGTAGTTTATATGACCAGCAGGTTTAAATGAATTTCGGTCATTATATGTTATATTTTAAAAGATAATGGTGAAAAATTACTCATGAAACTACGTTAGATGAATCCTGTAGTTTAAAATCTGATGCTAACATTTATAATATTTTTTCAAAGAAAGAATTGCTTCTCTATAATAACGCTTTAAATTGTGTTTAGGCTTAGTAATGACAATGAAAATGTTCAGGTTAATTATTCTTTTTACTTGCTCATTACTAAACATAAAAAATGAAAAAATGGTGCTAGATAAAACAATATTTATAACTCATTGCATATTCTTGAGCAGTTATCTTTGCTTTTGAGCTCATGTACATTGGTTTTGGGGCCACATCTTTTGATACTTACTCATGGATTTTTCTTAGGAATCACCCCTGTGGTGCTCAGGAGAATACATGCAATGACAAGGGCTGAACTGGAGTTGGTTACATGCAAAGAATATTCCTTAACTCCTGTATTGTCCGTTTGTCTGAATCTCTTACATTTTGATCCACTTCATTTCTTTCAATGAAGTTTTAAACATTGATTGATTGATTGATTGATTGATTGCTGGGGTCATGCACCTGGCAGTGTTCAGAGCTTATTTTTGATTCTGAGTTCAGGGATTACTCCTGGAGAGAATCAGAGACCATATGTGTTGCTAGGTATTGGACCCTATGTGCGACACGCAAAGTAAGCACTGTACACATGACATTATCTCTCCAATCCCCATTCGATATTTTTCTGGAATAAAGATGGTGGAAATCTAACTTGTGCATCTTCTCTTTCCCTTGCTTGGCCAATGGTTTTACATTTTTGAAGACGCCTGTAGCTTCATCATGGAGAGTTCTGTCTGTTTTCTCTTATGTATCTTAGGGATTCAGGTCTTTAATAATCCATTTTGATTTAACTTCTGTGCATGGCATTAGAAAGTCTAAGTTCATTTATCTGTTTGTGGTCTACCAGGTTTTCAAATACCACTCATGGAATAGAATTTCCTTGCCCTACATTATATCTTTTTGCATCTATATTAAAAATGAACTGACTATATACCTAGGGGTCTGTCCTGGATTTTTATTCTATTCTATTGATCTGAGTGTCTGTCTCTATTCCAGTACCATGCTGTTATAATATTGATCACATCATTAACAGTATTGTAAACCAAAGTGCCTAAATGGAAGAAAAATAAAAGAATAAAGTGCTTGCCATAGATGCAAGCAGCAGAGGCAGAGAGACAGGAGGACACAAGGAAAACTGGGCATACTGGTGGAGAGAAGTCAACATTGGTGACAAAATTTTTGTTTGGGATACTGTGTGCCTAAAACTCAACCATGAATTGCTTTGTAAATTTTAAATTCACAGTGATTAAATAAATAAATAAGATAAAATAAAAAGCAAGGTAACCTGCATAAGTTAGGGGAGCATACAAGCAAGCCAACTTCTCTATTGAATGTGTATAGGGGACTTATTGAGTGTCATTAATTATTACTGTAATGTATGAGAAAAATGGCCTAGCTAATCATTTGTGAGTGGTCCAGTTGTAAATTTGTTATGTAGTAAAAGATGACTTATTCCTATTTTTCAGCAGAATAATTTTAAAGAAATTGTTATTAAACGCCTAGGTCTTTGTGTCTTTTCTGCATTTTTTATCTAAGTTTTTAGATAAAATGCTTCAATTAGTTTATAACAGAAAGTTAGTGTCTTGCTGTTTCTTTGATAAACACTCTCTTGTTAATAGAAATAGTATTTTCTAAAATGTGAATAGATTTCTTTATTATTAATTCAATTTTTGCCATTGAAAACAAAGGGTAAAATTAAAATGATTGAGAAGCAATATATTCACAGAAAAATAAGATGATATTGTCTTGCTGTAAAATGTTTCAGAGTTTATTGGAAGGCATATAAGAAAACTAAAGGAAGTTGTAAAGTATAAAATATAAATGATGCAGAGGAATGCTCTGTGGATGGCTAGACTGAGAAAAGATCTTAATGGCAAACTGAAAACATTTAAAAATCAAATTCTCCTGTGGGTACTGGTGAGTGACCAGGGGAACTGCTTGAACCCAGCCACCTAGCAAAGTGAGTGGGCAAACAGTTCCAACATGCAGATTGCTGAGAGGGTGGCTGGACCAAGCTGTCACATTCATGGTAACCAAGGAGGTTGTGTGAGAACCCAGAGCAGGAGAATGTAGATAAATTCCTGGAGCCACTTGGGAATGAAACTGCAGATCTGGTACTAAAGAAACTGAATGAACAACATCAGAAGTATAAGTTTATGGAACTCAATCTTGCTCAAACTGAAATTCAGCAGACTAAAAAAATTCTGAAATAAATGCAGAAGATAAAGAGAGTACCAATTTAATGGAGACCAGACTCCTCTAGGCAGATAACCTGTACCACAAAGCTTCAGTTCCTCTTACGATAAAGTATGTCTCTGGTTGGGGACTAAGGTAATACTTTAACATGATATTGACAAAACTCAAGCATTGTTGGAATATAATTTATCGACAGCCACAAAAAATCTTGACTTTCTTCGAGATCAATTTACTACCACAGAGTCAAAATGACTAGGGTTTATAAGAGAAATGTGAAAAGAAGAAATAAAGATGATCCTACCAAAAAATACATAAAATTGGCAATTAAAATGTGCTTATTTACCAAACATGTTATTTTAAATATCCCCAAATTTTTCCATAAAGCTTGATGTAAGTTTGAATGTTTTGTTTGGTTTGATTTTTGTTAATTTTATTTGTTTTGTTCGGGGCCTTCGTCCTCAGTTCTCCATGCTATTCCTATTTAGGAATTACTCCCGGCAGGCTCGAGGGACCATGTGGTACGTCAGGGACTGAATGAGGACTGGTTACATTAAGGGCAAACACTATGTTACCTCTCTGGCCCCAGTTTTGAGCAGCTTTTTAACAGCAAGAATGAGAATTAGGGACTGAGTTATAGTACAGTGAGTCGGGTGCTTGGCCCCCATGCAGCTAAGCCCTAGCAGGAGTTAATTCCTGAGCCCAGGGCCAAGAGTGACTCTGGGCATTGCTGGCTGTGGTCTCCAGAGCAAAACGAAACAAATTATAACCAAAATTTAAAAACAAGATAAACATAATTTTACTTGTTTATAAAAACAAAATTAGTTTCACATATGTAAAAAAAGTATATATTTTTTCACATTTTCAGTGAAATAAATACTGCTTTCACTATATACATATCAACTATTTTGAATATTTATATACGCACACAGAAATATGTATATATACATATATATTTGTATATACATATACTAAATATTTGTTAGTTTTTCATAAGAAATATCTGAGCCAAAATGGCATTAAACTGTGAGGTAAGCTATGGAAGTTGAATACTGAACACTTAACACAGTTTGCGTTTCTTTGTTGGCTAATGTTACTCTCACTTAATTTGGTTAAATCAAGTTTGATGTGGCCTTCAAAAAAATGGGGTTGAATATTTAAAAGCTTGCTTTCTTTGCTAGATGATGTGGGACCATCTAGTCTCATATGCTTTATGCACATATTTTATCAACTTTTTGGCCAAAAACTATTTATAACACTTGTGTAGTTTTTAGGAAATGTTAATTTGCCTTCCTAAGAAATAAGGGTTTTTTTTTAAACATTATTTTTCTAACTCTATACAAATGCATGATGTCTTTGCAATGCCTTCATAATGAAGATCTCAGCCAAATGAAATATGAAAATCACTCTTAGCTAAATGTTTTATATTTCTTCACAGTTCTCCAAAGAAGCTAAACAGGAATATCAAGGAAAATATAACTCTGAAGTGGTTGAAAATTGTGAGTTTTCTAATTCATGATAAAATCTCATAGTAAAAAATAAAAATCCCTGAAAAATACTTGGTATAATAGTGGGTAATACACATTCGTATAAAAATGAAAATGTGTTATTCCAAACTTGTGTAGTAAAATTTACTTGTATAATGTTCTATACTTGATTTTATGATATTATAACAGTGAAGTTATGGACCAGAGCCATAATACAGTGGGTAGGGAATTTAACTTGCATGTGGTAAACCAAGATTCAATCCCCAACACCTCATATAGTCTCCAAGTGTTCCATGAGTGATCCTGAGCACTGTCGGGTGTGGCCACCCCCAAGCCAAAAGAACAGTGAAGTTTAAAAAAATTAAATTCTCAATGTTTATTTTTGTTTTTGTTATGAATCTATCGTAATGAAGAGTACTATTCGAATAGAAGAGACAAGGTGAAGTTTTTCTTTCACAAAGAAGCTGAAAGTAAACTTTGATAAACTCTTATAAAGTACATCTCATAACCACCTAGAGCACTGATTTAAAGGTCAGATTTAAACACTGTGTTCATGTCAGTGTCAGAATAGCAAATCTTGCTTCATAGTGAGAACTTTCATTTTGGATGTCTTAAAAAAATTAGATGATTTCCAAACTTACCTTAGTTTGTGATTAATAAAAATGATTTTCATGTTAAATATAAGACCAGTGTTATAATGTATTAGAGGAGATTGATATATTATCTAGATTCTAAATTCACTAAAATATTTTGTTGTAATTATTTTCTCATTTTTATGATGATATTCTGCTATAAAATAAGTCTTTGGTAGTATAATACATTAACATATTTCACTATAACAAAACCCTCTAGCATATACTGTGCATTCTTGATATTTTAGGGTAGAAGTAACATCTAGCTTTGTTCAGGGCTTAGTTTTGGCTCTATACTCAGAAAGCATTACTGGAAGTGATCAGGGGACCATATTTAGTGCTGAGAATCAAATTGGGGTACATTATTTGGAAAACAAATGACCTTACCCCTGTATAATCTCTCAACCCTGAGCTCTTGAATGTTAATAAGTAGAAGGTACAACTTAACATAAAAGTATCAACACAATTGAACTTGACTAATTAAGCTCACTTTATCTTTAAAGGTTTAACATGTTCCTTTGATTTCTGTAGTCTAAATATATAGATTTTTATCAGTTAAAGATCAATAATTTTATTATAGACATGAATTCAGAGATAACTAAAGCCATTGAGATGCTACTATTAGAGTGTGTGTGTGCTTATGGGAAAAGGTTTCAAGAAATATCTACTAACCCTTGATAGATTGTGTCATTGATACTTTATCTTGTATGATACATTCTGGAATGCTAGGATGAAAAATTGGTTGATTGAGGACTTTGGTCCTCAACAGACAT
The DNA here is from genome assembly GCF_027595985.1 of Sorex araneus. Classification (NCBI taxonomy): domain Eukaryota; kingdom Metazoa; phylum Chordata; class Mammalia; order Eulipotyphla; family Soricidae; genus Sorex; species Sorex araneus. The sequence goes on along the minus strand of NC_073303.1, from coordinate 150,117,248 downwards.
TATTGATTCTGTGATGATTTTTAATGAAGGACTTTTATTACATAACAAAAGCCGTCACTGTAACAGTTGATTTAATTGTGGTGATACATACAGATATGAGTATGTATACACATATATGCCGATATGTATACATTTTTTGATTTTTATTACTTTGGGTTTGATTTGAGGAATTTTATTTTAAATAATGTATAATTATATGAAAAATGACATGGAAAAATGCAACTGAGAATGAACACAGGGGCATATAGTTCATACAGTGGTTAAGGCTTTGCACTCAAATGCCAGGAGCGATCCCTGAGCACAGAACCAAAAGTATTCCCTGAACACCACCAGGTCTGATATTAAAATTAATCAATCACTTAAATTAAAATAGGGATATTTGAATATTGGCTGCCATTAACTGCAGTTGATTGTTCCAATTAAAGATGTTGGTTTACAGATATTCTAAAAATGAATTATTAACAAATAAAATAATCTTAAGAATCCACACACAATCCATTACATTGTCATTCTAGATAATATTGATCTTTCAGTTAGTTATAGGTGTTTTAAGTCTTTTAAAAAATTTTAGTAAACTGTTTCTGTGAGTGGTTGTATTATTTGGCACTGAGTCACTCACTACAATAATTTATCATCTGCACAATGCCGAAACATCAACTGTACAATACCGAGACTCAAACAAATCTTGATGCCCTGGTCTTTTACTTAGCCTAACATTTTTTCTGTAAACATAGAATTTCTCTCCTGGAATACTGTGCAACTTTTAAAACTAACTGGTTTCAATGTTTCATAAATCTTAATGCATTTGAAGTTAAAACGTGTCTTATGTAAATTGGCTACCTTGTCTTTGAAATCTACTATTTTATTCTACAATGACAATTCAAAACATGTTATGATTCAGACTGTCTTCAAATTTGAAATGCAGTAGAGTATTTGATCCACAGAACTTGGGAAATAGATAAGTTTTCATGTATTTTTTAAAACCTCATTATAATATGGCACAAGAGCACAGTTGTGTTTGTTCTCCAGACTAAGTTTACATGTACAATCCCAATCATTATTTTATTCAGGACATGGCTCAAATTTTTAAGTGTTCCCATTCAATATCAGTGACTAAACATAATAATAAATTTGAACATGTTAATATAAAAGCATTTAATATTAAGTAATAATGATTATAATTGTCCCCAACATGCATTTTGAACCAAATATATATGCACACACAATATTACAAAGTACTTTGGCTTTATTGGCATGTGAATATAGAGACCCCTGACAGTGCACCTGTCAGTAGTTAGTCATAACAAAACGTTCTGATTCAAAACTACAGCCTACAAGTCATAACTGAATGAAAAAAAATTTCATAAATTCTATTCAGACCATTGTTATCAATGTCCTTAACTCTTCAGATTTAGTAACTTCAGCACATATATACAACTGCCCTGGAATTGGAAAGAATGCCTACACATAAATCCCATTAATATTGACATTTAAATAAAATTGTTTTTAGATACTAAGAGTTTGTAGAATAGGAAGGTATAGAGTATACTAATGAAAACCAAATTTTAAAGGTATTTTACCTCATTTATATGTATAGTACTGAAGGTTATACAAAAAGCTCATATGGAGAAACAAAGGTATAGACTACAAGATAGAAATAAATTAGCTTTGATAAAAAGATATCTTGAAAAGAATTCTGTATATACTAAATATACAATCACATATATTGTGATAAACTTTTTAAAATGCATTTTCAAAATTTTGGAATAAATTGATCTAATGACTCTTTTAAAATTGAACCTAATGGATGTTTATGCTATTACACTTGAATTCTTAAAAAAAAAAGAAAACAAAACATTTCTAGGAGCTTGCTAAATATGATGGAAAATGACTGCCACATTCAATGTCTTTCTCTGAGAAAACATGAAGTATTTTTCAAATACAATTTTATATTCAAATTTGTAAAGGCTTTTTAAATTAAAGAGTACATTTTCCCTTAGCTTTAAATGTTATTGTATATTAATAATCTATAGACAAAAGTAATGACAATGAAGATCTTGAGAAAAAAAGAAAACATAACTTGCTTTGCAAGAAATTAAGAGTTTTTAGCAAATGTTGTGATGGTTCTTGATCTATCAGGCGAGAGCCTGCTCATGTGGGGTTCCTGGGCTCTGGGGCTTACAGGGTCTGCGCAGTTCTCATCTGGCAGCATTGTGAAAATACCATCCTCCTATTAATAATGCAGGATTTACAGTCTATAATATTATTTCTTGGAATCTTCAAGCAGATTCTCTGTAATCTTTTCTAGATAAGGAAAAGTTGCCAGCATATTGAAAAACTACTTGGGAATAGTTCAGGATTTATGGGTAGAAGTACTCTCTATCAGTTTTACTTACCTATATTTTATGAGCCAGTATCCAATTCTATGACCCTGATTCAGATACAAATTTCTTTCATAGAAATGGAAATTAAAACAGTGAAGATTATTAGGTTGTAAAACAATGCAAAAGAACTCTAATCTCTAGAACAGTTTCATTAGAAAAATAATTTAACACATTATGAAGAATTTAAGACTAATATTGAATTTTTCTGATTTGTGTAAAATTGAATTATTTGAAACAATAGTAAAAAAACTACAAAAAAAGTTTTTTCTTTTACTTTTTTTAAAGCTTTTTTAAAAACTTTTTTAAATTGAGATAGATCCTTACAAAACTGTTCCTGATTGGATTTCAGTCATACAGTATTTCAACACCCTCCCAACACCAGTGTATATTTCCCAGCACCAGCGTCCCCAGGTTCCCTTCCATCACCCTCTTCCCCTCACCCCCTGCCTGCCTCTTTGGCTGGTACTCTCTCTCTGTCTCTGTCTCTCTCTCTGTCTCTGTCTCTCTCTGTCTCTCCCTCTTTTTCTCTCCTTTTGGGAATTGTGGTTTGCAAAATTGATACTGAGAGCTTATCAAGAATATCCCTTTACCCACTTTTAACATTTTTAACATTCAGTTCTTGTCCAGCATGGTTATTTTTAGCTATTATTGTCATAGCAGTGGCGGGAGAGAGAGAGCAGCTGCCTTTTTTGTGTTTACACACAGCCCCATACACGTTTGTGGTTAGATCCAACTCTTGACCAGTCCTCCTAATTCCTGAATAAAACCTTTTTTTAAGGCACAGGACCTAGTTTAAATGTTTTAGAGTTAAAATTAAAGTGTACACGTATTAACGAAGTCCTATTGTATAATTTTTGGTAACCCTGGTCTTTTAAAAAGAATTGTAAACTTCAGTCTTTTAAAACTTCACCTATTGGATGTTGTAGTTTGCAATAGAGGTATTGAGCGGCCATCATGGTCAGTCTATAGTCTACTTTTGGTGTGCAGCTTTCAACCCAAGTGGCTCCTCCTAACATTCTCTACTAAGTGTTCCCTTCTCTATCTCTGCTGCCTTTCCCCCCAGCATGTAAGGCCAGTACCCAAGCCGTGGGGCAGACCTCCTGGTTATCTCTATCTACTACTCTTGGGTGTTAGTCTCCCATTCTGCTACTTTATATTCCACAGATGAGTGTGTTCTTTCTCTGTCTGTCTCTTTCTTTCTGACTCATTTCACTCAAAATGATATGTTTTATCATTGTGTGATTGTAACCCAAATATTAAAGCTTGTGACTATCTCACGGTGATTCAATAAAATTTAAAAAAAAATCATAAAAAAATAAAGATACTTTGGTACACACTCACTCACATTGGTACATCAAAAAAAAAAAAAGCTTCACCTATCAATGCCACCCTTCTCAACATTTCTGCCACATCACAGAAGTTGCAGTCTCTCTTTTATTCAATTGACATACTAGAACAACAACAACAAAAGCACAGTGGTACATTGCCTCCATCTATGTAAAAGTACAACTGGTGTTCCTCGAGCTGCATTATTTTAAGAATTACCATCACTTAGTTACATGCGAAGCATCTGAAAGAATATGATTCAAAAACTGTTCAGGATCAGAAAGTTCAAAAAGGTACTAGACTTTCATCATGAACAAAGGTGATACAGAGTTTTTACCAATATTTGGAGTAAATGAAACTAATATTTCACTTTTCTGATAAAATTGTTTTAGATTTTTGGCCAATAGTTTTTTATATTTATGAGGCACAGTGTTCAAGCCTGCAGGACAATGATGTAGCAAATAAATACTATAAGGCAGCAACAGGAGACCCAGTCACAAGGACTACAGAGCTTGCATTTCTGAATGTTGTTCCAGAGGCCCTTGAACACTGCTGGTGTGGCCCTATCAGTCTCCAGTACTGTGTGGCATCATTTGCATTACAGGACCTCAGTAGCACCACATCCTTGTACCATTTCATCCTTAGGCCCTTGTCCTGGTTGGTGGGAAATTCCCAGTGGGATCTTCCCAAACCTTCTAAATTATACTTGGAAGATCTGGCCCTCCAAAGAAGATACTGGTAAAATTTATAGTATAAATTGTACAAGCCAAAGTAGATAAAAGTAATATTGTATCTGAAATGAATTGAATAGCTTACAAACAATACCAATATTAAGAAGTCTACCATTTCCAAAACTTTATGTTAGATATCAGACAGCGATAATGAAGATAAATGAAGTGTAAAAACTTGGAATTTGGGGAAAAAAAGCCTTCTAAACTAGTAAATCATCTTATGCTTATACTGAACTCCTAATAAAATCTAGGAAATAATCAGTTTTCTTGCTTTGCAACATCAATGTCAAAAATATCCAAATAATAATGATGAAAATATAGACATATAAATATTTTTTCTGCAGATCATTCCCAGCAAGAATATTTTCTTGTAATTTGTTTCCAGAGCTCATCAACTTTCTAAGACCAATTTTCTATGCTGGGAAATAGAATGTGCCAGGTTTGGTTTGGATCAGTGCTTAATAAATACTTAATAGCTTACACTTAGCAGTGAAGGAGCCCTCTACACACTTTGCATAATGAAGTAATGCCTGTGAAAGATGCTGGGGGGAATGCAGCAAAATCATAGAATTTACGCCATTAGAGAATTTCTGCTGTGTTCATCATGGGGAATGACCTAGGAATCAGTTTAATACAAACTAAACCGTCTTTCAGCTTTTGCTCTTTTTTAGAGTTCCTTAAAACTAAGCATTGCAACACATGGTATATTGTCTTGCAAATATATCAGTCAAGACTGTAAAGTGAAAATAAGGCAAGTAATGCATCATTTATCATCTCATGAACATAAATTAGGTTTTAAAAGTAATTGTTACTGTTTTTTCTTACAGTGTTTGTTTTTCGATATGTTATTTTCTAGCTTCTTTCTAGTGTATTTTTTTTTCAGATGCCTTGGAAACTTGGTGTTTCTGTTTCTCTCTTCACACTTTGCATTTTGTACAGTTACATTTATTCTTCTGATGCTAAAGTCACTGTGAAAAAAAAGTGGTACATTTTCCACTGTGGCCCAAAGTAAACAGAATTGTGAATTTCTTTCTCTCTCTCACTCTCTTTCTCTTTCTCTGCCTCTCTCTCTCACACTCACAGACACACACACACACACACACTCCACCATAAAGTAGAAAATTGAAATTTTCCTGAAAGTCTGGTCATTTAATTTGATGTGTCCATAATTTATTTAATGCCATTTCTTATTTTTAGCATCAAGCATTGTTTTTTCCCTGTTTTTACTCATGTGTTAAAATGTTAAAGTATAATTTTGATACATTGCATGAAAACCAAAATTTCTAACATTGACTTTGGGAGATTCTGTTTGCATTATCCTAACATCCCTACACCAATAAAAACCATCCTGCCTATACTTGGTGCTTAGTCTCAGCTAATAATATAGACATTTAAACAGATATCTAACTCAGAAATCTATAGTTGTATTTATTCAAAAAAATTGTTATTCTGGGTTGGAGTGATAGCACAGCATGAAGGGAGTTTGCCTTGCATGTGGCTGACCTGGGTTTGATTCCTCTGTCCCTATCAGAGAGCATGGCAGAGCCTGGCAAGCTACCTGTGGCGTATTTGATATGCCAAAAACAGTAACAACAAATCTCATAATGGAGACATTACTGGTGCCCACTTGAGCAAATCGATGAGCAACAGGATGATGGTGACAGTGACAGTTTGTAGTCTAGGTAATAGAGTTATATTAGTGTTCAAGTTTTTGGTATTGATGCATAAAATTTCTGCATATTCCCACCAACAATGTACCCATAACCAGCCCTCCCTATTTCTTTCTGATTGTTTTATGCCATACCCAGTAGTGCTCAGTGCTTACTTACTCCTGGGTCTGCACTCAGGAATCCCTGATGGTGGGATTCAAGGGAGCATATGTGTTCTGAGGGATTGAACTCCAGAGATGTATGCAAGGCAACTGCCCTACCCACTGTTCTAACTCTCTGGCCCAGATACCCATTCTCATGTCATCTTCAGATCAAAATTCCCTCTTTTCTACCACTCCCCAAATTATTTATCAACAGTTATGATTTTAGCATATGCTGTGACCTCCCTTAGCACTACTTATGTACTCAGGTGCTTCTACCTATGCCTTCCTGTTACTTAGAGTCAGTGTGTTTGTTTCTCTCAATATTTCTTCCCAAACTTGGCTGTCTCAAGTCTACAGTCTATCATCAAAGGCTTATTACCAATTGATATTGTGCATGTGTGGAGAGGGGCCCTGAGCATGGCTGTAGCTAGGTTCCGGTGGTCTTTGGCTGCTGGGAGCTCTGCTCGGGGTGGAGAGGGAAGCTGGAGACCATCCCCTCCGAGGGGTCCTGGAGAGGACAGCCAGGCGTGTGGTCAAGATACTCTCTGCATCACTCTCTTCTGGGAGCTTGCTTTCTAAGTCTCTGGATGTTGGTCATTGATGGTCATTGGTTAAGCTACAGCCATGCTCAAGGCCCCTCTCCACACGTTCAGACAGGCCTCACTCATGAAGGAAATGGCAGAGGAACCCAGGTGTGTGTAATCCCATCAACAACCAACATCCAGAGACTTAAAAAACAAGCTCCCAGAAATGTGTGGCCGCAAAGCGGCTGCGTGATATGTTGTAGCCTATTTCTCCCTTTGGGAGAAACTGGCAAGATTCTGAGAGTTTCCTGCCCACATGGGACAGCCTTGCAAGCTTCCCATGGTGTATTCATATGCTAAATCCAGTAACAAGCTGTATCTCATTCTCCTGACCCTGAAAGAGCCTCCAGTGTGACATCCTTGGGAGAGTCAAGCCAAGAGAGATTTCTAAGATCTCAGGGAAAGGATGAATGGAGAGGTTACTGAGCCTGCTTGAGAAATCAGTGATTAACGGGATTTCATGATTGTGATTGTCCATAACCTTGATTTGTTTCTCTTTATGCTAAAGATGAATGGGATCATGCTGTTATCTGTCCTACCTCCAGCTTATTTTACTCAGCTTGATACCCTTAGGTCCCATGCAAGTTGTTCTGGACTGCATCATTTTCCATTGTGTGTATGTGCCACATGTCTTTATATGTCTGTTGTTGACAATTTAGGTTGCTTTAATATTCTGGATATTGTACTAAGAGCTGCAATGACTTCTTATACTTAATGTGTCTTGTTAATTTGTAATACATAGATATTAGCTCTAGAGTATTTTATGGACACACTCATGCTCTACTTCAATGCCGATATTATGGTTCAAACTCTAGTTCTATTTATTATGGATTTTCCAGTTGTTTCTGCTCCCAACCCCAAGTAGAACTTAGCTGAAGGCACATTAATTGTTGATGAAATCCGATAGGGATATTCACCACATTTTTGGTTCTTTGGAAGGCTTACTATCTTTGATTCTCTAACCATTTAAATTTATTTTGTCTTTTCCCTATTTATTTGATACCTTTAGTATGTCACAGTGCTGGGTAACTAAAGAACAGTTTATTTGTACTTTATTATTCTTAGTATGAAGAGTAAGGTAGCTAGGTGGTAAATATAAAATTACCATTAAGAATTTGAAAAATGGGGACACTGGCTTTGGAAAGACATTGATATCAGGATATCATATGACCAAAAATCTATTATAGAAAGCTTTGTAGATCATGGTGCCTTAATAAAAATAAAAGTTAGGAGCTGGAGTGTTAGTATAGTGGGTGCTTCCCTTCCTTGTGCCTTACCTGGGTTTAATCTTCTGTATCATATGGTCCCCTGAGCCCCACCATATGTGAATCCAGAGCACAAAGCCAGGAGTAAGCTCTAATCATGGCTGCCTGTGATCCCAAAACAAAAAAAATTAAATTAGAAAAGTTAAAAAAGCTATAGATCAGGATCTAAGTGATAGCACATGTTGGGTGCCTGTCTTTCACATAACGGACCAAGGTTGATCCCCAGAATCCCATATGGCCCCCGAACGAACATTAATAGGAGTAATCTCTGAATATAGAGCCTTGAGTGAGACCTCAGCATCACAGGGTAGGTGATGCAAAACCAAGACAAAACAAAAAACTATAGATAACAGTGTTTTGAAAATTTCACAGTTTAGCATATTCTTAGTATTTTTAATATATCAAATCATAAGTATTCCAATTGTGTTTTTTTGGTATATTATGATCAAAATTTAATATGAGGGAAAATACTAACAATAATTTAATATTAGACTTATGGTCAGTACTTTGAAAATGATTAGATGTCAACATGTTTAAATAACACTAATTTGAATATGTTTCCAAAGGAGAGAAAATCACCTTAGAAAGACTTAAAACTTCTCAGAGAACTTTAAGTTCATGATTAATCCAGTGCACCAAAATAATAGTTTCCTCAACACAGTTACTTTTGCAAATGCTTTCTTAGTAGTTTCTCTGTCTAGGAGATAAGATTCTAAAACTAGAAAGACTTTGTTTTTAAACATCTAATTGTCCAAGACCATCAATTACTTTACTATCCTGTGGCTCCAAATACAGTGCAGAGCATTAAAATAATGTCTTTTGCTTTGCTAGCAAGAGGAGAAAAGTTTAGGAATACAATATAGGACTCCTATTTGATTTCTTGGTTCCCCGAACCATAGGAAAGTTTGAATAGTGGTGTGTGGAAGGGGTTTTAGTCTTGTAGATCCTATCACCTTTCATCACTTGAGTAAGGAAGGATTCAATGGAAAAATATGTGATTTTTAACTGTTTTTGTGTTATTTAGGGCTTTGGTATAGATTAGCAACACTGGGCCCTCAGATTTTCTCTTTGCTTCCTCTTTCTTTCTTTCTTTCTTTCTTTCTTTCTTTCTTTCTTTCTTTCTTTCTTTCTTTCTTTCTTTCTTTCTTTCTTTCTTTCTTTCTTTCTTTCTTTCCTTCTTTCTTCCTTTTGACTTTATAGCAGCATGGATAGACAGTGTTTTAAAGGAGTTGTTCTGATAAATATCAGGAATTTGAGACTCACAGGAAGACAGGGTGTCCCACATTCTTTGTTTAATAATCTGCACAATCTGGTCTGTAAGGGAAGTCTCGGTTTTGAGTTTCTATTTAACAGAGAACAGTAGAAAGTTATCTGTTGTATACTCTGCATTCACATTTTCCATAGTTCATCTGCAGCTTCACAAAGAGGAGTTGAATGAACACAAAAGCATTTTTCTTGTTAGAATTCTGGGTTCCCATCTTCAACTGTGAACAACCATCTCCAACCATCCCCCCACTCCGATAATCTCAATCTGTGTTTAGTATTTAATTTCCTTTCAGCAAACATTTGTTGCCTTCCAACTATTGTTACCACATGCTAAAGGCAGATAGGAGATGAATATAAAACTTGGATTCTGTCCTTGTTTTCCTCACTTTGAAACTGCAATTGGATCTCATAGAGTGATTTATTTGCTTAGTAATGTAGATTAGACACTAGGCACACAAACCACACTGGGAGGTATAACTCTGTAAAGACTTTAGCAGGTAATGGGTCAGGTTACTGTGTAAGGTAAGGAGATAAGGTCCTGAGCAACACCTGGGTTCTAAAGAATTGTAATAAAAATACTATCATGGCATCCTGGCAGATGATTTAGTTCTCAGTTACACATTCACAGCTTTTCTCTGCAACCAATCATGATTTCTTTTTTATAAAATATACTCAAATGATGATTAATTTTTAAATTTAATAATTAACAGTCTCAGAATATGTGATTATTAACAGACTTGAATATCAAAATGAACAGTTTATTCATTTCTAGTTATGATGATTCTGAACATAGTGGTTATTTCTGTAATTTACCATTTTCTCCTAAAAAGATTCAGGAAATGCGCTCTCGAAGTATGGACTACTCAGTTTCATGTAAATGACAGAGTACACAAATACTATCATCTTTGACAGACAGAAGTAGAAAAAATTAACTGCATAATAAGTTCAAAAAGTCAGGAAACTAAAATTAAAATTCTTAATTTTTAGCAAATTCTGCATAGAAGGAAGAATAGATGTTTAAAGAAGACATTTTAGGTCTTAATCTATTTGCATTCTAACCTGATTTTACATGTTCATAAAAAAACAATAGCAAAGTGAATTATACTGAACAAAGCAGAATGTGGTAGTTCTTCTTTATTTGGCAAAATTCGTTTGAGAAGAAGTTTGGAAGAAAAACGTGTGTGTGTGTGTGTGTGTGTGTGTGTGTGTGTGTGTGTGTGTGTGTTAGAAGGAATTTATACTGGACAGTGCTCAGTCTTTTTCTTGGCTCTCGCTCAGAGATCAGTCCTGCCAAGATCCAGGGACTCTATGGGGCACCAAGCACAGAACGTGTGTTGGATGATGGAAGACAAACTACCACCCACTGCTTTGATTGCAGTAAGAAGAATTTTAGAAAAATATATAGGTAGATATGGATCTATCTATCTATAATCTATCTATGTATCTATCAATCTATACCATATCTATCTATATCTATATATCAACCCATAGTGCTTCCTTCCCCTAGCTCCCAGTGTGTATGTGTGTGTGTGTGTGTGTGTGTGTGTGTGCGCGCGCGCGTGCATGTGAGTGTGTGTGCTGGAGGGAGGTGGGGGTGTATATGGGTGAACAAAACACAAGTTACTTGAGGGCAAAAAGTTTTTAATAGCACAATGAAAACAAATCTTTGCCTTCTTTCTCCTTTTTCGTGATTGGGAAGGTGACATAAAATATCTACCTCTGGCTTCTCTGCCCAAGGTTACTCTTTTGATAATTTGCAGTCTAGATATCAAGTTTATCATCATGTACTTAAAATTTGAAAGTGTGTGGGTTCAAAATATAACTAATATTTCTAAAACACTAAAATAGTTTTGTAAATTCCATGAACTGTTTACCATTTTTCTTTTCATACTTCCAAACATTTTCCCAAAAGCAAAGGAATTCACTGTGACAGTTTAAGTAGCCTGACATTGATGCACTGTCTAACATGTTTTGACAGACACGGGAGCTTTCTTACACATAAATTGCTATGTATTTCAGCATAATTCAAGTTTCAACCGCCTGCTAGAAAAAAGGATGTTTTCTTTACTGCTGTGTGCTCCCTGCTACTTCTCTAGTACAATATTTTTTTCTACTACTGCTTTGACTTCATTAAGAAGTCTCACTAGTGAAAGAGGTGGGTGATTATATCTAAAATATTAATAGCACTGTAGAAGGGTCCCTTTCTCCCCACATCCTCTACACCAGCGGTTGCTTTTGTTCTTTTGGATGTGTGCCAGTCTCTGTGATATGAGATGGTATCTCATGGTTGTTTAGATCTGATTCTCCCTGATGATTAGTGATGCAGAACAGTTTTTCACATGCCTTTTGGCCATTCGTATCTCTTCCTTGGGAAAATTTCTGTTCATTTCTTCGCCCCATTTTCTGATGGGGCTGGATGTTTTCTTCTTGTAGAGTTTAACCAGTGAGTGCCTTATATACCTTATATACCTTTATATCACTCCCATATCACCCATTATGGGTATTGGGTGAATATCCTTTCCCATTCTGTAGATTGTCTTTGTATTCTGGTCACTGTATCTTTTGCAGTCCAGAAGCTTCTTAGTTTAATATAGTCCCATTTGTTTATCTCTGTTTCCATTTTGTTGATCAGTTGTTTGTATCTTTGAACATACCTTTAGCTTCAATATCGTGGAGGGTTTTGCCGACCTTGTCTTTGATGTACCTCATGGATTGTAGTCTGATGTTGCATTGCTGGTGAGAATGTCAACTGGTTCAGCCCTTTTGGAAAACAGTATGGACGCAATCCCCATTAACTAACTTTGTGGAGATATCCCCAGTTACCTCACACACAAAACACTAAATTAACCACTAGCCTACTCCAATTACACCAAAACATCGAAAACTCAGGAAAAGAGAGATTAGCTTTAGTGAACTGGAAGGTCCCACCTCCATACAACTGTGACATCATGTGACATCATGAAGAAACAGCGCAAATCCCCACAGCAAGGAGAGGATGAAGAAAAGAGTCCAGAAACCTCTGTAGGAATTTCCAACAAATGTGATCTCTCTGATAAAGAATTCAGAGAAGAAATTCTGAGAATGTTCATTGAACTTAAAGAAACCATGGAGCAGTCAGCGAAGAAATTACAGGAAGAAATGAGAGCAGAAATAGGAAAGCTACATTCAGAAATGTCACGAATAAAAGACACAGTAGATGAAATAAAAAACACAGTTGGAGCCCTCAACAGCAGAGTGGCTGCAGCTGAAGAGAGAATTAGTGACCTTGAAGATGAGCAACAGAAATCCCAAAGGCTAAAACAAACAACTGGAAAAGATCTTAAAATAGCTCTTGGGCAAATCAGAGACCTAGGGGATGATGCCAAGAGAAATAACATAAGAATCATTGGAGTTCCAGAAGGACAGGGAGGCAACCCTAAATGAGAAAGCCACAGTTAAAGAAATCATTACTGAAAACTTCCCAGAGCTGGATCACGCAGATGTTCAGATCCTAGGAGCCAGAAAGGTGCCAGATAGAAGGGACCCTAACAAAAAGACTCCAAGACATATCATAGTCAGAATGATGGATGCCATGGATAGGGATACAATACTGCAAGCAGCAAGGTCAAAAAAAGAAATCACATACAAGGGAGCACCCCTTAGATTCACAGCAAACTTATTAGAGGAAACCCTCCAAGGCAGAAGACAATGGTGGGATATAGTGAAAAAACTCAATGAAATGAATGCCTCACCAAGAATACTTTATCCGGCTAAGCTCTCACTCAAACTCGAAGGAACCATACACAATTTCATGGATAAACAACAACTAAGGAACTTCATAGACTCAAAATCAACCTTAAAAGAAGGACTAAAGGGGTTTTTGTAAGACAAAGAAAAACCCTACAAGAACAACAAACCCCACAGAAAGATGACACAAAATCCCATGACAATAATCTCTCTCAATGTCAATGGCCTAATTGCACCAATTAAAAGACACAGAGTGGCAAAATGGATTTGGAAACTAAACCCAACATTATGCTGCCTACAAGAAACACAGCTGAACAGTCAGAGCAAACACAGACTCAAAGTCAAAGGACGGGAAACAATCCTGCAAGCAAACAACTCCCTCAAAAAAGATGGGGTGGCCATACTAGTATCCGACAACATAGATTTCAGGTTGAAAAAGATTAGAAGGGACAGCGAAGATCACTTCCTATTTATCAAGGGATATGTACAACAGGAAGAAATCACACTCTTAAACGTATATGCACCTAATGAGCGACCAGCTAAATACTTAAAACAAGTCCTAACAGACTTTAAGGAGGACATTGCTAGCAACACAATAGTAGTCGGAGACTTCAACACCACCTTATCAACTCTGGATAGATCGACAAGAATAAAACTCACCAAGGACATACTGACACTGAAGAAAAAAATAGAAGAGGGAGGCCTAATAGACCTATACAGGGCTTTACACCACAAAAAGAAAGAATACACATTCTTTTCCAGTGCACATGGAACATTTTTCAAAATAGACCACGTACTGGGCCACAAAACATACCTCAATAGAATCGGAAAAATAGAAATTGTATCAACTACCTTCTCAGATCACAATGCACTGAAGATAGAAGCTAACCACACACAGACGCAGAGAATCAAAGCAAACACCTGGAAATTAAACAGTTCAGTGTTGAACAGTGAGTCGGTCAGGAAGAAAATCAAGGAAGAAATCATGAGATACCTCAAAACAAATGAAAATGAAGACACAAACTACCAAAACCAATGGGACGCAGCTAAAGCTGTGTTAAAGGGAAAATTTATAGCTCTGAAAACATTCCCTAGGAAGGAAGAAAGGGCCTACACAGATAGCTTGACTTCAGAGCTCAAGGCCTTAGAAAAGGACCAGAAAGAGGAACCCAAACCACACCGAAGGAAGGAAATAATAAAATTTAGAGCAGAAATTAATGACATGGAAACCCAGAAAACAATCCAAAAGGTCATTGAAACCAAGAGCTGGTTCTTTGAGAAAATAAACAAGATTGATAAACCGCTAGCAAGACTCACAAAGAAAGAGAGAAAGAAGACTCTAATAAACCGAATCAGGAATGAAAAGGGGGACATCACAACAGAAACCAATGAAATTCGAAAGATTATCAGAGACTACTTTGAAAGTCTATATGCCATGAAACAAGAGAACCTAAAAGAAATGGATGAATTCCTTGACTCCTACAATCTCCCAAAATTGAACCAAGAAGACTTGGAATTCCTGAATAGACCCATTAATATCAAGGAAATTGAAACTGTAATCAAAAGTGTCCCCCAAAACAAAAGCCCAGGTCCAGATGGATTCAGTGGTGAATTCTTCCAAACATTTAAAGAAGACTTGTTGCCAATTCTCCTCAAGCTTTTCCAGGAAATTGAAAAAACAGGAACTTTCCCAAATAGTTTCTATGAAGCACATATCTCCCAAATACCAAAAGCAAACAAAGACACCACTAAGAAAGAAAATTATAGACCAATATCCCTGATGAACACTGATGCGAAGATCCTCAACAAAATATTAGCAAATAGAATCCAACAACTCATCAAAAAGATTATACACCATGACCAAGTGGGATTCACCCCGGGGATGCAAGGATGATTGAGCATTCGGAAATCAATCAACATAATGCATCATATCAAAAAAAGTAAGGATAAAAAACATATGATCATATCAATTGATGCAGAGAAAGCATTTGACAAGATCCAACATCCGTTCATGATGAAAACCCTCACCAAAATGGGTTTTGGAGGAACTTTCGTCAAGATAGTCGAAGCCATCTACCATAAGCCTATTGCAAGCATTATCCTTAATGGGGAAAAACAAAGGGCCTTTCCTCTAAGTTAAGGGACAAGACAAGGATGCCCACTCTCACCACTTCTCTTCAATATAGCACTGGAAGTACTTGTGATAGCTGTTAGACAAGAAAAAGATATCAAGGGCATTCAGATAGGAAAGGAAGAAATCAAACTCTCACTATTTGCAGATGATATGATACTATATCTAGAGAAGCCTGAATCCTCTATTAAGAGACTTTTAGAAACAAGAGACGTGTACAGTAAAGTTGCAGGCTATAAAATCAGTACCCAATAATTCATGGCCTTCCTATATGCAAACAATGAGACAGAGGAAAGGAATATGAAAAAAGCAATCCTATTCACAACTATGCCCCAGAAAATCAAGTACCTCATAATCAGCTTAACTAAGGAAGTATAAGACCTCTACAAAGAAAACTACAAGACTCTACTCCATGAAATAAAACAGGACTTGAGGAAATGGAAACATATCCCCTGCTCATGGATAGGGAGAATCAACATTGTCAAAATGGCAATACTCCCCAAAATACTGTACAGATTCAACTCAATCCCTATAAGGATACCCATGACATTCTTCAAAGACATGGATCAAGCAATCCCGAAATTCATATGGAATAACAAACGCCCATGGATTGCTAAAACAATTCTTGGGTAAAAGATGATGGGAGGCATCACCGTCCCCAACCTCAAACTTTACTACAAAGCAGTAATAATCAAAGCATGGTACTGGAACAAAGGCAGAGCCTCAGACCAATGGAACAGGGTGGAGTATCCCTACACACAACCCCAAATGTATGACCATATAATCTTTGATAAGGGAGCAAGAAATGTGAAATGGAGCAAGGAAAGCCTCTTTAACAAATGGTGCTGTCACAACTGGACAACCACATGCAAAAGAATGTGCTTAGACCTCGACCTGACATCATGCACAAAAATCAGATCAAAGTGGATTAAGGACCTCAACATCAGACCACAAACCATAAGGTACATCGAAGACAAGGTTGGCAAAAGCCTCCACGATATTGAAGCTAACGGT
This sequence comes from Sorex araneus, assembly GCF_027595985.1. Classification (NCBI taxonomy): domain Eukaryota; kingdom Metazoa; phylum Chordata; class Mammalia; order Eulipotyphla; family Soricidae; genus Sorex; species Sorex araneus. The sequence goes on along the minus strand of NC_073303.1, from coordinate 150,101,008 downwards.
TTCTTCAAAGATGACATGCAACTGACCAACCAAGAGGAAACAGAGATAAACAAATGGGACTACATTAAACTAAGAAGCTTCTGCATTGAAAAAGATACTGTGACCAGAATACAAAGACAGTCTACAGAATGGGAAAGTATATTCACCCAATACCCATCTGATAAGGGTTTGATATCAAGGGTATATGAGGCACTGGTTGAAATCTACAAGAAGAAAACATCCAACCCCATCAGAAAATGGGGCGAAGAAATGAACAGAAATTTTCTCAAGGAAGAAATATGAATGGCCAAAAGGCACATGAAAAACTGCTCTACATCACTAATCATCAGGGAGATGCAGATCAAAACAACCATGAGATACTACCTCACACCACAGAGACTGGCACACATCCAAAAGAACAAAAGCAACCGCTGTTGGAGAGGATGTGGGGAGAAAGGGACCCTTCTACACTGCTGGTGAGAATGCCGACTGGTTCAGCCCTTCTGCAAAACAATATGGACACTTCTCAGAAAATTAGAAATTGAGATCCCATTTGACCCAGCAATATTACTTCTGGGAAATACCCCGAAGAAGCAAAAAAGTATAGTCGAAATGACATATGCACTTATATGTTCATCGCAGCACTGTTTACAATAACCGGAATCTGGAAAAAAAACGAGTGCCCGAGAACAGATGACTGGTTAGAAAACTCTGGTACATCTATACAATGGAATACTATGCAGCCATTAGAAAAAATGAAGTCATGAACTTTGCATTTAAGTGGATCAACATGGAAAGTATCATGCTAAGTGAAATGAGTCAGAGAGAGAGACAGACATAGAAAGATTGCACTCATCTGTGGAATATAAAATAACAGAATAGGAGACTAATGTCCAAGAATAGTAGAAATAAGTATACTACTACTACTACTACTACTACTACTACTACTATTACTACTAGTAGGGCGGGAGTGATAGCACAGAGAGTAGGGTGTTTGCCTTGCACACGGCCGACCTGGGTTTGATTCCTCCGTCCCTTCGGAGAGCCTGGCAAGCTACCGAGAGTATCCCACCTGTATGGTAGAGCCTGGCAAGCTACCCGTAGCATATTCGATATGCCAAAAACAGTAACAAGTCTCACAATGGAGACGTTACTGGTGCCTGCTTGAGCAAATTGATGAACAACGGGAGGACAGTGCTACTACTACTACCACCACCACCACCACCTCCACCACCACCACTACTACTACTACTACTACTACTACTACTACTACTACTACTACTACTACACCATAAACACACATACACACACATCTAAGAATTTGTCTAAAAATGCTATTGGTGGGGAACATACATCAGTGCTTGAGGCTTAATCCTGACTTTGTGCTCAGGAATCAGTCCTATCAGGAACCATATATGGTGCCAAGGACTGAATCAGAGTTGGCCATATATAAGACAACTTCCTCAATTCCTGTACTATCTTCTCAGCCCTAAAAACTTAGTCTTCTCTCTGTTATTTGCTCTTATGGGTTAAAATAGTTTGACCTCCTACAGTGGCATATCTCCATTTTATTGTTCATACTTCATAATGTAATGATGTTAGCCATCCACCATTTCTTTTCTGCTGTTGTTAGTTTTTCCAAATATTACATTTATTTTTCATATTTCTTTTACATCCTAGTCAGATTTCCAAGACATTTAAAACATATGTTTGGCTCCAAGTTTTCACAGATAGTCTTTAGTTTTCATGTGTGATCTTACATGTACTCAGTTTCTATTTTGAACAGAAGTCTTTGCAGCTCCTGTGTTGTTTTTAGTGTTTAGGTAGCTGTCTTCTGTTGAACTGCTCCTGAAATTTCTTCTAAAGTTTATATTACGTTTGACTTGCAATTCTCAGCAGCATCATCTGCTTTGCACATGATGCTGAGTTGTGGTATGAACTTCAGATACTTCAAGCCAGGTGGGGTTTGAACTTCTGGAAGAAATAGCTGAAGAATATGACATATTGTATTTTTCTGGTTTTTTCTCTATTCTAGGCTGGAGCAATAGCACAGCAGTAGGAAGTGTACCTTGCATGCAGCTGGACCTGGGTTTGATTCCTCCACCCCTCTCGAAGAGACTAGCAAGCTACCAAGAGTATCCTGCCCACACAGCAGAGCCTGGCAAGCTACCCGTGGTGTATCCCATATGCCAAACACAGTAACAACAAATATCACAGTGGAGACATTACTGGTGCCCACTCGAGCAAATCGATGAGCAAAGGGGTGACAGCGACAGTTTCTCTATTCTCATCTTCCTTATGCTTTTGTTTTCCCATTTTTCTGCTGGGATCATCTATAGCACTATCTGTACCCCACTACATCTTGTCAAGTATTTTAAAATTTATTTTGTTGTGATTTTATGATTCAAAATACTTTTGGTATTTGATTTTTTATTAATTTTTTTATTGATTCACCATGTGGAAAGTTACGAAGCTTTCAGGTTAAAGTCTCAGTTATACAATGCTCAAACACCCATCCCTTCACCAGTGCACATATTCCACCACCAAGAATCACGATATACCTCCCCTCTTCCCCCACCTCCCCAGTGTAACTGGTAAATTTACCCCGCATGTGTAACTGGTAAATTTCACTTTACTTTCACTTTACTTTGATTACATTCAATATTTAAACAAAAAATTCACTATTATTGATTTGGAGTTTCTCCCCCCTAAAGTTGACCTGCTGAAAAGAAAGCATTTGGTAATTTGTTTTCCATTGTGGGGAGAAAGGGACTCTCCTTCACTGCTGGTGGGAATGCCGACTGGGTCAGCCCTTTTGGAAAACAATATGGACGATTCTCAAAAAACTAGAGGTTGAGCTCCCATTTGACCCAGCAATACCACTCCTGGGAATATATCCCAGAGAGGCAAAAAGGTATAGTAGAGATGACATCTTCATTTCCATGTTCATTGCCGCTCTGTTTACTATAGCCACAATATGGAAAAAACCAGAGTGCCCGAAAACAGATGATTGGCTAAAGAAACTCTGGTATATTTACACAATGGAATACTATGTAGCTGTCAGAAAACATGAAGTCATGAAATTTGCATATAAGTGGATCAACATGGAAAGTATCATGCTGAGTGAAATGAGTCAGAAAGAAAGAGACAGACATAGAAAGATCACACTCATATGTGGAATATAAAGTAGCTGAGAGGTACAAGCTTACAATGTTGCGATTCCTGGCAGACATTTCTCTGGACTTAGTTACTAAAATACAGAAATCCAAAGCTATGCTGATGCTGGTGCGGCCTCCTGACCTCATATCTCTTCATTCTCAGCATTGGTATTTGATCTTATACTTAAAATGCAACTTCACTGTGCCAGCAGATTATCAGTAGCCAGAATGTCAATAACCCTCCACCATTATCCTACAGTCCCCTCTCCTTACTCTCCTCTGATTCTTTGAATCCTCAATTCACTGTTTTTTTGGCAATATCTCATGGTTTGTTTGCAATACCTCAGGGATTTTCTATTCCTTTGAATTAATTATGCATCACAAATGAAAGATGTGATCTATTGTCTTTTTCCTTCTGATGAATCATTTCTTTAGAATACCCTCCAATTCCATTGATATTGCAGAAATCTATTATTTCCTATTTCCCATAGATGAGTAATAACACTACTGTGTTTATATGCCACAATTTCTTTATTCATTCATCTGTTCTTGGTTCTTTAGTTGATTTCAATGTGACTCACTGTACAGCATTTTCATTTTTTCACCAAAAATGATAATGCCTGTCCAAAATTGCTTACATTTTAGAGATCTTTTCTAATATAATAAAAAATTAAAAAATGATTAATATGTACTATGTTTAAAGATGGATAAAACAATAGTTCTGGACATTTTGCCTTCCAAATTTTTAATTTTTTGAAAAACATCTAGTGTAAAATAACACTTTCAGTGCTTTACAAAGAGGAAACTTTGTTGTATGAAACAAGGTAGTTAGAAGAAGACGTCAATGGTAAAAGCATAGTCAAGTGTTATTTAAAAGTTCCACTAGGGTATATTTGAGTATACATTATAGCTAGCTAAGATTGTATCCACTATTAAAGGCAAAATATTAAAACAGAAATAATATTATTATTCATAAAAATAGAAATATATAATAGAAAAGTTCTAGTAAACATAGTATTAATAAAAGTTGTTTTCATTGAGTCATATTTGAGAAATATCTAATTATTGGTCATTCTCTGGTGTAGTAGTTGACAGATCTTGTCACAATGGGCAAGTTATTTAGATTATCCTATTTTCAGTTTTTTTCTACTGAAAAGTAAGAATTTAGTGCAATACAAATAATGTTATGTGTTGCAAAAATATGTAGATTAGTACTCAGAAATCACACTTTTTGTGGATTTGTGTCTGTGAATTTTATTTTTATATTTCATTTTCAATTTCATTGGCCAATGCTATATATTGACTACAGGGTCTTACTCATATATTAGAATTAATAAAGAAAATGGTTTTACTTTAATTAGAAATCAACAAACTATATTTCTAATTATTAGACTACTCTGAATAGATAATAAATGTGTGAATTAATTAGTACAAGAAAACCTAACCAGCTTTTTATTTATTAGAATCACTTGTGTAACCTGTAGAAAGTCTGTGTATTGATTTGATTTTACCAGTTAACTCTAAACTTCACTCTTTAATATTAAATATTAGATAAATATCATAGAGATATATAATTTACCCTTGCAATTATAGGTTGATAATGTTTACTTTTATTCTTTTTTTTCTGGTAAGAGCAGTTTTATTAGCTCAGAAATGTCTGCCTTCAACTCCCATGTTCACATATATATATATATTTATAATATTTTTAATTGAATCATCATGAGATACACAGCTAGTTGTTTGTGATTGGGTTTCAGCCATACAATGCTCCATCACCTGTCTCTTTATCAGTTTACATTTTCCACCACCAAGTCCCTGATTTCCCTCTGGCCCCCTCTGCCCAGCCTGCTTCTATGGCAGACACTTTTCTTCTGTCTCTGTCTTTGTCTCTGTCTCTCTCTGTCTCTCTGTCTCTCTCTCTTCTCTCTCTCGTCTCTCTCTTCTCTCTCTGTCTCTCTCTCCCCTGTTGGGTATTATAGTTTACAAGACAAGTGCTAGGAGGTTATCATGTTTGTCCCTGTTCTACCCTACTGACTAAATATCATCAGATATTGTTGCTGGATCCTCTGAGAATTGCTCATTGGAGACCCGAACAACAAGAAATTTATTTAATTTTAATATTTATAATTTTAAAATTTCATTTTCTATAATCATTAATTAATTCAAGGAAGAGTTTTGTAACTTAGCCCCACCTCTGAAAAGTAGGGCAAATTCCAATTTTTTTCTAGTCACAACACTAAATCTCACCCTGCAATATATGCTATATCTCTACTAAGTTATATATTAGAACCATGTTTCTCATTGGGTCTGTATCTGGCCCAAAGGCTTCTGATGAACTAATTAAGATTAAATGTAATACTAAGATAGAACTCTAGTATGATTAATATTCTTTTAGTAGAAATATCAAGAAACTCTCTCTCATTTTCTGTGACCTCTCCTCTCTGCCTTGGTCTCTGTCACTCTCTCCCATTTTAAATTTGTAGGGAATTTATATAAGTACATAGAAATAAAATGCATGTCAGGAAGAGACCATCCATTGGAAGCCAAGATCACCATAACTTGCCTACAACTTCTTTTTTTTCCTTCTTTTAAAATTCATTTTCTTTTTAAATTAATTTAAAAAATTAGTCATCATGAAATGACAATTACTCATGATTAGGTTTCAAGCAGATACTATTTCAACATGGATGCCTCCACCAGTGTCCACAACTTTTTAAGATATTTCTCAATGTGTTTTCAATTGAAGACAAGTTGCTCAATTTAAGTCACATCTTTTTTGGGGGGAGTAACTCTCATTTTGGTCCCTTGCCACACTGTGAGCCAAAAAGGATTATTCTCAAGTTAGGCAACTGTGGAATTGCTTCAGACCTTCACTGAGATTACATCAAGATCAAAGTTTTCATTCAGCTGAACCCTGCTTCCTCTTATTCTGTTTAAAAGATGCAGACCTCAAAACCATCTTATTACAGTTTCAGCCTTATCATCATTGTCAGAGTCTACTTTCTAGATAACCTAATCTGTAACACTCTCACCTGCATGAGCTCTAGTTATTTTTCTGGTGTTGTCTAAAGTAAATTTCCAATGAAACAATATAATCTGATTAATTACAAAAAGTAATAATGTATGAAAAATAGTCATTGTGCACATACTATATGCCGGACTTCTAATTTTCAGTTCTTTCACACATATTTTCAAGATTTCTTCCCTAACACTATTTAGTGGCAATGTATTCACAATCATTACTAGAAAATCTGTCACGCTAAAGTATGCTCAACACTAACAAAATTCATGTAAGAAGACATGAATGCCAATTTGCAATAACATGTTTATAATAACTTTAAGAATTCTGAATATACCATGTACATTCTATTTTTTCTATCATTCATCTTTTTATTATTTTGCTGAAATGTCTAATGCCATTCTTTAAAATCTCAATTCAAATCTTAATTTTGTAATGAAATTTTGTCTATCTCTACTTCTCTATAGAGTTTTTGCATACTATTCCATTAATATAATGAAAGTGTGTTAATTCTATACTTCATGTCTCCCAATATTTGATAACCTTCCAGATAGGTGCATTTGTTACAGCTCTTGAAATCTTTCAGTGGACCCTGTGCCCTTCACATCACCTAATGCAGAAATTAGCACTGTCTGTAACACTGTGTTCCCATTGTTCATGAATTTGCTGGAGTGGGCACCAATAACATCTCCACTGTGAGACTTGCTGTTACTGTTTTTGGCATATCAAATATGCCGCCATGGGTAGCTTCCCAGGCTCTGCCATGTGGGTGAGATACTCTTTGTAGCTTGCTGGGCGCTCCGATAGAGACAGAGGAATCGAACCTGGATCAGCCACGTGCAAGGCAAACACCCTATCAGCTATGCTATAGCTCCAGTCCATGCAGAAATTAAAAGGACATAAATCTCATCTTTGTTAATTTTAAAAGAATGTGGAAATAATACTTTAATGAAGAATGTTTTTAAATTATCTCCTACCAAAAATTAAAGGTTTGAAGTTTGCCACACTTAATGGTGGGGATAGGGCAGCTATAGTATAGAGAAGAGATGGTCCACTATGACAATGATAATTGGAAATGATTACTCTGACAAGAACTAAGTATGACCTGGTACTTAGACCTAGTTATAAGGTTCTGTTTAGACCTGGCAGTGCTAGGGGTTTCTAGAGTTATCTCAGGTATGTTTGGGAGCCGTGACATACACTGTTTGAAAGTTTTTAGCATGAGGCTCACTCCATTCAGGAATGCCCTCTAGTTCTTCGAGCTTCTGCAGCCCTCATTTTTTTTTTCTAATGTGTGCTTCATTGTATAGTTTTGTAATATTTGACCTTTTGATAGCTCTCAAGCATTTGCTCTATTAAGATCTTAATAGAGCACATGAAATTCTTTGCTTAAAGAAAGGAGAGCTTTTTATTTTCCTTTGAGTGTTTCTGTGATAATAAAACATAGAAAAATAACAGTCTCTGGTATTTGAAAGACTACTTTCTTTAATTGACTAGTGATCAAACCCAGGCAGGGTCTTTCACAGGAATAAAGCTAATGCTCTAGCTCTGAGAGGGACATATCCCTGTCCTCTGTATCTTTGCTGCTGGGATATATAAAGAAATAATAGACAATGTTGCCTAGTAAGTAGTGAAGAAATATTTTATAATTTTGCGCGATGATGGAACAATGGAAAGAGAATTGATATAAAAATTGGAAGCAGAATTTCCAAGAAGTTGCTTGACAGTGGAAATTGGATTATATAAAGTCCTTTGAAGAAAGGAAGTGGGGTTCAGTACCTGAAGTGATTGCACCCCAGCCCCAGGATAGGTTGATCACTTACCTCTTCAGAAACACCTAATGACAGTCATTCTTCTGTCATTTGATCTCAGGAGCTACATCTTATACAAATTTAGCATTGTCACAGTATAATTGGAAGACAGGAAGTTTGAATACCACTTTTCTAGGAAAGGCTTATATTGCGTCTGAAGCATTGAAACTATGAATTCAAGAGTGGAGGTAAAAGAGAGGTGATATGCCTCTATCAGGACCACTTTCAGAAAAATACTGCATGAATATTAGGTTATGTTGATCATAATTTCAGGAAATGGAGTGACATCTGGACAACGTTGGAGTTCTGTTTGGAGAGGTGGTAGATGCTGGCACATTATTGGGGGACTACTATTAAGTCCAAGATGAAGGAATAATTTGCTTATCTAACTCCCAAGTGCTATCCTAGATCACTGAAAAGGAGGACTATAAGAGTTTTGCCCTGCGGTAGCAGAGCAGATTCTAAAGACCCACTGGAGCATTCCTAGGTGGATTTCAAATTCGCACAACTCTGATAATGTCCCACTCCAAGTTAGAACTGCGGTGGCTGTGGTTTCCCTAGCAGTTGGCTGATAACATTGCTGTCAGTTGTATCCCTCTGTATAGACCATAAGACCAGTTTCCAAAGAAGCGCCACATCATTGCACAGAAAAACCAAAAAGGGAAGAGAATATCCTAGAAGTGGAAAGAAGAGATCACCATAGAGACTGCCACAGGCACTGTGGGAAAGCAGCACAGAGCTCGCCACAGGAATAGATGCAGAGAGGAGCCCCAAAGCCTCAGAAAAGAATATCCACGTACAAAATCTCTCTGATAAAGAATTCAGAGATGAAATGGTGAGGATATTTAATGTGCTCAAAAAAAAAAAGTGGAAAAGACATCCAGAAAAATACAGGAGAAACAGTGGAATGTATGGCCAATAAAATAGAGGAGGAAATGAGAGCAGAAAAGCATTGAAGAAAGTTTCACATTGCAAACAAGTTTATTTATTGAGCCATTTATGTCTGATTTTTAAAACCCTCCTTTATATTTAGTTGTATATAGATAGTAAAGATCCATGAGGTTTAGGGACTGTCACCTAATTCTGGCCCTTATGGCAAGTTATTCAGAAACTGTGCATCACACTTCCTTCTAGATATATCATTGAAAATAGAATCACATTTTAATATCCTCTTTCTAAAACATTGCAACTGGAAGACAGAAAATAATTCTGTTGTTCTCCTCTATGATAGATTTGTATTTCTTGTATTTCTTAAAAGATGATGAGCAATAGAATTTTCTTTCACCCCTTTTCTTCATTTCTTTATACATCAACTTTATACATTGTCCACATCATAAAACAATCACATTATGTTCATCTTTTGTGAAATTTTTGGCAAATTACAATAATTTGTTACTGACAGGATATATTAAATGTAAAAATATGTAATATGGAAAAAATATGTAATGCTGTGATATCTATGTATTTTTTCAAATAATATGGCAGTCACTGTCACTGTCACTGTCATTCTGTTGCTCATAAATTTGCTCAAGATGGAACCAGTAACATCTCCATTTTGAGACTTGTTACTGTTTTTGGCATATCAAATATGCTATGGGTAGCTTGCCAAGCTCTGCTGTGAGGACGAGATACTCTCGGTAGCTTGTCGGGCTCTCTGAGAGGGGTGGAGGAATCGAACCCAGATTGGCCTTGTGCAAGGCAAACGCCCTACGCGTTGTGCTATCACTCCAGCCTCAATATGGCAGTCACTAAGATCATATTTTTTTCAAATAGAGAAAGTAGATACAACTATAGAAGCATATTTTATTTAATCAGAAACACTGACACAATATTTTGAAAGAATTAGGAAATGCAAATGCAAAAGTTCTTTGGAAAATATGCAACTAAAGTATTTCTTGGGAAATTATAAAGTTTTTAATGACCCATATTTTATTATCAAAGGCTAAATGTTGTGAACAGAAATTGCAGAAATAAATAACATACAGAATAATAAGAGCACTAAAGAAAAATATAGAAGTAAATCTTTGAATGACAGAAATATTTATCCTGAGAATCATATCACAAACTAAGTGTGGGAACAAGACTAAATGAACTATTGCAGAAACCATGAAAATGTTGGCTGGACTCTAAATTGTTTATAGGCAGTACTTTGAAAATAGCATTTATTTGTATATAGTTTACTATTTCACTTCCATTTCCCTTGTGGAGCCTAAAGCAAAATAGGTTCTCAAGAGAAAGCCCTTGAATTAAGAAATTAATATAAATTTAAGTAAGTAGAAAGTCAGAAAAATGGATGGGTGTTTCATAATTTTCTAACTATCTTTGATGAAGTTTTGAATTTAAAGGAGAGACTAGCAATAGCACAGCAGGTAGGGCATTTGCCTTGCACGCAGCTGACCAGGGTTTGATTCCCAGCATCCCATATGGTCCCCTGAGTACCGCCAGGACTAATTCCTGAGTGCAGAGCCAGGAGTAACCCCTGTGCAGAACCAGGTGTGACCCAAAAAGAAAAAAAAATAAACAAAAGAGAGACAAAAAAATTATTCCATTCAACTGACCACTTGCCCTTTCCTGGTGATAGTCTCATAAAGGAGTGAATTGATGTTCAATCCCTTTTTCATCTACAATCTTATAGCCTCAAGGAGATAATGTCATTTTTGCCACAATGAGAATCATGTACAAACCAGTATTTCCTTCTATTGAACTTTGAGTGCAAGAGGTGGCTGAGATCCAGAGCTTAGAGCAACATCCCAAAAGACTGAAAATACATGGAAAAAATAGGTTCAACAAAATAAGACTTTTTTTATGGTTTGTGTTTCACACATTTTCTCACAGTCAAGATGTACTTAGAAGTTAAATTGTTAGTTCATCAGCAGAGTTTTGTTAGCCAGAAAAGCACCCAGGCGTGTCAATAGAAATATATTTGAGCTGACTGATTCTATGACCCTTGTCTAAATTTTATACCCACAGAAAGTATAGAAGGTTTGAGATTCCCAGCTTCAGGTGAAATAGTGAGAATATCACTATTACCTTAATCTTTAAAGAAATGTAGCAGCACACTACATAAAATTCACTGTAATCAAGTTTTAGCTTGATCTATCTCTATGTTGATCCTCTCCATTTCTTTCTCTAGATTTCAAAGGGCACAGCAAAGAGAAAATAAATCTGATAACATTGTCCAACTTAAAATCCTTAAACCTATCTCTGAGTTATTCATTATTCACACTGCATTTTTCAACAGTGTTCCACTGAGATTTTCTTGCATACCTACTATGTGCCTAGAATTGATTCAGAATATTGCCAAACATCTGATAATTAAGGAATATATCCAGGCAAAGTTTTTTTCCCCATTATAATTCCTAATCTCAAGAATGTTTAAATGGGATTTTTTTTTTGCTTTTTGGGTCACACCCAGTGATGCTCAGGGGTCACTCCTGGCTCTGCACTCAGGAATTACCCCCTGGCCATGCTCAGGGGACCATATGGGATGCTGGGAATCGACCCTAGGTCGGCCGCATGCAATGTGCAAGGCAAACGCCCTACCTGCTGTGCTATCACTCCAGCCCCTGTTTAAATGGGATTTTAAAAACAGCAATCTTTGTACCTGCATCTTTTTCTTTTCATTACTGTGGTTAATTACTATTCATTTAATTAATTTATTTATTTTTATTTCATTGAAGAACCATGATTTATGAAGTTACTGATAGTTGAGTTTTAGGTATGGTTTAACACCAATCCCACCACCAGTAGTAATCTCTCTTTTCATCAATGTTCCCATACTCCCTTCCACCCCCGCCACTTTTGCCATCACTTGAATGAGCATGTTTCATAGTTTGGTGGTTGTAACTTAGAATTAATATTTTCAGTGTTGTTGAGTCTGTCAATCAGAATTGAAGAATCTAATATCCAATAACAAACTCCCATATTTAAGTACAGTTAATTTTTGAAAAGAAGCTAGCTGAGAACTTGAAATTAAATGAAGATAGTTTCTTCAAGAAATGGTACTGAGAAAACTGAATAACCACCTATAAAAACTTAAATATGGATCCATATTTACACTTTACACAAAAGTGAATTTGGAGTAGATTTAAGACCCTGAGAACCAACCAGAAACTATAAAGTACATTGAGCAAAATATAGGCAGAGAGCTCCAACATTTGGACCTCAAAGGTATCTTCAGTGATCTGAATCACTGCAAAGGCAACAGAATAAAAAATAAACACGAGTCTATGTCAAATTAGAGTTTCTGCTTGAAAATCAAAACAAAATAAAACACTGGCTACAATGAAAAGACAGATAACTAAATGGGGAGAAGTCTTTGTATTCATCACATTGCAAGAGGGATATTATCCTGGGTATTGGTATGTAGAAGGCCTTCCCGGTCCTGGGCAGAAGGCAAGTATATCTGTCACCCAGTCATGGCAAGAGAGTGGGGGTGAGCAAAAAAACCCACTAAAAAATTTATTTCAAAAGTGTGTTACATTTTACAATGTATAAATAACTTTAACTTTCTTAGCTTTCTTTGTTAAATTGATTCCTAGGTACTAGAGGCTTTTGAATATTGTTTCAATAGTGCAATTTTTTGTTGTTTTGATTCTGTTTTTGTTTTGGAGCCACATCTGGCTATGCTCAGGGGCTACTCCTGGCTCTGAACTCAGGAATTACTCCTGGTGGTGCATATGGAACCACAGGGGTGCTGGAATCAGACCTGGCTGATTATGTGCAAGACAAGTGCCTTACCCACTGTACTCCACTGTACACCCACTCCAGCTCTAATGGTGTCATCTTTCGCCCCCTTTCTCTTCTAATTCATATAGAAATACAACATATTTTTATGCACTGTTTTTGTAGGTGACTACTTTTTAAAATTGTTTTTGTTTGTTTAGAGTTATTAGTGGAAATTTTAGGATTTCCTATGTGCATAGTCATATCATATGAGAATATTTAAAATGCTCTTCCAGTGTAGATATATTCTTTTTTCCTGATTGATTGCTGAGGCAAGGACTTCCAAGACTGCATTTAAAAAATAATATAGTAAAGGAACTCTTATTTACTGCTGTTGGAAATGTTGACTGATCAGGCCTTTTTGGAAAACAATATGAACAGTCCTGAAATATCTACTAATTTAGTTTCCATTTGGCCCAACAACTCCACATTTTGGACTATATCCCAAGCTCCCCTTAAGACATTTGTACCCCTATTTTCCTCTTAGTATAATATTCAAAATAGCAAAAAATCTGGAATAAATCTAAATGCTCAAGAATAGATGGCTGGATAAAGAAAATATGTTACATATACACAGTGAAAATGTGTGTATATGTGCCATAGACAAAATGGCAAAAACAGGAATGGTTGGACTGCAGCTGAATCTCACAAAGACAATGTTCATGAGATACGGACTAGTTCCTAATGTTCCATTGGCCCTCAACAGAATGCACACCTCCGAATGCAGCAGTTTTGTGTACCTAGGTCTAGAACTCAACATGACAAATGACCTGGCACCTGAACTGCACAGGAGGAAGAGAACAGCATGGAAAACCTTCAAGAGTGTCCAAGATGTTTTTTTTATACAATTCTACTAGTGTCTTGTGTATCCTGGATATTAATACTTCATCAGATGGATATTGGCTAAATATTATTTCCCATTCTGTGGGCTCTTTCTGTACTTTGGTCATTGTTTCTTTTGAAGTACAGAAGCTTCTTAGATTGATGTAGTCCCATTTGTTCATGTTTGCTTTCACTTGCATGGTGCACTGGTGGAGGGATGGGTGTTCAATCATTATGTGATTGAAACCCAAACAAGAAATCTTGTAACAACTCACAGTGATTCAATAAAATAATACTAAAAACAGAACGTCGAATAAGTGATTAAGAGGACGAAGAACCTCTGGCTCCAGGCCAGAGATATCTTTTCGACTCCACTACAATATGCCTCAGAGACCTGGGCCCTACGAAAACAGGATGAGGATGCAATCTGGGTATCCCAAAGAGAAGTCGAAAGAGCCATGATAGGAATATCACGTTTCACTCAAGTGAGAGAAGGAATGCAGAGTTATGACCTCCGTCAAAGATCAAGAACCAGGGACACTGTCTCATTTGTCAAGGCGTCGAAGATCAGATTGGCCGGACACGTAATGCGATTCAGAGATGACTTCTGGCCTAGAGCTGTTACCGACTGGATTCCATGGGACGTCAAAAGACTGTGCGGCCTCCCACTTACAAGATGGTCAAGAATCTAAATGAACAGTTTGAGGCTCTTTGTGTTCCTGGAGCGAGTAGACACCATTGGGCTACACTAACATGTGACAGGGACGAATGGAGATGTTACTGGAGCCCACTTGAGCAGATCAATGAACAATAGGATGACAAGTGATACAAGTTATACACAGCAAAATATTATTTTGCCATAAGAAAAGGTAATGTGGTGCAATTTGCTGCTACATATAAAACTGAGTGAAGCTAGAGGGAGAGAGATCAACATAGAATGTGAGATATAAAGAAACATAATTGTAGACTAAAGAATACCCAAGACAATGAAAACAAAGAACATGAGAAGTGGTTTTTAGTAAGAGACATGCCACGCCATGTGAAGGGATACAGAACAAGACAGGAATGGGGCAACGTCTATGGTGGAGGGAAGCATTCAACTGGGAGAAGGCAGTGGTGCATAAAATGTGATAAAATATTACTCCTGAAACTACAGCAACAGTACTGTAAACCACAGTGCTAAAACTTATTTTTTAGAAAGGAGTGATGGAACAGCAAGTAGGGTATTTGCCTTGCATTCAGCTGACCTGGGTTTGATTCCTCCATCCCTTTTCGAGATCCTGGCAAGCTACCAAGAGTATCCTACCCACATGGCAGAAACTGCCAAGCTACTCATGGCATATTCGATATACCAAAACCAGTAACAAATCTCAAAATGGAGACATTACTGGTTCCCACTCAAGCAAATCTATGAACAATGAGACGACAGTGCTACAGTGCTACCATTCTTGTAGAAGCAGACTGGTAGGCACAAGGCAGTGGGGCTAAGAGGGCATCAATGGAGGGATTTTGACACTGGTGAAGAGATCAGTGTTGAAATATTGTATGCCTGATCCAGTCATGAATAACTGTAATTTCATGGTGGCTAAATAAAAAATGAAAAACACTAACGAATTTATAAAAGATTAAAAGTGAAAATAAGATTGTAAAGTAAACGAACATTCTTATTTTGTGCCAGATGTCAAAGCTTTCCTTTTTTTAAAATCGAGTAAGAGTTTGTTGAAAACAGCTGTTGCTATCATGAAGCACATTCATTCCTCTATACCAATTATGCTGAGGAATTTTATCATGAATATATGCTAAATCATTGAATCAGACAATGATTTTCTTGATTTGTTGTTGATATGATCACATGATTTTTTTCTTTCCTTTCAGTAATATGATGCATTAAAATTGATTTTTGAATCATTTTTTATCCCGAAAGAAATCCCACTTCATTTTGGTTAATGATTCTTTTGACTTATTGTTGAATTTGGTTTGCTGAACTTTTGTGGAATATATTTGCATTAATGCCCACAAAGGGATAACATCCTGAAACTTTTTCTGGGGTTGAGGCACTGAGGAAAGAGCTCAAGGCTTACACCTAGCTCTGTCCTCAGGGATTCCTTCTGGAAGTACTTCAGGAGTCTTATGTAGTATAGAGAGGATTGAACTCAACCAAGCACCCTACCAGCTGTACTATGGCTCTGGTCCACAAATTTGATTATTAAGTAAAAATCTATCTACTTTTTGGTATTAAGGCAATGATGACTTCTTAGAAGTTGCTGGAAAGAAATTTTTGTTTTTACCATATTTTTGTCAAAATTTGAGAAATAGAGGTAATAAGCTTTCTTTGAAGATATGGTAACACTAATGAACCAATGTGCTTCCGGGATTTTTTTCCCTTTGGAAATTTTTAAATAAATCTCATTCCTTGTGATTGGTCTGTTCAAGTTTTCTACCTCCTCTTGATTCAGTCCTAAACACATCTAAACATGTTGTTTGGTTCTAAAAAATACATCTATAGTCTCTAGATTAGTGGCACAAATTTGTTTAAAATAACTTTTAATGTATGTTATAATTTTCCCCTTTAGATCAATAAACCTAGTCTGTTTTTGGAATCTCTTTCTCTCTTTCTCTTCCTCCCCCCCTTATAAATCTTGACATGGAATTGTTCATTTTTTAAAAAAAGATATCTCGGTTTCACTTACATTTTGAATCATTTTTCTGATTTTTATCAATAACTTATGCTCTAATTTTTACTATATTATTCATTATTTTGGGATTAATTTTTCTTTTCCTACTTTCTCAAGCTGTGGGGTTTGGTTATATGTTTGAGTTTCTACTTTTTCATTATTTAAGTTTATATTGCTATGAATTTTCCCATTACTTCTTTTTGTGTCCCACAGGTTGGGATAGTTTGTCTTTAATTTTGTTTTGAGAAATCTGTTTTATTTATACTTTGATTTTTCTCATTTACCTAATGGTTCTTTAAAATTATATTTTTCAGTAACCAAATGTTAGAGGTTTTCCTGGCTTTCTCCATAGAGCTAATTTTTATTTTCGTGGCATTCAGTTAAAAACACAATGATATGATTTCAATTTTCATACTTAATGAACACTCAAATTGTGCCCCAGCATGTGGTCTGTCCTGGAAAATGTTTCATGTGCACTTAAGAAGATTGTACATTCAGTTTTTGTGGGTTGCAGTTTCTCATTCTTGTTTATTGACTGTAGTTCTTCCAATTCCTCATTTAAGACTGGTTTCTTTGTTAGGGTTTTGTCAGCTTTATCTGTCCAATGATTAGATTAGGCTATTAAATTCTCCTAACACTGTTTTGCTGCCATAGATATATCTATTCAGATCATTAGCAATTGCTTAATAAACTTGGCTGCCCTTTCAATTTGGTGCATACACAATGATGAGTTTATTACTCTAGATCTAT